>NW_020897984.1:235829-284171 GCF_003984885.1 Neopelma chrysocephalum | reverse complement strand
CGGGGCCTGCTCGGGTCGGGGCCTGCTCGGGTCGGGGCCTGCTCGGGGCCGGCTCCCGCACCGGGGGACACCGGCTCAAGAACGAAGCTTTGAAACCTGGTTACGGTGCAGGTGCAGATTTCACTGTCACCAACCGGGAGCTGCAGGTAAAGTTCTGCAGGAAGACGGCTTGTGGCTTCCCCCACCTCGAACAGAGGTGCCCACTGCAGTGGCCCTGTCTCAAAACAACAGGCTTTGCTTTTCCCTTACAGATGACGTAGCTGTCACCACAGACTCGCTCTTCCTGACTGGGGAATGCCCTCCCAGCTTCTTTGCTTTTACCTTAGTCCAGAACCAAAACCTTACCCAGCTTATCCACCTGTAACAGCCATTTAGCTCCAGGACAGGCTGGCAGGGTTTTCAGGAGAGTAACACGGCAGACGGCCCTGCCCTCCACATTAGCCAAACATCCAGCTCATCGTTGTCCAGTCTTATGGCAAAATGCAAAAGCTCTTTATTAAAAAAGCAGAGCAAAACCCAATATAAAAAATCATGAACACAAACCAACCGGTCCACACAGAAACCTTCATTTTCCATTTATCTCCTAAAATATGTACTGCAAGATCATTGTTGTTACCCCAGACCCATTGAAGGAACTCACAGGGGGCTCTCAAGACTAGCCCCTTTCTCCAGTTCAGATTCCCGCAACCCTTCCCTTTCTCCAGGTCACACAAGGACTTGTGCTGTCAGGAGAGGAATCACCTTCTCTCCCTTTATGCTCTTAGAGGCAACTCCTCTGTTTTGAGACAGAAGCATTGCTCCTCTCCAGGGTAAGGCCACAGCACTCAGCTTCAGGGGCCTGGGAACCCATGAGGACAGTTTTGCCATTTGTCATAGTGAAATCAAATCCTGTTGCACATTGGCCACAACATCTTCAGCCAAGGGCTGCAGTTCATAGTGAAGAAGCACAGATGCTGACCCCCAACCACCCACCGGCCCCTTCCTGACAGTCAGTGTTGTAGAAGTTGAACTAGAGCCAAAGCCCAGCTGTCCCACGGGGACATGGAGAGCACTGCACCGCAGCCCCTCTATGCAGCTGTTTCTGTCTATGCTGAACCCAAATCTACTGCCCACCAACACAGCCAGAGCCACAGCAGGGAGGGTAAATGAGCCAGAGAGGGCCCTGTCAGACTTTGCTTCCATCTGTAAGCACTGGGTGAAAAAGCACAGATGTGTAAGATACGGTGTTTCCAGAAGTTTCAGGACCCCATGAACAAAGCAAATGGCTCCTGCCCACAGGGAGCTGTGAACACTGCTGTCACCTTTTATCAGGTTTCACTGTGAACAGCTCTGGCATCCAAACGAATGCTGCAGAAGGACTCTGCCAGGGAACATACAAACCAACCCCCCAGTAGCAACAGGGTTTGCTGACAGGCTGGTGCTGTGTAAAAGGACACAGAAAATACTTTAAACCCTGTGGCAGCTCAGGGGAAGGGTTCCACATCATGCACTCAGACCACGAGCCTGGATGATTGTTTCCTCCTCCCCTTTTTGTGGTCAGGAGGAAGATTTATGAAGAGTGAGAACAATTTTCTGTGTTTGCAAGCCTTTGTGTCATCCCGCTCTGATAAAACTGTCCTGTTTAGGAAGAAGGAGCTGTACCTGAGTTGCTCACCCTCTCCTGACAGCAGGTATTTGGATCCTTTAAGCCACGCTCTCATTTCCTAGAACTGTGGGTTCCAAAGGGGGGTCCCTGCACATATGCCATGATGGCATTTTGCAAGAAACTTGCTCGCTGGGCCTCCTCTTCCCTCACCCTGGAGATCTCGGCCTCTTTCATTCTCAGCTTCTCCAGCAGCAGAGAGACCTCACCCTCTTTGTCCAGCAGTGCTTCACGGTGATTATTTGACAGGGCTGTAAAAGAGCAGCATTAGTAAACAAAATTAAGGTGTCCCTAGAATAAATAAGAACATGTTATAGGCACAGCCACAGGCCATGGAAGTGGGATGGTCAACAAGCACATGAGAGAAGCTGCATGAGACAACATGAGAGGTTTTGCACAGACAGCATGTTACACTTCACTGTGCAGGAAACCCAAACATTTTGCTCGCTGTGCAGCTTTGGGTAGTTATCTGAGTCTTGGTCTCTATAAAATGAGGACAAGAATCCCTGCAAATGCACCAGGATGGAGAGTACAGCTCATAAGTGTACACACAGGCAGGAAGTGCAGGTGTTACTACCTGTAAGCACAGCTCAGTTCCAGGCCCAGTGCAGGGTAACTCAGCATTACCATTCGAGAAGCATGAAAGAATCCATCACCTTTCAGCTGTCTTTCCAGAGCTGCAATCTTCTCTCTCAGCCCATCCTGTGCTGTGCGTTCAGCCTCCAGGTGCCCAATCTGCTCCTGTAATTCCACCTTCAGCTTATTCACTTCTGTCACTTTCTCCTCTTCCTTACTGTTCAGGTCCTGACACACAAAGACAGATCCATGAACAACCAAACAACTTCAACTTGTTCTGTCCCTGTGGTGACCATCTCTACTGCAGTCCAAATTACCTGCTGAAGTTCCTCCAGCCGCCTCCTAAGTCCATCAGCATGCAGGCTCAACTGTTTGGCTCTGGCCTGGGCTTCAGCAACCATTTCTTTTTGCTTAAGGCAGCAGTTCTGAGCTTCATCCCGTGACTCAGTCATCAGCCGCAGCTTCTCTTCTAGGTGTTCAAGTCGTTGCTGCTGTAAGACACAAAGGAAAATGAAAACATCAGTCCCACTCCATTCCTGTGAAGGGATTCTCCCCTTTTTGTTCCTAACACAGTGAACCCTTGGCTGAGTCAACTGGCACTGAAGAACAAGCACGGGACTTGGCCATAACAGACACAGCCCTGCTCCTTGCAGACAGGAATGACCCCAAGCTGCTGCTTCTTGCCAGGGAGGACACTGATGGAGACTGACTCACTGAGAAAGAGGCGGGTCTTGGGCAGATGCACTTGATGCTACCACCAGTCTTCACAACCAATGCTCTTCCTTCACTTCCTTCATATCCCAAATGGCTCTGAAGCACCACTGTGTGCAGCTAAGCAACTGCTGGGTCCCACACATCAGCTTTTCTATGTCTGTAACTCAGTGAAGCATTTTCTTTTGTGATGTTACATATAAGTAACACTCTAATAGGTTTTTTGTGTTTTCCTCATCCCTTGTTCTCTTTCACAGGATATTAACTTCATTGACATTTTCACAAAGTTCAATTCAAACAGGGACTTTATTTGTCCAGCAGCAGTAGCCACCTGAAGAAACTTTTCTGAGTCCAGAGAAACAGGAACACCCCATGAAAGTTGCCATTAAATGGAAGGATCAACATCTGGCTGTTGGCTTCAGAAGCTGGCAACTTAAATGAAACCTGCTTTGACAGTATCCACATCAGTTCTGTTACTACTGGAGACAATTCAAATCACACTTTTCAGGGCTCCTTCTTCAGCAATCACACCATTTGCAGGCCAGTGAAACCCAGAAAGGGGAGTTACATAGCAGTTCCCCAAGACTAAATCATAGGTTAGGCAGCCAAATTGCTTCTTTCACACAGGGGCAGGGCTACAGACAGGTCTTATCCTCACCTCCTCCAAGCGGGCCTGACTCCGGGCTTTCATTAACTCCTCCTCTGCCTGGCCTCGCTCAGCAAGTGCAGCTGCTTTGGCTTGGCTCAGCTCCTGCCACAGAAACATGGAAAATCATTCCAGACAGAGAACCTGCATCACTGCAACACTGACCAGAAAACATTAGCAGCTTCCAGTCGCAGGCTACAACATGACACAGATCTCCCTCTCGCTCAGGGGCAGTGAAAGCAAGTCAGGATGACAAACCTTTCCTTCCCTCAAGACTGCCATCACAATTCAATGAGAATTTCAGTTATACAAGGGCAAGTAATAGGTAAAGCTTTCCAAAACAAGGCAATAGGAGAGGGCAGTGCTGAATGTAGCTGGGAAAATAGATACGGAGAAATATGCTACACTACTTGAGACCACATGGGAAACCCATGAAGTCAAATCTTGGTAAAACTCTCACCATGTTCAATGGAATCCTTATTTCTGTTCAATTTGAATTCAGAAGTTTCTCCTTGGAACTTTCTCCTTCCTTAGTCCAAAGTGGTAAAAATAATTTCAACTGGTATACTGCTCTTTTCTGTTCTTCTCTAGACCACATGACAATCTTTACAGAGGTGAGCAATGGAAGACTCCACAAAGCTCCCCTGGCAGCCTGCTCTTCGCACTGCTACATGAGTGTTCAAACATGCCTGCAGCATCCTTTCTCACCTCCTCCAGAGATATCCTGATGGTCTCCAGCCTCTGGATCCTGTCCTGCATGGAACGTTCACTGGCCTCAATGTGCTGTGTCATATGATCCACCTGCAAAGCAGCAAACAATGACCTCCAGTGGTACCCGCATGTCAGGACCAAAGAAAGACTAACCTCGGGATGCTGCAGAAACCCCATCCTTACCTCTTTTACCCGAAGGGATTCCATGTCTTCAAGGCTTTGTTTAAATCTTCTCTTCTCCATTTCCAGACGTTCTGCAAATCAAAAGCAGGCATATCACAATTCTGGCATTCCTGCCAAGCAGGCTGTATTCATACTTTATCACACACATTGCTGCCCTTCCTCTGTGACTGCCCTGTGCCATTGACTCATGAACAGTGATCCCAACCACAGGTGTCCACTAGTTGTTTCTGCTCCTCCACTCACCCTCAGCCTGCACAGCCCGAAGTTTCAGCTCTGCAGTTGTGTTGGCCAAGTCATGTTTTACCTGGAACAGCTGATCCTGCTGAACTTTGCACTTCCTCTCCAACTCATCCACCTACAAGAAAATTACCACCACAAAGGATTTTCTTTTCCTATTAGCAGAAAAAGTTGGCTGTACAGGACAATGAGTAGAGACACAACCAAGGATCAAAGCAGAAAACATACAGACAGAGCAGAAGTTATATATGTCCAAGTCCGCCTT
Source organism: Neopelma chrysocephalum (assembly GCF_003984885.1). NCBI lineage: Eukaryota > Metazoa > Chordata > Aves > Passeriformes > Pipridae > Neopelma > Neopelma chrysocephalum. The sequence goes on along the minus strand of NW_020897984.1, from coordinate 279,200 downwards.
CTCAGCCTTGGACTTAAGTTTCCTACCTGGTTTCTCAGCAGCAGATTTTTCTCACTGGCAGCAGACAAGTCATGCAAAAGCTTGCCTTCCCGATCAGCACTTTCCTGTGAACAAAATCAAAATTAAAAACCTGTACTCACCTTAGTTCTTGCACTATCAACCTATGCCAACCAACACCACACCCAGTCAAATGCAACCTACCCCATAAACACCATGGCTCCTCTTCATAGCTAGCACTCACCTATCTAATTTACACAAGAATTTTTGTCATGGTGGCTTTAGTGAACTCACTAGTAGTAAAAAATCACACTTCTCTCTCCCTTGCAGCATCCCCCAAATCTACACAACCAACTTATGACCTGGAGCCTTGCCCTCAAACCTAACTGGGACTTATCCAGCTCACCTGTTTTTGTTGCTGGAGCTCCCTAAAGTGGCACTCAGCCACACTGGTTTGTTCCTGTTTCATGGCATTCAGAAGCTCTCCCAAGTTGTGCACCTTCTGCTCAGACAGAGCCAGGGCAGCTTCAGTCATCTGCAGCCTATAAAGAGAAACACTTCCTGGAGTCTTTTCCAAGGCAGACACTGCAGCGAGATCTCCACGCCAGCTGGTACATCCAGCACCTATCTGGCAGTGGATGAAATCAAGCTGAGGCAATTTTTGTCCCTAGGAAAAGGACACCACTGACCTCTGTACCCAGCAGCATCTGCAAACAGTGACCTGGGACTTCTCAGGGCCCAGTGTTCTGGTGCCCATTGCATTTTCCACGTGTTGTTTTCTGTGAGCCATTTTCCCTGCCCAGACCCCTCCAGAATTTGCTCTCACAGAACAAAGCTGGCTATTTTATACCACTGCAAGATTGTTTAAAATTAGGGACAGAATTTTAAATGTGAGTAGCAGAAGCCATTTGCTTAATCTGTCCATGAGAGGGACATGTCCACACCAGGGCATGGCACAATAAAACTGCTTCTACCTGGCATAACTGAATTAGCCTGGCTCAGGAGTGTTTGAAGTCTAACCACTGTCATGTGCATATGACTCTGCACAACCTAGCACTGCTTTTGGGAAGCTCCACCCCACTGTTCCTAGGCCAGGCTCCTTCATATCTGCAGTGGTTCTCAGAGAACACTGCCAGGGGAAGCAGGTACAGCCTCCTGCCAGGCTGTAAACCATGCAAGGAACAAGCCCCCATCCCCTCTGCACAATCACTTTTCTTCCTTTTCACTCTCTGTAATTCACTTGCTCGTACACCAATGCACTGTAATTTTACTTAAAAGCTGGCTAAATATCTAATGTGGCCAACTCAAAGTCATGATCTGACCCTAATTTCTGGGTATTACTGCAGAACTAAGCAAAACAGTAAACCAGTACTCTACAAGGTTATCCCCCTTCTTAGCAGCTCTGCTCAGTACTGTGTATACAGCACAGACAATGGGAAGGAGAAGGTTTTCCTCCTCCATACTTGGCTTTCAGTGAATTCATGATGGAGTGCTGCTCATCCAATGCTTCCTGCAGTTGGCTGACTCGTGCTGCAGACACTCTGCATTTCGGAGACAAAAAAAAGAAAGAAAACAAAAAGGTGGGTAATTTCTCACAGGAAATGGGAGAGGGCTCAATTCTGCCATCGAAGAACAGAAAGCATTTAGAAATCCAACCCACCTCTCACTCTTGGCTTTTTCTTCTTTCTGCTTGTCTACAGTGTCCATTAAATCCAAGAACTGTGAACAGGGCAAAATTCAGGGAGAAGATGAACTGCATCAGCTTAAAACAGGTACACTTCTCATGCTTCTCTTCCCAGAAACAGCTGAAGACAGGTCAAGCTACTATTAGAAGCAAACTGGAGGTCTGATGCATTTATTAGCACATCTGAATGAGATTATCAGCTATAGGGACTCTGCACCCTGCGGTGCCAGAAGGAAAACAGACTCAGATCTCTAGGTTTATACCACTTGGAAAATATCAAAGTAGCTGCAAAAGAACTGAAAAGTATGAATATGGGTAAAAAAAAATTCACCACAACTCCTGCAGAATCCAGAGTGAATATGTTCAGCAGGGATGTGTCCATCCCCATACTTGTCATTTGATTTGATTCCCGGTACATGTAGCTCAGAGGAAGGACCCAATGTACTCAACCATGCTGTGTGCCTGCCCATAAAGATGCACGTGCAACTTCAGGTGCACAATATTACTGTCACTGAGTGTTCTGTGGGGCTCCAAGGGAAAGCAAAGGATTCCAGCTGCCCTATTTGAACTGCTGACACGTAAGATTGCTGACCTGCTTGTTCTTCTCATCCTTCAGATTCAAAACCTCCTTGTTGAGGATGTGCACTTGGTTCTGGGCCTCACTCAGGATAGCCTCACGGTCTTGGTTGTGATCCAAGGCTTGTTCTGATGCAGAGAGCAGGAGAGCATGCACAAGTTTCTAAAGCAACAGAACAGCAAGCACTGCTGGAAGAAACAGCACTCGGGATGACACCTGGCTATCAGAAGCACCAGGACAGCTTCCCTTCTCAGGCTGGCCCTTGTAGAGACCTCTCACCTTACACCACCAGGTGGGATGAGATCTAAGAGAGCACTGTGTATTGGGTAATCAATACCCCAGCGATAGGAAAGCTGTTCAACTCTGCTGTGGGCAGGACAACAAGAGCCCGCATAAGCCACATCAAAACTTGGCTACTCAGAGGTAAACCAATCTCAAGTTCTCCCACATTCACATGGCACAGTAATCTCTGACTCAATCCAAATTATTTTTTTGCTCTTGCTAGTGAGAGTGACACTTCCAACTTGACCAGCTGTCACTAAAGGACAAGAGGAAGCGATGTTGGGCTTCCTGTAGAAATGCTGTTGAGAAAGGGAAGAAAGGAGGAATAGCTCTCTTCTGGAGCAGCAAGTGCCCTATTTCTCTCAAGTGCTGAAGTGGGAAAGGAGTTAGTGACTCATTACTGCACAACACATCATACTTACCCACAGCTTTCAGGATGTCACCAGGAACATTGTTCCCTGCCAGCTCCAGCCTCTTCAGCGACTTGTTTCTGTGCAGGCAGTTCAGCAAAGCTCGGCCACCCAGAAGCCCAATATTATTCCATCGCAAATCTATACACAAAGCAAACTTTCACCATGGTAGTCACACATCTGCTGAAAAACACAAGGCCCAAGAAAACTCCACGCTCTTTATACATCTACAAGTGTGGCTAACTAATCCCAGATGGTCTTAGCATAAACACAGGTGAACACTGTCTCCCCTTTCAAGATGAATGAGAAGGAGGGAAAGTAACAGACAAAGCAGGAAAGGCAGATATATCTTTTTTAAAGTGCAGAAAGCCACTACAGTTCAAAATCTATGCAAGTCTGCCTCTTGTGAGCCTTCCTTCTACAGCCAAAATCTCCGGATGAGAAAGAACTCGCAACAAAAGCCATGTTCTCCTGAAGGAAATTCCAGCAAAATTCCATATAAGGACAAAGCAAGTGTGAAGTAAGTCTCAGAGTCTGTCACGAGGCGTGCCAACAGCATCTACAGATAGGAATGAACACACTCCCTCCTCTGCTAAGGGCTGTTCTGCTCCAACTACACAATTCTTCAGCTGCGGGTTTGGATCCAGAGATTCCAACTACAGTTGCCATTCTCCAAAGACCATGGGGTTGCGACCTTTCCCTGCACAAGGACAGCAATGCACTCCAGACCAACAGGAACTGGGAACGACACCAACCAGCTGGCAGAAGTCAGGGCAGCCTGCAAGGAACCTGAAGATATATATGTGCGTGTGTGCATGCGTAATGTACGTGGGCAAAGAACTCTTACCCAGCTCCTGAAGACTGGCATTTTGTGTCAGTGCCACGGCCAGCTCTCCAGCCCCTTGATGGTTAATCTGGTTATTGCGCAGATCCAGCTGCTGGAGAAAGTTGTTTGCTCCCAGTCCTTGGCAGAAAAAGGAGAAGCCTTCCTCCCACATGCCAAGGCTGTTCCACTCTAAGGTTAGGCTAGGAAAATAAGACAGGATTGGAGTTTGTGGAGTAAATGGACAGCTGCATAAGCTTGAATGATATGTGGATCATGGTACCCAGTCAAACACCCAGCTCCAACAACAGACTTGGTTTCAGAGAGCAGGATGCTGCCACGACCTGGCATCCCTTGAAAGGGCACCTCCAGTTCTCACTCCTTCACCTCTCCCACCCCTCACAAGAAATTGTACCACTTGATGTTCCTCCTACCCCAATAAAAAACACCCTCAGCCCTTTTCAACTGTTGTGCTCCATCTAACAGGAATAACACAAAGAAAGGTAGACATAATTTTTTTACCTCCGGATGGATTTGTTCTGCCTAAGAAGTTTCCCCAAAGCCTCGGCTCCCACAGTTCGTAGGTTATTTCCCTGAAACAGAAGTCCCAGGTGATGAGTAGGCTACATCTGTCCCAGTCCGCCTACCCCATCAAACACCACCAGGTGCACCCCAGCTGTAGAGCCAATTTCAGTTGGACGAAAATAGTCCAACCACCATTTGTTTCACGTATCAGTCACCTTTCCACAAAATTAAAAGCCCTGAAGGAACAGTGGATCCATACACACCTCTGCTCTTGTGAGGCACCATGACCAAGAGCTTGCAAAAAATCACAGGATAGCACAGGATCATCATGGACCACAATGGGACAGAAAATGGTGATTCTAGATAAGCAGAACCATTTCAATATACTTCATTATAAAGGGCTCGGTCAGCACTAGCACAAATGAGAAAGAAAGGTGTGACACAGTTTGCGACTGTATATTCAAGGGAATACCTGTATGTCAGAGGAATACAGACAGAAGGTCACTCTCAGTAGAGTGACCATCACACCTGAAGGCAGATGCCCAGTGCCAAGGCCAGGCTAGCTGGAAGGCATTGCCAGCTGGACAAATTCTACAGAAGCACAAGTCAAACAGATAGTAACTCACTGATCAATACAGAGACACAAAGAAACCCCTACATATGCCTCATCTGACCAAGCAGCAATGGACAAAAGATACATAGCTATAACTTCCTATCAAAACAGAGTAACCGAATAAAAATGGATAAATAAGATCTGCAAAGTAACTTTGGAACGTTGTGACATGTTGTTAAGGACACAAGGAACAAGTCACTTGAGAACAAAATCCTTACAGAAGTATGCATCTTTCTGAACAATCCTGCACCAGAACTGTCCAGTTCTAACTCTGACTAAGCCTGTGCTCCTTTTTCCTCGTCCACCACTTTGTCCTAATTCTATTCGAACAGACTCACCTTCAGATCCAAAGATTTGACTGTGGTGTTGGAGCAAAGACCGTGCAACAGAAGTTTTACACCTGAGTGGGGAAAAAAAAGAGCTGTTTATTTCATTCGTGGAACCCTTTGCCCGAGCCGAGAGTGTATCGTCCTGTCAGACAGGCAGCTCAGGAGACGTGGCTTCGAGAAATGAATGACTTGGTAAACGACCACTGCTGCTGGAAAGCGTGAGCCTGAGTTTTTGGGGCAGGAGACAGTTTACACAGCCTCAAAGAGGTGTCTGGGCAGAGCTCGGCACCTCAGCTTGTTCACCTGCGTGACCCGGCCCCGAGATCAGCCCACGAGAGGCCCCGCGGCCACAGCTGTGCTGCCCCGGGAGCGCCCTCACCGCCGGCGGCTTTAACCAGCCGGATCGTCCCTTCCGTCCACGGCCAACAACAGCAGAGCCGCCTTCGAAGAGGGATGGAACCGAGGGGTGCTTGACCACCCACACTGTCACAGACCGGGCACCTTCACCGCCCCGCCGCCGGCAGAGCGCGGAGCCGGGCCCGTTCCGCCGGCCCGGCCTGAGGGGGCGGCGGGGGCACCCCCGACCCGAGCCCCGCGCGCACCTTCCTCGCTCAGGCCGCAGTCGCCGAGCGCCAGCGCGGAGAAGGGCGCGGCCCCGGGCAGCAGCCGGCCCAGGGCCCCGCAAGTCTGCAGCGACAGGCTCTGCGCCGTCAGGTCCAGGCGGGCCCGCGCCCCGCCGGGCTCCCGCAGCCGCCGCAGCACGGCCTCCTGCGGGGCCGCGCCCGCCGCCGCGCACAGCCGCGCGTACTCCCGGCGGAAGCGCTCCATGGCCGCGGCCCCGCCGGAACCGCTCCCCCGGCCCCGCTCCATGGCCGCGGCCCCGCCGCGCCCCGCCCGCCGCGCAGCTGAGGGAGGCGGGGCCGGCGGCGCGCGGGACATGGAGGAGCGGGAGGGCCGCGCCGGAGGCTTCAGGAAGGTGCGGCGGTCCCGGGCGGGGGGACTCGGTCCCGGGCGGGGGGTTTCGGGCCTGCTCATCCCTTCCTCTCTCCGCGCAGGACACCGTGGACCGGCTGCTTCGCCTCCATTTCCGGGACGGGAGGACACGAGGTACCGGGGCGGCGGCGGGCGGTACCGGGAGGGCCCGGGCGCGGCTGGCCGGGCCCCCGCCTGCCGTCAGCGCCTTGTCGTTGCAGTGAGCGGGGACGCGCAGCTGCTGATGGCCGAGATGCTGAACGTCTTCGTGCGAGGTGAGCGCGCGGGGTCAGCCCGAGCCGCCCCGTGGGCCCGTTACCGACCGGCGGGGCCCCCCCCGCCCCAGCCTTCGCCCCGAGCATCCAGCGCTTCGTCTCATCCCGCGCTGCACCAGCTCTGCTGTCTCCTGCGCAGCCGAAGCCCTGACACCGCTTCCCGCACTCCTCCGGGCTACCTCCCTCCCAGGAAACTAGCCAGGCCCCCCGGGCGGGACCCCCGTCCCTGGCAGCTCCCATACCCCTCTCACTGCCCTCCGCTTTCCCTTGTCCTGCAGAAGCGGCGGCACGGGCAGCACGGCAGGCTCAGACGGAGGACCTGGAGAAGGTGGATATTGAGCATCTGGAGAAAGTGCTGCCGCAGCTGGTATGTAACTGTGGGCCCGAACTGCACGGGAGCAGGATGAGGATGTGAGCTGAAACAGCTTAATGCTTTTCCCCCTGGGAGATGTTTCAGGAACCTGGCCTATGTGCTGACTGGCTTGCTGCTCTCTCCTTACAGCTTCTGGATTTCTAGAGGCCTCCTGAAGCACATACTGCCTGCCAGCAGATGGTCCTGACCTGACAGCAAACATCTGTCTCAGCCTCAGAGTCCAGCTCTGGGAAAAACAGTTTCAACTTTTTCTTCTTCTGTTGTTTTGCTTCTGTTTCCCCTCTCCTTTACCAAGCACAATACAGTCCATGGCAATGATGCTGTCAGATACTATTTTTGAGAAGAGGCTGTTGTAGGCTTGTTTTGTTCAGCTGAGTATGTAACTGGTTTCTGTCTTGCTGCTTTACTCCTGTAACAGGGGCCTGTATTTCACAGCATGGTAAGATGCTGTTGCTTTCTCAGCTAATGTGAGAAACAGGTGCTGCTTCACAGAGATGCATGGAAAGACTTAATGGCTGGAAATACCATCCAGCCTTCAGGCTCTCCTTGCCTCAGCAGGCAGCTGTGACAGCAACTCGAGTAGCTCCAAGCCTGTCTAATGAATAGGTCGTTAACAGGAGCTCAGTCACAGGCTCTTGCCAAGAGCAGGTAACTGATCTTTATTTTATAAATAAACAGTGTTTGTCCCTCACTACCTTCCAGTATTTCTCTAGAGCTGTGACATCAAAGAATACTTGGAACCTTTTAACCATTTGATATTCTCCTCAGAAGCTGCTTCCCCTCTGCTATAAATTTGTTCTCACAAACATCAGTAAGTTAAAAACCCGTCTCCCTCCCTTCGCTGTAATTAATCATCAAAAGTCAAGTTGCTTCAAAGACTTGAAGAGTTTCCCCCTCACCCACCCTCTTCTCTAAATCTCTGTAGGAGGAAAGGAAAAAAGGACAAAATAACAAACAGCATGTGTGAGGATCCCACATCACGGGACAGCCTGGCCCCTCTGGCAGTGGGGGGAAGGGAGGGGGGGGAGCAGGGGGCGCTATGAAATAAGAAACCTTACACATGTGGGCAGGACCCACACAACCCAACTGGCTTTGTTGGGAAATGCACGGCCCCTGCAGGAGCACCACTGACGGGCCATGGCTTGGGGCCTGTGCTCCTGCTGTGGGATCACAGGGATCCTGTTCCCAGGGACAGCTGTGGCAGGCAGAGGCTCGGCAGGTCCTTGTTCTCTTTTCAGCCAGGAGCTATCAGGGTCATTCCTCAGGACACCAGCTACTTGGAAATCTCTTGAAAACTGCAGTTTAATACACGTTCTGATGACAGAACCAGCTTAAGCAGTCCCCAGCAGCCCTCTGCCACTCAGCCAAGACAACTGTTTGTGCAGCTGTACAACGCACCCTATGAAGGAACTGACCTAGTTCAGCCTTCGGCCCCACAACCATTGGTAAAAAAAAGGCAATAGCAAAAAAATGCAACTAATGCTACCTTTGAATGCCCCAAAACCCCAGGGATGAGTTCAGCTATTACAGCAGAAGTGATACTGAAACAAAACTAGCTCATCAGGTACCTGCAGGTATTGTTCTGCAGCAGGGCTGAAATCCTTGTAGCAAGCAGCTTAGTGAACAGCCTGCAGTTTTAAATGTCAGGGCATCTTGTCCCCCTTAAAGAATTCAGTCCTACTTTCTTGCCTTTTCCAGATTTCACATCCTCATCTCTCCCTCCTCTCTGACTCCTCCTGACACAGGTCCCAAAGCTGCTGCTGTAAAAAGGCTCCAGTTCCCTGCACTGACACACACGAGCATCGACTCAAGAGAATTGCTGATGCGGACATTAGTAGTAAAGCAGCATTTTAATAGCAGCAACAGCTAAAACTAACTCTTCTTTGCATAGGGAAGAGGAATAAGACCTCTGATCTAGCTGTTAAAGGTACTGATTTTTCATTCTTGTGCTTATATTGGGTTCGATGTGTGGCTGAGTCACACAAGGGTCAAGCACAGGCAGAACTGCCTGAGAGAACTCACAGTCAGCAGTATGAAGTCTAGTCCTCATCCCTGCACTTAACCCATGAAATTGCCCCAGGAATACTGATACTGCTGCTTGTATCCCTAAACTACTTCTATTTTCCCACCTCAGGTACTTGCAGGTGACAGTTACAGTGCCTGCTCTTTATGAAACTGGCAGAATCAGAACAGCTAAGCAAATTGGCACTATTTGATGTCTCCTGTGCTCTTCAAAAGATAAGGACAAGCACATCTGAAGGCACACTGCAACAACTTCTTCCAACCACACTGCTGCTGCTTATTCTAACCCTGGGAATCAAAAACACCAGCACAAGTATTCCCCCACCTATCATTAGCAATGGCTTCTGGTTTCCCCCCAATTTATCCTGCATAAATTCAGCAAAGCAGCTTTAGCTACAGTCTGCCTCTGACCTGGGTGACATGAGTAAGCCTGACACAGCACCTGAACCAAGATACAGACAGTCCTATGGAAGGTAGGCTCAGTCCACACTTAATCCACTAAAGCAATGAACTTTAAACATTATTTTAATGGTTTTTTGGTTTGCTGTGGTATGCCTTTACAGCCTGTCAAGCACCAGAAGAGCTTGGTCTCCACAGGGAGGATTTAGAGCGGCAGCTGTACACAGTGCTCTCACATTCCCCACTGCCAGTGGCCGCACACATTCCCTGTTTATGTTTGGGTGTCGTATAAGAAATCAATCAACTTTTTTGGTAAAGCATTCTGCTCCCTCTGCTTTGAGTCTTCTTTTTCCTCTTACACCTTTCTTTCATGCCTCCCCCTCCCTCCAAATTTCTTCAAAGCATCTAGGAGCATTTGGAAATAATTAGACCTGAAGGGAAATGTTGGCCAGGCTGGGAGACAATGACAAGTGCCAGGAACCCTGGGTGCCCTTTCTAGCCACTTTGAAGTTCATTCAGATGGTACAAAGCTCGGTTTTGCTTTGTTAAAAAAAAAACGAGAGGAAGGGAATGAGGCATGACAGGCCCATTGAAAAGGGAGCAGGTTCCTGTGAACTGACAGAGAGACCAAGTGCTGGGGCAAGAAACATTATCAAAGGGACCGACCAAAAGGGCTCCCACGGCCACTCTGCTTTATTACATATACAAATTGTGCAGATGTGCATGTGGTGCAGGGAGGAAACAAGGAAAATGGAAAACATGGTATTACTATACCATGGAACCCCAGCTCTCCATGGATCGCTGATCCACGGAGAAGACTTCAAATAGAATCCAGCACCATGGCTGCTGTGGCACTACAGAGTTCATCTCCAGTGTAATGGCAATTCCAACCAACAGCATTCATGTCCACATGATGTCTGCAGAAGGCAATGACCCGGACTGGGGCTTTCCCCCAACACGAGTGGTGGTGCAGGGCATGGCCACCCTGCTCCAGGAACACTCCAACCACCAACCAGCTGGCATGGGAAGAGACCCTTGAACTGAATGGCTTTTTCCTTGCTGTAATTACTGGTGTTAATTATACACAGTGAAAACAGAACTAGAGCTTAGGGCAGAAATAATCTCAAGAGGCGTTCCATGAACAGATACCTGTGTTCTTTGTTAGTAAGATTCTGGCAACTGAACACAATACAAGGGCAGCAGCCCAAGAGGTTCACAGGAAAGGCCAACTGAACTGGTTTAAGTGACCTAAGTGCTTCCTCTTCATTCACTTTCCAGGCATCTATATCCAAAATTATCAGCAGCACTAACCCCACCCAGCAAGAAGCAGAGAGAAGTCTGTTTTAGGCATCACTTAACAACTATAGTTAAAGCTGAACCAGATTGTATCTTGATGCTAGAATCCAGGCAGATAGACTCAAGTGATCTCTGAAGGTAGAACTGGGAAGATTGAATTTAAAAATATGGACAGAAACAAAGTCCTTCACAGAAAGTATATAGAAATTATATCCCACTTATTTCTCTATGCTTATTATTTGCATGCAAGAAACCTTAAATTTAACTTCTAACCTTGCTTCTGTAGTCACAAAGACCATAAACAGGCCTTCCACTCCTCCACCAGGTGCAACTGGCATCTGAAATAGCAATTCTCTTTTTATAACTAATGTTCATACAGATTAGCTCTCCAGGGCCACTAACAATTTCTTACGCGTTCTGAGTAAGTTCATCAAGACAGGGGGACAGCTGATTGCTCACTGATCCAGCAGCCCAGGATGCTTCATCTCTTTCCACCTACAAAAAAACCCCACAGGAGCATTAAAACACTGAACATGTAATTTGCACTGTCTCATTTCTCAATAACATGATCTGGTGGCTGAGGGCTCTGGACACTGCTGTGCTCAGGCAGCATTGGGGACCACATGGGAGCACTTAGGGAGATGGAATGGGAAATACATCAAAACTTTTGGAGCAGGGAACTTCATCCTTCATGTTATTAATATGCACATTAGAGCATATTATTAACCTTTCATACTAGCTGTTAAATGGGAAACCTGCATGGGTAGGTGAGATGATATTTTGTACTTTGTCCAGATAATCTTTACTTGGGAAAGAAAACTCTCAAGTGCAATGCTTCAAACATACTGGAAGCAGGCAACAGTGAAGATCCTGTTTCCCACTGCATCAGTATCTCAGCACCAATCTATACCAGACCAGCCCCAGCAGGGAAATACCCCAACTCACTTGGGAGCCTTCAGACCTTATGGTCTGCTTGCTGGAGCTGAGGGCCCCACAGCACCTTCCAGAAACAAATACTAAAATTCTCATCCAGAAAGTTAATATTTGGCATTAGTAGCCAGGGATTTCCATAGAAGCATTACTAGTTTTGTTGCTGTTAAGGGGGCTGATTTAATGTCTCTTTTTTTTTTCCCCTTTTTTTTGATTTCCTCTCTCCTCTCTCCCTCTTGTCTTTGCCACTGCATCAAAAAGTGAATATTGTCAACTGTTTAATTCAGGAATCCTTCTTCTAATTATCTCATATTTTGTATAAATTCACATAAAAAACACACACATAAGCTATTTGTTCGGGGACTAAAAACAAGATTGCAGTTTTCTGATGAGGCTAAACCAAGAAAAAATTAGTAATGGAAACTTGGTTAAATCTTCATTATGGAAAACCACTACTGGTTTGCAGTGAAGATTTAAAACAGGAAGACCAGCTAAAAAAATTCAAGAGAAAGAAAAGTACTAAAACAGACTACAGAAGCAAAAGGGAAAATAATGCCAGAGATTTAACAGATGACATTGGCCTTTGGTATGTAGAATGTCCTGCCTATTAATATTTGAACAACACTGGCAGAGTTAAGAGCTCAGTGCATCAAACCAAAAACATAGTTAAGAATGCTGCAAGCATATGGATTAGGCATCAGACTCCCCAGTGTTCAGAGCCTGCACTCAGATCCTTCTCCAGTGAAGGCTGAGGTTCAAGTCACAAACCCATGTGTGATCAACAAGCAGTGAACCAAGTTCCTGCATGCACAGGCTGACATCTGCAACAATGCTGGCAACATCCAACACATCTGGCAGAGAGGAACCTGCCCTTTGGGGCAGTTTAGAATGAACAGAGCTCTCCTCTGATTTCATGATACCTGGCAGCTTCAGCCACTTGGGGATTTTCCCAGGGGTCCTCCTCAAGCCCTGCAGAGCTCCCTGGGTGCTGGCTGCTGCTGGACACTCACTGCTCTTTTTGTCACTTCCTGCTTCTGGGTCAGGTGGGGACGGAGCTCCCGATGCTACAGACGATGAAGCAGAAGGAACTAATGACCTGGAAAAACACCTGAGAGAAATAAGCAAGGAGAATTAAGGTCATTTTTCATAATAAACCCTGTACCACCACCTTTAAATTTTTTAAGTCAGATTGAAAAGGTTCTTCTTTTTCCACAATAAAAGCACTAGGATTTACTTGATTTAGTCACTGAAATCCTACTTTGCAAAGGACTCACAAAGCTATGAAGTTGAGTATGACAGTATGACTGTTTCTGGAGAGCAGGAAGCCCTAGCATCTTCAAAGAACACTTCTTTGTAGTAAGATGAGCTCATTCCATGCTTCCCCTCCCTGAAATACTCAGGCATTTGCAAATCTATTCAGTCCCAACATACCTGGCTACTAATAAATCAGCTGCAGAAGGGGAAACTGCAGAGCTCAGCAGGTCCGATTTCAGGTAAGAAGCTGTTTAAAAATGAAAGCAAGTCACTCATTTTGTAACATAGACACAACAATCACCACAGTATCACACAGCTCTCAGCTCAACAAATACCTGCTGTATACTACAGTAGATCTCCATCACCCTTGCCCCAAATGACACAGGACACTTTTTAACTATGGAAGTTTCTTTCACAACTCAGAGGTGCCCTATTTCATCATTCAAACCTTGAGATCTTGACATTTTCTTTCAGTGCTCACCACATCTCAGAAACTTTTCTGTGAAGCCAGAGCGTGCTTTGATCTCTGGGAGAAACAGGGATTCTAAGCATAAACCAGAGATGTCAAAGTACCAAAGATTCAGATCTGTTCTACCATCTTCAGCCAATCCACTACCACAGGAACGCTGCAAAAGCGTTTAACAGTAATTTGGCTAGTTAACATTTTGAACAGGATTTCTTCTACAGAGCCATTCTTCTATCATTCTTGCTCTCATGGCAGACAATGCCCACTCCCCAGCCTAATGAATCCCATAAAAAAGGTACTATGTCTACATTTGTGCTCAAGCTAACTGACCAAGCCAGCTCTGAAGAGCTTCAGCCAGTTGAATGGGGACATTCACCAGCATTCTCAAGGACTGCAGTACCTTTTGTCAGAAGATCTCTGACAGTAAGGATGTAATTCTCGGTCTACTACAAGAGCTATACAGTCAGCTGAAGGAGAGAGGCAATGCACTCACCCCTGCACTCCTCAGATCCAAAATGAATTACAGCAGTTGGAAAGAGTTTAGCCTGCAGCAAAAGGGGAAAAGAAGGTATCACTGAATGTAGATGCTTTCACAGTTCACAGTGAACATTAGAGGCAGGTTAGACAGGTACAGACAAATTCATGGAGTTCAAGCCAAGGTCACTGAACCATCTATAATTCAGAAAAAGTTAAACTTGTGCAGAGCACAGGGCACTCGGGAGTACAACGTGAAGCAAAATTTTATTATCTGTTCTACCACACAGAGGTGATGAGACCTGTACAGCATGTGCTCACTGTGCCAGTGCCCTGCCAATCCTCCTCTGTCCCCCTATGTCCTGCCATTGTATTGCACACACATTCTCCACTGCTGAGCAGATAACAGGAATATGAAGAAGAATCTTCTAAGATCTGAGTGGCTGATAGCAAGAGAAGAAAAATCTAGCTATGCCCTCCAAAATCTATTTTAGATCATTTTATTGCATTTACACCCTATGGGGTCTACGTCTATGGTTGAAATCTGTCTAGTTTTGCCAGCTTTCCAGGGCACAGTATTTCCTTTTATAAATCCAGCCAGAATTCCTAGTTCCTACTTGTCAGAATAATCGCCACATTCAAACACTTTTTCCATCCAGTAGGTTTGGTTGTTATTTTTTTCCCTTTATTTCAATGGAAGTTCCTGTGACTGGTGTCCATTTCCTCTTGTCCTTTCACTGGGCTCCGCTGGGAGGTCTGGCCCATCTCCCTTGCTGTTCCCCATCTCTTTCCTTGCACATGTTGACAAGCCCCCCAGAGCTTCTCTTTTCCAGGCTGAACAACCCTGACTCTCTTTGCCTCTCCCCATGTGTCAGACACATCGGTCCCTCGTTATCTTTTGGTCCTTTGCTGGGCACCAGAGAAACTGTAAAACTGGACTCACAGTCCCCCAGTTCAACTAAAGAATCACAAACGTACCCGTAGGTAAAGGAGGGACCTACCCATGGAGGCTGCTCTGCCACCTCCAGTGACACAGTGTCAACCACACCTTCAAAAAACCCAGTGCTGGAACTAAGGGATACATTATGTAGCACTACCCCACCATGTCCAGATGGTGTATCCAAGTGTTCCCAAGGGAAACAGAGAGCAACAAAGTCAAAATTATTGAACTTAGTACTAAAACCAGACACTGCTGCAAGCACAGGCTTGGATTTTTAAAAGGGTTTGAAGGTGATACGCAGAAGATTAATATGATATGGTATAACCAGCTGTACCAGAAAGGATTCTGAAAGAAAAATATTGTATTTATTACCTACATCACATGTCAGTATAATACCACAGAAAGAAAAACTAGCTGAAACAATTCTGTTAAGCTTTTAGGAAGCTTATACTAAGCTTACCTTATACTAAGAAACAGGTAAAGACACCAAATCATAGTGTAAACTAGATAAAAGCAACCCACTGCCTCACTTGTATCACTCATGCATACTTGGGAACTGTGCAGGGCAGACTGCCTGCTCTGAAGGTTTCCTGAGCCTCTGTTGCCACCATCAGCCCAGTCTGGATACTGGAATGACGGTCCCTGGACCTGATCCAGAGCAGCAGTTACCAGAACTCAGCGGAACCCTGATCTCCACAGAGGATGCTGTGGACTGCTGCCCTATACAGAGACTAATAAAACTGTATTAACTGAAGGCAAAATGAAACAGCTTCACCTATCTTCCTGCCTACAAGCTTCAGATGAGCATGTGGTATTGCACATTTTTTTGATGCTAATCCAAAGGCTGTGGGAGACTGTCTCACACAGCATGGCCAACATCACACTAGACTGAAGCAGGAGACATTCATTAGCCTACTCCAAGTCTCAGCTCCTGCTAAAGCATCCAGGAAATTTCACATCCTTGAACTGACATTTTAGCAAAAATAATTATTTATTAGGTCTTTTAACATTTCATTCCTCAATCAACAGGGCCTAAGGTTGCCTGCTCCAGTCACAAAGACGGCTCTCCATAAACTTTTTTAATTAAAAAGTACCAGACATGGTTTAGAAACCCCAGAGAAAACTCTCACAAGAGCTTTGATGTTTTCGCTGCATTCGTCTATTTAGGAAATGGGTGCCTTAAAAAGGGCCCCCCCAACACACATACACTGAAGCCCTTTTACACACAACATCCTTTTCATGCCAGCTGCAAGTTGGAAAATGAGGTTTTTGTAGTGTGTTAGTGTTGGAATTTTTTAATAACCTCCCCTCTCTTTTTTTCACCTCCCAACCAATTATCTTGGTAAATAATTAACATTCTGAAGAAGATAAGTAAGCACAGCATCTCAGAGCTCAAAGCCCTTTAGTTCAAAGCCCTGCCCTTTTCTCTTAGTTTCCCTGCTGCCGCCACTGAAACTTCCTTGTCAATCAAGCTCTGGGCACACACATCAAAGCCTCATGTGGGAATGGCCCCAAGGGGTCAGAGAAAATTCATGGCAGGGCCTGTGTGAGGCACAAAGAGAGAAAGAGAGTGAGAAACACAGACTAAGAGCTAGACACACACTCAACGAACAAACACACAGACAGACTGTGCCCCAATATAAACCTCTACCCTCTTTACTCACAGGTTGTCAAATAACCATAGTTCTCAGTTTCAGGATCCACGTCCACAATCATTTCCCACTGCTGGCAAAACATCAGTCCAAATGTTTCAGTTCAAAATCTTAATTGAAAGAAACTCAGAGGAGCTAGACAGCAGCCCACAAGTACACAGAATGCAACCTCCTTCCCATGGCTCCTTTCCCTGCACCCCTATCCCTTCCTAGGGGTCAGCCAACACGGAGTCCCCTCTTGCCAAACTTCCATCCAATAAGTTATTTTTCTTCAATTCACACAGACTATTGGCTCATGCACAGAACCCTTGGTTCAGCTCCCTTTGTGCAGAATTTTCAGGTACCAATCCCAGCACTTCCTGAGAGCTCAGTACAGAAGGCAGCTGCACCTCACTTCTCACCCCACGAATTCTCTAGCCAGTCACTAGCAGGACATAATGCTGTCCCAGAGTTTCCCAAAAAACAAAAGTATTTAAATCAGCAGCAATTTTACATTAAAAACAAGCAGGCCAATGGAATGATCCCACTGTCCAAGGGCTGTCTTGGCACAAAGAAGAGAAGGCTTTAGTAGATGCCACGCAGGAAAACATGCAAGCCCAAAGTCAAAGCCTCTAACATTTTCTAACACAGCTAAGAATGTAAGGATCACACACTGGCTGTTCTAATGTTTGCAGTTGTTCTAATGCATCTGCCAATGTTTCTAGAAGAACAACTCTCCAGTTCTTAACCTCACTTCATAGGATTCTTTTAAGATTATCTGTGAATCAGAATAGATTTTGAAAACTCTTAGAATCACACTGAGCCTGTCAGATTGAGTAAAAGAATCAAAGGCTGTCCAAAACAATTAAGTCAAAAAGCTCCGTTCAGTTATATGCAGAGAATTACCACAACAGGACTGAGCCAAGAGCCAGTTACTACACTCAAACACCCAGCATTTCTTTTCCTTGCTGCTTTGATTTCCAGCCAAAGAAACAATGCCATTCTGACTGGGGAAATAGATGCTATTATCTATTGAATTATAATGTTCAAATCACACTGTGCAAGAACATATTTACAAGATACAGTCAGATCTTGTACAGATCTGTACTGATGCACCAACAGCCAGAAATCCAACTGAAAATGGTGTTCCCCTGTGCAACTGTATAGATGCAATACAGATGCAATTGCACAGCAACACGCAATATAAATAAAAATGCTTTTTGCTTGTGGGTTGGTTTTAGGGTTTTTTTGGTTTGATTTGGTTTGGTTTTTTTTGGACAGATGAAAAACTGAGACCTAATGAGATTAAATAACTTATTCAAGGTCACACAGGATGGCAGTAGACGAAATGAGAACTAAGTATGAGAGTCTCTAGAGCCCCATCCAAGGCCATAATCACAGGACAGCTTCTTCTGAAGGGATTAGAAAGTCACTGAGGCAAGGAGAGAAGGAAGTCAATGTCCTGCCTACTGCTCTTCCCATTTAGGAAGTATTATTCCCAATGACCAACTTATCAGATTTTAAAAAGATCTAACACAGCTTCATCCATTTGCTTAGTTACAGTTGCAAAAGTTTAAATGAATGCTTTCCATTTCAGAGATCTGAAGACCAGCCTGTTACTCATAAAGCCACATTTAGTCTGAAACTATGCAGCTGAGTAACTGCAGTTTTACTCAAGAGAGGAAGCGAACAGTTACTTGGACACTGCAGTGGTGAGCGTGGTTTGTGACAGCACGGCACCCTGGCACAACAAGGCTGCTGCATCTCGCATTCCACGATAAAAATATCCACACTAGAACAACGTTCCCGGGTGAATCCAGCTGTGAGACAGCAGAGAAACATTTCTGCTTTGTTTTACTGCATGTTTTAGTAACTTGTTCTCTAGAACACAGAAAATATTTCAGGCAGAACCCTCCCCAAATAATGCCTCAATACTTCCTCCTTCACAGACATACACATGCAAACAAAAATCCCAGAGCAGAGCACTGCAGATGATGTCCATTATTCCCGGCAGTTGTTCTGTTCCCTGACAGAGCAGTGCTGTCGGACCAGGCAGGGGCTGCTGTCAAAGGGAACTCGCAGCTGCCAGAAGGAGCAGCATTCTTTCCGTTACATGATCTGAGAGGATCTGCCACAGGTCTGCTGTTGGTTTGATGTTAGAAGATGAATAAGAAAATAAGCACTTCAAAGGAACACGCGCATGGAAGGAGAAACCCAAGCTACCAACATGAAATACTGCATAGTACACACACCCCAAACACATAAACTAGCTCTTGGAAAATTCAACTGGAAAGCCAGTGGATCAAAAGGTTCTCCAGCAAGACTGCACAGCATCACTGAAACAGAAATAAACACCACAGCTATGGTGAAAGGGGCAGACCAAGTGGTTCATGTTTATAACCTGAGAACAAAGCTGCCCAATGTGAACAGCAACTGCCAAAGGAGGTGGATATCCTGCAGCCACCACAGAGGTGGGTCTGATCCAGCTAAGACAGAGGACCTTTAAAATTCATAAGGCAAAGATAAGATTTGAAAACACTGTTTTGAGAAGGCTATTTAATAAGGAATCCAGGTATAAAGAGTATTCATTGAGCCCCTGAGCCGAGATCAGAAAGATGTGGCCTCCAAACCTGACAGTAGCAGTGACCACTTTGGGCAGGATTTCCACTCTGAATTCAGTTGTCCAAGGAAGCTCTCACTGGGACCAAAGCACCCTGCCATACTTGAAGCCAAGCATGGACAGCCTCTGCGAGCATGGGTAACAGGCCTCACCACAAACAGGAGGTGAGACTGCTAGCAAATGCAGTCAGATGAGAAAATCCTGAATGGAGAAGTAAAGGACTAAGACTTTTAGGTGAATGCCATCCTCTGTGCTGGATGGATTTCAGTATTAATTGCAATTCTCTTTGCTAGTGAGTGCAATAACCACAAGGCCTGCCACTGGAAGTGCCTCCAACAGACTTAACTCTGATGAAGTAATTTTTTCTCAAATTCCTTCAGATTTTTGCCAATAGAGAAGGCTTCACACTGACCGTAGTTGGCTTCACTGAACAGGCATGCCAGACGTACTGCCCAAAGTGGCATTAACAAATAGGATATGGAAACAGAACCAAAGGCAAAGAAAGGAACAAACAGCTCGTCTGGATTTCTGCCTCGTGGTACGCGCCAGAGGAAACATTCGGTGCACTCTAAGATCTGATTAGAAGACCTAAATATTTATGTGGAAGTTTGTGGATTCCTTTAGCTCCTCTGAAGACAGAAGATGGCCTCCTGCCCTCTCTGCTGCCTTGACTTTTCCAGTGGTCAGTACTCCGACTTTCTGCTAATTCTTTCCTAGTATTAGCTCAGCAATCAATGATTTTTTCCACTAACCCACCCCAGATACGCACTACACAAGTGCCTGTTTCTGGGAGGAGAAAGAAGCTAAGAAGCAACTTTGAAAAGCTCAGACAGCCTAGAAAAACACAAACAAGGCACTAGAGCTATAAGGCATGCAAAGCCAAGTGCTACAACAGGGAAGCCTGTGGTTGATCAGCTCTGGAGAGCAGAATATTATAAAACACTTCAAGGGACATGAGAAGAAGGCGGCCAGCAAAAACAGCAACAACAAAAAAATCAAAGCAATGCCTTGAAGTCTTTATGGGTTCCAAAAACTTCATGTTGCTGCCAATGTGTGTGTTCACTATACTGTAAATACACACAGATTTTGGGAGAATTCACTTCAGACAGTTCTTTGAATCCAATCTTGGCAAACAAGTTGACAACATTTGTCTTTCTTTTTGGTTTTGCTTTCAGCGTAAAGGTTCTCCCTTCACTGTAAGTGATCAAATTTAGTGAATATGGTGCCAATCTTATCAGCTTGAATGGAACAAGAGGGTGGAGAGAACAGAAGTATTGATAATACGGTACTCCACCATCTGCAGTCACTCCTGTTACTGGCTTCGGCGCAAACTTCAGTAATTTATAAGTATCTGAATGCTCAAATGTGCTCACATTACTGCCTCAGACACCATCCACTCTTCGTTACAGACAGCACCAAGGCAGTCTGTAGAGTGGAGGATAGCCCACTGCTAACTTAGGACCTGGGATAATGTGAAAATTAAATGTTGAAAAAAAAAAATCCAGAATGGCCAGATACACCATGGCAGAACCCGTTCTGGAAAATCAAGAGTCAGGTTATGCACAGGCATCTCTGCAAGGGAAGCACATTAGGTGCCAAGCATCCCAACACAGCACGTGGGGGAAAAGCAGCAAATTCTGACAGTTACATGATACAACCTGACAACCTTAAAGAGATGTGCTACTGATAAAGACAAACTTCCTCCTGAACCTTTCACACATCCTCGAAATACAACAAAAGCTTGAGCAATTAGCTGTTCCATGACTTTACTCATGGCTCCCTTTTCCCTGTGATGTCTGGAAGAACTGTGCACTCCACAGCACTTCACTCACATTCACACCCTATATACCAGAACACTGATTCCAGAACAAGCTTTCTCAGTACAGGGGTGCTGGGTACTGTCAGGTTACCTTAGAGCAAAACCTCCTCTTCTCCCGGCCCCAAAGCCACATATTTTACAAAGCACCTGCCTACTGTCTTTACAGAGCAGCTTTTTCTTTTCATCTCCCTCCTTCCAGATTGGGGAACAGAAGGGGAGTTCTGACTAAAGTTCAAAACATTTCCCTTCCATGGATCACAGGATGCCTGAAAGGGGAAAGGTCTCCATCGAACCCCTCTGCACAGAGCCCAACCCCATCTGGGGCAGGGCCAGGCCCCACAGGCTTCTCTGCAGTCCCCAGCCCTGCGGGGACTCCACCCCATGCAAACCTCTTCCCACACTGAAGATTTCTCAGCTTGGAAGGCCGTAACATCAGGTGAGAAGCAGTGAGCAGGGCCCCATCCCCAGCACTGCCCCAGCACCACAAACATCCCCTCTCTCTCTCCTGGTCCAGCCCAGGGTTTTTTTTAACAAGACTGGGCTGTAAGGCAACTCCAAGTCTTTACAGAGCACTAATTTAACACATTTTTTGTTTCAGGGAGCTGCCACGAGGAATGAATTCCACGGTAAATGTCACAATTAAGAAACTGGGAAATTGCCACATATATAACAAGCACCAGTAATGGTGCCAGGTACGGAACAAAGGCTTTAACACAGCAAATTAAATAAAATTCCTGCCATAAAGTTTCTTATTTCAAAGACAAGAAGGTGTAATTATTCCTGTGGTGTTTCACTGCACAAGTCATGTTTCAGAAGATATCCAGAGAAACATGAGATGTGCACTGAGAAGGAGAAAATAAAAGAACAGTACTGCAGGGGGGGGGAGGCAGGGAAGGGGTAAATAGAGGCAAGCAGAGGATTTTGAACTTTTTAGAAGACAGATCAAAGCTAACAAGGCACCCATAGCCAGCACCAGGGGCTGGATGAACAGGAGGCAGATACAGGCCTGAACATTCAATCCTCTAAAAGCACGTGTATCTCTTCCACATGGCCTGGTCAGGAAGCTGTGGAACTTGGAAAGCTCCACTGCAAACAACTTCAGAGGCTAATCCCTACCTAATTCACTGTGCTGCCTGAAAAGTCTCTTTCTCTATCCCTCTCCCCACCCCAGCCCTTCTGCTCCCTCAGGGGCATCAAGCAAGAATTCTCACTGCAACTGCGTGAGCCTTTATTCTGCAGGATCTCTGATGCATCAGTCTGAAAGGTCCATGGAATTTTGAATGACAGAACACTTTAAACAGGGTGAGTTTGGGGCAAAGTCACTGGCAAAATCACTCGATTGCTCTCTTAACACCTGTGATTTACACAGCCAAGAGTCTCTGGCCAGAGACTTCAAGGCAAATTTATCTGACACTTGTAAAAAATCTCCAGGAATCTGAATTTGAAAACCTGTATTTCAGCCCTTGAGAAAAATTACACACAGAGACCATATATTCCTCAATGAACACACTGACTTGAAATAAATTCTCACATAGTGATTTCAAAAAGGTCAGATTTTTGTCTACTATGGCCTCTAGTTCCTGCTGTAGAAATTGAAAACAGTTCCCTTTCCACATCCAGTCTCACATCTCCTACTATCCTAGCCCAGCTACAGATAGAGCAAACTCAGCTAAGCTCGTGCCACACCAACTCCAGGTTAAATACAGCTCTGACTCGGTGGCACAGAGTGTGTGTACAAAACAATGCGACTCCCCCAGCCCTGCCCAGTGTGCCCGTGCCTATTGCTGCACAAGGTGGACCTCTTCTGGTGAAGAGTTTGTGCTCCAAAACACCTGTTCCATTAGCCTTGGCTGAGCAGAAGCCTACAGGGATCACAGCATTACACAGCTTCTTTTGAAAGGAACTACAGCCTATGGCAGGGTTAAGGGGAGCACAAGCCAGAGAGAATCACAGAGCACATGTGTGAGTCCTTACCTCAAACAGTGTCAGGCTTTCATCGTTCAAGACGATTCTGGGAGGTGCAACAACTGAAGTTAAAAAACAAGTTACAAAGCAGGACCACCCAGCAACCAGAACAGCAAATACAGCAGGTATGGGAAGGATCCCCACTCCCTGAAGGGGTGACATGTTCACATGCCCACAGAGGCTGTTTCATAGGCAGAAGCATAACATGGCTAAGGGAGCAGCTTATACCTTCTCTGCACTGTGAGGTTGTGTTTAGGGAAGGCATTCCTCCCTCCTCATATCTCAGGCATCAACAGATCCCATACATACCACAGCTAGGAACAGGTTTTGTAAAGTAAGGCCAAATATTACCAACAGCACTCACACAAGTAAAATGGCAACTCTGCATCAGCAAGGTGGCTTCTTACAAAGTCTCTCAAAGTGCCAACTGTGGAAAAAGGAGAGAGAGGTTTGCTGAATTACACTTGTTTCTTCAAATATTGGGCAAAAAGGCTGAACTGTAACAGCAGAACTGCCCTCTATAATGTATGGAGATTGACTTTTCCTCCAAAGTACACTGTTGCTATTACAAATCTCTTGTAGAAAAAAACAAGAGAAAAAACAAGCAAACAAACCAATCAACCAACCAAACCACTTGGACATCCTGGTCCCTTATCAAAATCTAGAAAATCCAATAGCAGCTACAGAGAGCAGCCAAGTGAGACTAGTAACTACTTATTATTTTGTGTTCCATAGAAAATTATCAAAAAACTTGTGCAGGTAACCATGGCTGCCAGCTGAGAGTGAGATCTCCAATAATAACAGTAAGAGCTACTTGGTGCATGGTCTGATCATCTTTTGTGAACTGACAGAGCCAGAAAGGTTCATCCCCTCTTAGTACAGTAGCTAAAGCTTCTTTTTCTTCTTTCCACTTTTTAGGGCTTGTTTTGGATTGGGGAAGGGGGTGTTGTTTTTCCCCCAAAACATTAACACAGTGGAAGTGTGGAAATGCATCCCAATAACACATCATTTGGACACAAACAAGGTGGAGAGCAAGTGGGACAGCTTCCTAAGCACAAATATTTTGTCATCAAGCAGCCTGACAGTCTCCACCAAGTAGCCCTTAGCTAAGTGAATTAGCCCAAATGGTCTTCTTATGCCATTCAGGGGCCCTGCAAGGACAGTGTAACTGCCTACTGCCGCTTTTTCAGAGCTGTTTTCCTTCCCTGGACAGCAGAAATACCTGCCCAAAGCCCTCTCTCCTGCCATGGTGAGAGCCATGAGCTGCACCTGCACGGGCTGAGGGGGTGATGGGTCTTACCGGTTTCACTGGGATGGAAGAACCCCTGCAGGACGTGGCGGTCTGGAAAATGAACTCTCAGCACGACCTAAACCAGAGGCAAAGCACACTGGGTCAGTGGTTTATGGCTGCTCTGGAACACCTGTCCTTGGCTTAGAATCTGCAACTTGGTGGGTTTGGGTTTGTTTTTTTTTAATGGCTAACAGTGCTGTGCAGCTTCTCAGGGAACAGGGGCTGTCTGGCTTTCAAAGGGGGCAAGAGAGCCCATCTATCAAAGTACTGTGATGTACAATGAAGCAGCACTCAGACATCAGGAGCTCCCTGTGCTAAACAATGCATAAACAACACAGACAGTCCCTCTTGGACAGGTACAGACAGTGCACCAGCATTCTAAAGTGTCCACAGCAGCAGGAATCCTCTTGCCATACCTCTGAAGTAACTCACACCATTCTATTTTCAGCATTGGTCAGAAAGCACTTAACTTGAGAACTGCATTAGGATCATATTTACAGAGTAAAATAAATCCACTTGTAACATCAAATCATTTAACTTTCAATGAGACACTAACAAAATGTCTACAGAGGAGAGGCAGGTAGGAAAACTCAGTCACACAGACTGATGTGTGCACAACAGAAAGATTTTGAAACATCTGGAACAGAACAGAAGGAGCTACACTGCCTGTCACTCAAGCATGATAGCTGACTTCACAGGGCACAACTGTTATGCAAGTCCCACAAACAACTAACAGGGACAGGAATTTGAAAAGTCTTCCTATAAGCAGCTTAAGAGCCTGTTGATCACAACTGAATCCCAAAGTTACTCAAACTTCAAGTCTGGACTAGTCAGAGAGGGAAAAAGAACAAATATTACCTTTGGGTAACGCTCCAACTTCTCCTTCAGCTGAGATTCCCTCAAAGACTTTGTCATCAGTGGAGCCTCTTCCAGGCGTTTCCTAGAGACATGGGAAGAAGACAAGTTGTCACTTCTGTAATTTTATGATGTATTTTTAGTTTATTAAGATAGTGTCCTTAAGGTCCAAGCAGGGCTGATGAGAACTGCTCAACTGTTCCATGCATCTCTCATAGCATTTTCCCCATCTCCTGTGGTTCTTATCCCAAAATCTCATATATGAAACTATTGAGCATCAGCACCAATACCAGATAAAATTACTTTTATTGTACAAGTTTGAAAATAAGTTCTCTACAACAGCTGCCAGAAAAGATCTTAAGAAGAGGAGGGGAAAGTTTGTTTAGACTACTCAAAAAGAGATTAATCCAATAAAGCAGAGACTAAAGTTGGACATGATTATTCCAGGGAGGGAGAAGAGCTACTGAAGTTAAAAAACAATACTGGCACAAGAAATTAATAAGTATTACTTAGCAACAGGGAAACAAAATAAAAATGAGAAGTTTCATTCAAGAAGATCCTTCAAGAACTGGCATGTAGACTTTTAGGTGTGCTAAAAGAAATATTGGGTGCAAAATAAAAGTCTACCTGCATTTAAGATGAAACTAACTTTAAGAAAATAATTACATATTTCCCCGTAAGTAATGAAATTAGCTTAGACCCAACAGATCCCATGTTCAGCTTCAGTCCCTTCTCTTTGCACTTAATTCTGAATAACCAGTCTGTAACTTGCCTTTATTTTTATCGCTGGCTGTAAGGGGAAAAGGGATTACAAGCATCAGCACATTTGAAAATTAGGTCTTTTTTGAGGGGCCTATATTCCAGTAACCCCCAACCAAATTGACTTTAAATTTGTACCACTAAATACTCCAGACCCACAAGCAGCAGAGCAATTTTCAGGCCAATCTATGTACTCATGTGGATTTCAGTGGCCTGTGGGAAAAAATGTCAGCTCCAAGTAAAGAGTTCAACTCAGACCAGGTTACAGTGTAAAGAAGACTGTTCAAAGTCTTGGAGAATTATTGTCATGTTTAAAGGAATGCTATGACCCACTTTAAATACATTCATGAAATTAATTTCTTTAAGGAACATAGAGACGGCAAAATGCTGCTGTGACTGGAAGGCCAGTTTATCTTAATCTGAGTTTTTATCCAACTGGAGTTCAATAAAGTAAAACCATGAATATTTGAAAGCAAGCTACTTGAACAGTGAGATACATAGTTAGTCAGCTTCTTATACTTCCTTTGTGTGTATGTTTCTGTTCCAAACATTTTCAGGTCTTGACTTGTGGCTAAGTCTGATTTTGCTTTATTTCTTTTTAGCTAATGTCTCAAAGTTGGTCTTCTGATGAGGTCTAATAAATGGTTAATTCTGTTACCTAAAATACAGGGTCTTTCTTACTGGCCAAAAATGCAACAAGCTCTGCTGGTCACTGTTGCTCTGTTCAACAACAGCACACAACACAATCTCACAACAGAAAGGGAACTTGCCTCTCACTCTGCAGCTGTGCCAAACGTTTCCGTACATCATCCACTGTGACTTCAAAGAATTCATCAGGAAGCTCTTCCGGGCCATCAGGAAGTTGTTCCAGTAGGTCTAAGTGACACACAAGGGGCTCTCGTTCTACAAGCTACAGAATAAAAATGAGCTTCAATTACTTTAAAATGCACTGGTTTGCTTATCCTAAAAGGTTCCTGAAAAAGAGTAAAAGGACTGTGTTTGCAAACTGAAATACAATCACTAGTGTGGAATTCCTGGCACTCAGATCAGACAGACAGAGAGGTTGTCAGTGCTGTCATTCTTTACAGCTGATACAGCCTTGGGCACAATCCCCCTCCCAACAGCAGCAGGGATCTCTACTGCCAGGTGAGTAGCTGGCTGCTCTCCACTGTCAGTACAGGAAACTCAGGGTAATAACCTCAGCAGTCACCCAAGGTAAGGAGAGAGAACTCCTTTTCAGGGAGTGCCTCTCCACCTACAATAAAATGGTACTTTGTGGCCGAACCACACTCCTAGCAAGTTACAAGCACTCAGAAATGACTATCCCAAAACCTTACCTGACCTCTCTGCTCTGCTCCAAACCTCTTTCAGTATGTAACCATTTCCTTGCCACTCTACAGGCAGCACACAACTTACACAGGTGCTATCCTTCATTCTACAGACTATAGTGTCCTTGGAAGCTTTTCCATCCACCACGCACTCCTGGCTTGCATTGTGTCTTGTGTTGTCTTTGCTTCACATTCTCCTGCCACAGAGCCAACAGCCAGGGCCCACTCCTTTTCTCCTTACTCTAGAGAACAATCCTCTGCTTTGGTGAGATAGTTTTTGACCTGTTCAGTTTTTGACCTGGCAGCCTGGCTGCCTGCTCCCCTGGCCTCCAGAGCCTAGAGCTGGGTGTCATGATGACAAACCTTCCAGCAAAACTATGGCCTGGCCTAGGACTGTGGTTGCAGTTATGAAAAAAACAAAACAAAATAAAAAAAAGCCAACACCAAGACCCACAACACCAAAAAAACCTAAATCAAAGCCCCAGCCACTTAGACCAAGGTGTCCTATTTGCCATCTCTGCAGGCAGCAGGACATTATGGATCCCTCCCCAGGAAAGGTTATGTGCTCACTGCTCTCTCTTACGCCCAAAGCAGCAGCTGTGTCTGTGTGTGAATACAAACCATGACCAGAGTCAAGCACACAAGAGGCAGTTACACCTCCTGGCTCTCACACAAGTCAAGCTTCCTAAATTCCAAAACGGTGTAAAGGCACAAACATACAGAACAGCACACTGAAGGCTACAGGAGATGAAGGGAGGACACAGCCCGTGGCTGAAGAGGCCCATAGGAACAAAAACTTTGGTAGTTAATCCAGCATTTCTTCCCAGTCAGCTGTCAGCCTAACACGGCTGTAGGCTCTGTGAATGAACCCACTGCCCATTTCTTCTCCCCTCATTCCCTCATACACTCTTTCCAATCCTAATTAACACTCCTCCCTCCATCCAGTCTCCCTTCCCCCAGGCCCCTTGGGAACAGGAATCTTCTCAATTGTCAAAAGCACAACACAAATTACAAGGCAATGTTCACTCTACTTGTGGGCACTAAAGGGTAATTTGAGAAATTAAAAGAGCGAGGTTGTGTGGGTGGGACCATTGGCTACTTTTAGAAAGTTGAGCAGGGTCAGCCCTAACCAGCGGGTGAAGGAGCCTGATTGCAGCTTTCCCGGGGCCCAGGGAGGGGGAGGTGCCCAGAGCTGCAGAAGGGACCCCAAGCACCCAGGACCACCCTCTAGGAAGGAGCCTTGCTGCCCCATGATCCAGTGAGGGCACATCTACATCAGAGGCCAGAGAATTAATCAGGCCTCCCCAATAACCAGGTATACTTTAATCTCCTCAAACAGGTTCAAGTTTCATTTCATTCTAAACACCTCCTGAAACTGGACTTCTTCCCAAAAAAACCCCAAACTCAAAAGACTGAGGAGGCATATCCTATGGCATGTTGTGAAGGGTGTTGGGATATGATGGAGAGAACTCCCAAAATCTCCATTAACAAATCCTAAAGTTACTGTTTAGTAATGGCTCTAACAAGCACTTCAGCAAATCCCAACAGCAGCAGGTTTCCCCAGGGAAAAGGCCAACCCCTGTTCAGACCATGGTGACAGCTAAAGACTGCCACCAAGGCACAGAGAATCACCACATGGCAGAGGGCAGACACATTCCAGTCCTAAGTGTTCACTCCTCTTCCTTGCTATGGGCTCCAGAAGTCCTAAAGTGCAGAATCCAAAAACCAACTTCCCACAACGATTACAAAAGAGGCTCCACGAACACCAAGCCACTTCCCAGCCCACTGCACAGCCAATGTTTGCTGCAACTGTAACGAGAGGTGAGCATCTCCTGTAACAATAAATGGCCACCACATGGATGTTCTACCTGCCATTATGTAACCTGGAAGAAAGCATGCTGTGAGCTTTGCTGTCCTATTTCTGTCAGACATCTCTTCCAAGAGCCAAAGATGCTGCGTTAAGGTTTGGCAACTTCCTTCTTCAAAGTCTATACTTCTCCTACCAAAGCTGAGATGTCAGGCCCTTTCCACGATGAGGCTGAAGCCACACGTTCGCAGCAGTGTTTATGTAAGTGCAGCCTACACGACACAACCAGGTGTCAGGAAGAATGCAATTCACCCTGCAGTCACCACTCTGGACCCAAGGGAGCAGGTAAGCTGAGGAAAACTTTTATTTCATTTTGGGTGAAGTAGTGGCTATAGTGCTTTCCACAGCAGCAAGCTCTCCCCAGCGACCCACTTCCTCCCCACCACCTCTGGGAGCCCTAATCTCCTGGGGAATCTGGTGTAAAGTTACTTTCTAATAATTAACGTTCTGACATCAAAGTCAGCACGCAGCTGTCTGTAAACCATCTTTAGCCCAAGAAACGAAGGGACGCCGGCACAGATTTTATCCAGCCTCTCTCTTCAGCTTCAAAAACCACACACAGGCAAGCATTAATGGGAAGATTCCTTTACAAAAATGGACCTTTGATGTTTAAAAATAATTTGTTTTGTTTTGGGTTTTTTCCTCAGGACTGAAAAGGGACAAAAAGCAGATGCCATGTGGCTTGCCCTGCTTGGCTGTTGACGCTGAGAGTAAGGAGAGCAGAGGATGGCAGGAATGGAGGAGGGAACAAAATGTAATCAATCAGCAGCAAAAGCACCAGAGATCAAAGGGCTTGAAAGCAGCCGTCAAAATCACATGCTGTTTAACACAAGGACAGAACCCCCCCAACAGAATCTGCAGCTGCTCCCAAAGCTGTTTTCAGACTGGAAGGGCGGCTGGCTCCAGAAGTGCCTCCGAGTGGTTTGAACTGGACTAGGATTCTGAGAAAGACACCAGTTCATCAGAGTCCTTCAACCACCAGCACTCAGCCCGTGCCCAACACCACAGCTCCACGTCAGGCTGTGAAGTCAGTGAAATGATGGAGGAGTTCTGCCCTCCAGCCAGCGTGCAGAGAAGCATGGGCGACAAGACTGGTGAAGGATACCAGCACAAACCCTCACACTGCTCCCTCCCCTCCCAGACACAACGGAAACTCCTCCTTTACAAACCACTCACAGGTGAGAGTGCAACTGAAACAAGCAACACATGAGACTGGACAAGTCACCCAGCCTACTGTTTAGTTCTCCAAGCTCAGGGTCTATTCTAAAATGTGAAATAACACTGATTAGATGGACCCAAACATGTTTCTAATATACCGAAATATTCACCACTGGGTTGGCAAGGCCTCTTTCTGTTACTTGTGCAGTTCGTAACTGCTCCAGAGTCCTTCCAGGGTCTGGTTTCTGTTCCTAAACAATTCAGAACTCATCAAGAATGAACTGCAATCACAAAGAAGTCAACCAAGGTGGAGTCTCTACATCAACAAGAAAACATCCACAGTCTTGCTAAATTCCTCCTGGACTGAGCTCTCTTTGAAGCTCCCCAGGCATCCTTTATTTCTACTTATAGTTTTTCACTATTCGATCCTGGCTGGATCAGAACCAGAGAAGAATTCAAACCTCCAACTCTACAAGGTACCAAAGAGGTAGAAACAAGGAAGGGGATCTCTGAAGACGAAAGCAGCCACAGGAATGATGTGTGCAGTGAAGGAGCAAGGAAAGATCTGGTCACTGAGAACACACTTCTATAAGCAAGCAGAAATACAGAAGGAAAAGGATGAAAGGTTTCTGCTTCATCTGCAATATTAAGAAAACTAAATCAATGACCAAACTCTGCTCATCTTTAGCAAAACTACACATGAGATTTTTAAGAGACAAACAAGCACCCAGGGCTCAGGTGACAAAGTGGGCATTTGTTCATGAAATTTGCATGAATTTCGAGGCACAGAGGTGTAGGCTCTCCTGGACTGTGATTTAATGCAGCTGTGTTGTTTCTATTTGAACCACTCATCAAGGATACCTAAAGGTTTAAAGTTTTGCTTGCCTCTGGACAGCAAATTCTTAAGCTCACATCCTTCCTATTTCCTACTTCCTTACTGAACTCAGGCAGAACTGTATGTCACCAAGGTACCTAACCCTATGACATGGGGAAAAAAGGCCTAAATCTGGAAACATCTTTCTCCTCATGGGAGCTCAGGCAAGGCAGGATAAAGAAAAGCCCTCATTGCCCAAACTGCAAACATGTTTTCCCTTACCTGTTCTCGCTCCTTTTGAAATTCTTGGCTGTTCTTAGACTTCTTTGGCTTAGAAGGGCCTCCAGGGCTGGAAAAAGTTGTTGGCATCTTTGAAGATGGCATATCTAACCCAAAAGATGGTGTAGCTACAGAAGAATCCCCCAGATGCTCTCCATCTCCAAAAAAAGGAACAAATGGGGTATGTTGGGGCTCTGAGGGAGGCCGCAGCTCCTCCAAGCTAGCATGAGTTTCTTTAGTCGAGTCTTGCTTGTGTGTGCTGCTGTTTAAAGACATGGCCACATCCCTGTGGTCCAAGTCCTTTGGGAATGTGGTTGCTTGAGGTAGGAGCACATCCTCTGCTCCCTCCATAGAGCGTGGCCTCACTGTTGGCTCGTTACAAGGCACCACGGCGCCCACAGCTTCCTCCTGACCAGATGAACTGCGCTTCTTCATGACAACTCTTTAAGAAGACACCAACAGGAATAAAAATAAAATCACAATTCTAAGAGTATTGCCCTCCCCATTCTCAATGTGACCGTGACACAAAGGCAGCAGCTGATTCAAATGCACCCCTGATTTAACAATTTGCTTCTTCCAGACACTCACAGAGCACAACCTCCAGCTGCTGTGAAGGGAGGGGTAGGGGACCAGGGGGTTGTGCAACAAAACAGAACAGGAACCTGCTTCACCAGAAGAAAACTGTCTTCCAGGGAAAAACAGCAGTCAGTTGTAAAGCACAGCTTCTAATCACTCCTGCCTTCTGTAAATACTGCAAGGAGCTGGCCAGGAGATTATAGAGAGGTTGCCCCTGTCCCCACCTCACCCCCCAACAGACAGCAGGAACTGCAGGGGCTGGGAGTTCAGTGCCTGAGATGCAGAGCAGGGAAGAATGAAGTGGTAGCTGATTGCCCTCTCAGAAAGACTTTTAACTTTGAATTGTCTGTTCCAATCACAGAAGAAAAAAAAAAGAAGAAAAAAAAAGAAAAGAAACAAACAAGCTCTTTTAATCTGCACATGACTAGTCAGTGCCAGCATCTGCAGCTGTGGGAAGCACATCTGGGCAGCAGTTTGAGATAAACAGGCAAATGCAATAATTACTGAATGCCACAATGTTTGTAGTTTTCAAATTTTTTTGCCCCTTTTTTTGGTATTTGAAACAAAATAAATTCACCACCAGAGTGGAAAGGAAAAATAACGAGGCCAAACTTTGCTCCTCCCAACCTGACAATGGCACTGCCTCCAGTCAGGCCAAGCGACTTCAGTGTTGTCTTCTCCAGGGCATCTTTTCCTGATATCTGCAACAAAACAAAAGGAGAGTAATTATGGCCACTGCTTGCCCAGGAAATCACATAGAGTGCTCTTTCTAGAAAGAACCTGTATCAAAAGAAGCACCACACAGCACCAGAAACAGATCAAAACTCATTCTTTCTACAGTTCTAAATCAGACCTGAATCTGTATTCACCTATACTGTTTTACCAAATTCACAGCTTATTAAGTGATCTCAAGGGAAGATGACCTACGTATATTTCTGTCCCACACGCACACCCAAATGGGATCAAACTACAGCAAAGCATTACTTTTACAGCAGGAGTTAGACAGGCAGCACCTCAGAGCTGCAGGACAGCCGACTTCCTTACATACACCTCCCATCTGCCTGCAATGACCTGTTCCAGAATAAAGACAATCTGTCCACAGAGGTCAGTGGGAAGTGAAGGGGACAGCCAGGGAGAGCAAATTCCATAATACGCACATACAAAATATTAAACAAAACTTTAATAGCAGAAGATCAAAACACAGAGAAAAGCAAATATTTATTAAAATGAAACCACTGTTTTGACTCAAGCTTTAAAAGAAGTTGGAAAGAAAAACACAAACAGGTCATTGAGCTCATTTTATGGGCTCAGAGATCTCAACGGCCCAGGGTTGTGTTCCAAGAGAGCTTTTTTCCACACAGACACGTCATGCTTTGAAAAGACCAACATTTTTCTACTTCCCCTCTCAAGAAAGTTCAAAAGAAACACTTTCCAGGTTGGAAAGTAGAGCTAAGTTTTTTCTTATTTTTTAGGGTTGACAGCTGAGAGGCCTTTGCTGCCTTACCTCATCTCGCATGTAAATACAGACTGGAGAGAATTCACCATGCTGTTCCATCAGCTCCCTGCAAGAAAGAGCAAAACACTGCAGCATCTGCACAACAGCCCACCCCCTCCAAAACCAGTGCAGAGGAACGGTACAAAGTGAAATCAGCTGGCAATGCTCTCCTCCATTTTCCTCCAGCAATAACCATTACACAGTTCACAGGATCTCTCTTAGACATTAGATAAAGAATTTGCTCCAATGCATTCACTTTTCCTTAAACACAGCCTAAAAGTTTAACAACAAAGCAGAAATAATTAAAGTTAATTCACAAATTAGTTGATCTTACTAGATAAATTTGAGCTCATCATTCTTCGTGTGCCTCAGTATGGAATTTGGACATGACTTAATTACACTTGCTCTTTTTAATCCCTTATCTAAGTTAAAGTCTTCTTTACTGTTTACAGTCACTGAACTTTCCCTGGGGAGAGGTCCATTTCTTTCCACATATGCACAGCAACAAATAGAATTAAATACTGCTCGAAAGCAAATAAACTGTGGACAAAGAGTTTGCCTTAGTGTCAGTTTAAAAAAGAAAAAAGAAAGTAAACAAACAAACAAAAAAAGGAACAGCAGAAACTTCCAGATTCTGGAGACCATGGAGAAAATAAAGGCAAAGGAAAGGCTGTCACTCTAGACAAAGTGAAAATCAACCCATATTTAAGCATTTCAGAGACACAGGACACATATTAGCAATGATGCAAACTTCTGACACGCCATCTGCAGAGGAAGACATAAGTGAAGATCATCATTAAAACAGGGAAAAACCAGTAAGATGCTACTCTTTCCATTTTCCTCTAGATAACAATTCTGAGGCATTCCAGTAAAAGAGAAGCTTTACTGTATATTCACTTGATCAAACACAGAAGATGGACAGGGAAAAGACAATCACTGCCTTTTTCATAGCAAGTCTCAGTTCTCATGTAGTCAAGATGATGTGATTTCAAAAGGAAGAAAAAAAGGATTGGCACGTGCAGCAAGAAAACCTCAGATGTCTGTAGAAATGTAAAAAGAGCCTTAAAGAATTAACCAGTACATTATGCTGAAGCACTGAAACCAGTGAGAGCATTAGATCCAACACCAGAAGAAACTCTCTTTCATGTTGGTCTCCACTTCAGCAAAGTGAAACTCAAACTGAAATCAGCTGAGAACATGGTAAATCATGACATTAAGGAGAATAGTTTGCTTCTCACTCCAAGCATACCAATGGTAAAAAGTGACTAGGAAAACACTGTCCACCCCGAGACAGTGGTGGTTTGGAAAGAGACTTGGCTGAATTCTCACAAGCATTTTTTTGAGAAGCTTCAGATTCAGACATTTCAACCCAGCTCAGCCTGGGTAACTACAAAAGGTGAGAATGTTGCCCCAGGATATTCCCCATCAACACAATGAGAACTGATGAGGTTTATCCTTCTCCTTACACCCCAGCAGCTCTCGTTGGCACATTGTGTCCCAAGCTCCCTGCCCTTGCAGTTACACCAGGATATCCCTTGGTAGGGAGCAGTCTGTGCCATCTGCACTGCGACAGCTGGTTTATCATCAAACACAAAACACCTGCAGCTCTTCCTCAGGGTGAACTTCGCTTGCTCTTACTGATCTCTGCAGTCCAGTCTCAGGGAGGGAATGGCTTTCCACTCACCCCACCAGGAAACCATCACCCAGCACCCGGGACTTGAAGAGAAACCACCTCTCTGCAAAGCAGCTGAGGAAATCCCCCTGGCAGCCCAGGAACACCACACATCCTTGCTCAGCTCCTGAGGCCTCTGCAGCCAGTTCCTGAGGTTCACAGCTACTTAACAACAACAACTTTGTCAATATTATATCACTTAGTCTTTCTGTTATGTCCAAAATACTTCACAAAGGAGCTGATTAAAAGAATATATATATATACAATCAATGTCTTACACCATATTGTAACACAAAACTATTTAGCCCAGCACAAAGTGACAAAAGAAACTGAATGGGGAGGGAGTCAACCGGCCTATGGAGCAGAAAATGAAGAGAAGTAGCCATTAAATTCCACGAAAATTCATCAAGGACATTTACACTTAGACTCAAAACTCAGCTGCAATGATATGTAAGTGAAACAGCTGCAACCAGAAGTCACTCAGGACTGAAAGAACCACTGCAAAATTATGATACCCAATCCTTGAGTAATTCTCAAGAGCGAGAGAAGATCAAAGACTTCCAGATGGAGGATGTGGGGGAGCAAACCTGTTAAGCACAGACCAGAACTAAGACTTCTGTTTGGTTTAATTGTAGCAGTCTATATGCCATTTTGATCAAAAGGTTAAAACTCAAAAGCTTGCAACACCACAGTGGTATGAGTCACAGAGAAACCCAGAGGTAGCAAATGCAAACTGAGCAACCTGTAAAACCAGTCCTGAGGGTCAGATCTAGTTTGGGAAAGTCAGGGGCTGAGAACTACTTCCAGACCAGCTGCAACACATCCCAAAGAGTTTATAGTCCCAAGGCACCATTCTTTCAGAGCAGTTCTCCCAGCCACAACAAATCCTATTGTGCAGACAGTGACAGACACACCAGTGCATCCAAACTACTACATTCAAGCTTCAGACTATGAAACACAGTTAACTTTCCAACGCAAGGTGAACAACCAAACCAACACCAGAATAGTCTGGCTCCATTTGTAGTTCCACAATTAGTTATTCTCTGTCAGGGACAGAAAGCCCTACACAATGCTCTGCAGGAATCAAGAGATTAGGTTTCTCATACAAAGGAGCATAATATTGTGATTCAAGACTCAGACTCCAACCTCCCTCTCTCCTCTGGCAGCAGTACCCGAGTAAGTTCCCAAGGCCAATGCCTGATGACGAAAGGCAGAAAAAAAATCTTGTCTTTATTGGAAAATTGGAACAAAAGATCACCAAAGAGACTGGCCTTTAGCACACCATAGCAGGCTACTGTGCTCAGACTTCTCCAGACAATCCAGGAGAGATACTCATCTCTACCTCATTTCCAATGGGTTTTGCTTCCAATTAGGATCAGCTGTATCCTTACAGGAATCCTCAATAACAGTGCACAGAAGATAAAGGACTGCTGAAACACGGAGAAACAGTACAGAATCACAGAAATGGCAGACAGAACAGCCCAGAGGAAAAAAAGCTTGAACCTCAAGCTGCCTATCAGGAAAGGTGCATGATCACCATTCAGGAGAAAAGAATCTGAGGCACAATGGAACATGCCCTCACACCAAAGACCCACAGGAGAGCAAGCCAGTTTGACTTACAGAATCTAGTTTCATTCACTTTTCCAAAAAATGCTTTCCACTTCAATCCAAGCAAATCTTTGAGTCGTCTTCTAAAAATGTATGGAAAATATCTAAACCTAATGAATGACACCACAGAATTAGTGAAGAGTCACAATTACTATCAAAGATGTCTCTGAGTGTCCAGAGTGCAATCATTCCCATGTACAAGAGCCCACAAAGCTGCCAGGCAGGCAAGAGTGGGAGACAGAAAGGCAGCAGCTCTCCCAGGCCTCACGCTCAAAGAGCAGATGATGCTGTGCACTCAACCAGCCCCTGCAGCACAGACTCCAGGCAAAGATCCCCAGAGACTTGTTTTTGTCTAACTCTTGGAAGCTCCTCCTCCAGCTGCTGCTAATCCATTACATGCACCCACTGAGGGGAAGCACACACATCAAACACACTGTCCTCTCTTTGATGTGCTCCTCTTCAGAAGGGGAACGGCAAGCAGATTAGATTCCTTCATGTAGTGATCTGACAGGGCCTGTAAACATCTTGTGCAAGGACTGCCGCATGCTGAGAGGAGGAGCAACCCTACAATAGCTTCCAGACCTTCTTCAGATCCAATTAGCCGAGATGGACGCTGGAAACCCAGGGGAAATTCCAGTGGATTTAGAATACTTCCCCTCACGCACTTAGAGCAGCTGAGCATTCCAGGAAAATGTCTCCAGTTGGAAAGTCCAAGGAAGGATTCAGCAAATATCAACAATTAGCTGACTAGTTAGTCTATGTGAATCCAAACACACTGAATAGCAGCTCAGCCCATGAAATCCATGAAGACAGCAGCAGATCCAGCTTGTTCTGTGACTAAGTCACACACAGCACCTTTGCTGCTTGTTAAACTTAATCAAAAGTTTGCAAAGTCCATCCAAACACCTCAGCTCAGCTTCAAGAGGGCAGAAAACAGCAGCTGTGTTCTGAACTAGTTAAGAATGCACAGCACAGTGCAGCAGTTAGAAGCTTAAGAGCAGCATGTATATTAACTAGTAGTATTACAATAACCTGTAAACAATAAAACCACTTCAAAAGAGCAAAATTATATAAAAAGCTCAAAATTTAAACCAAATAAATAGTCAACTAATGTGTGAGAAAGCCACACAAGGGCTATTTGTCACTGTCAATTATTAACACCCCCACCAGTCCAGCAGTCCCCAAACTGCAACAGGCACTCCTCTCCTCCCAGAGGGCACAAAGGATGTAGGAAGGGACAAGAGGGGACTTAAAACACTTAGGAAAATCATACCTGTGCTTTCTAGCCTACCTCTTTCCTCAATTAAAAGAATTCTTTTCTCTCTAGCATTTACATGAAAACGGTTCCTTTTGACTTCTATCCTAAGTCACAGTGCAGACCTAGTCCCTAACAATTAAAAATAGAATGGCTGTCACAGCTTCAAGGTTTCATCTTCCAAGCCGTGAGAAAAGAACTGTCTTTCTTTGAGAAAAGTTTATCAGCTTGACATTTCAAAACAATACAGTGTTTTTAATTCAAAACTCAAGAGATAACACTGAATGTAGACTGGACTCAAATAATAAGATTTCTAACCCATGTACCTACTCAATAAATGTAGAACCATAAATTCTTCCATTTAAGCAGGATCTAATCACTCTTTTGAAGATTCCACATTAGCCTGCTGAGAGCTCCAGATTTCCCTGAAGAACTTGCACAACAGCAAGCCTCAAGAGCAACAGCAACTCATTGAAGAACCAGCTGCACTACAGGGAACCGCAGCACAGAAATACTGGGGATCAAGATCATCCAGGCTGGCACCTCACCTCTGGCAGCAACTTGACTTCAAACATGTTTGTGTAAAAGGCAGCTGGGGCAACATATCCCAGTTTAGTATAGTTGCTTCACAGCTTTAGCAGTTTGTTACAAGTTTATGCCCGGAATCAGGAGTGCTACTGCAGGATTAAAAAATAATAATAAAACTATGGAGTGTCAAATCTGAAAGAGCAAGGACAAGGCAAACATATCTGTAATAAAGGAGGAACCACAGTCAAATGACGCAAACCCTACACATCTGAAGGATTCAGCTGGATCACCATAACAACAAGTAACTACTGCCATGTAGAGATCCATCCAAACAAGAATTTTCTCACTGCTTTGCTCACCTGATTTTTGCAAAATGATTGAGAAGTTCCCACAGAGTCTGTTGGCAGAGGAAGGTGTCTTGCAAACGGGAGCCATCATCTAGCTGTAATGCTATCCGAACCTGCTGGAAAAACACAGTGAATTCATCTGAAAATTGAATGAAAACTTTTTTAAAGTATTTCAGTGCTCCTTGTCCATATGTGCAGGCATTCTGGCCTGAATTCTAGTTGGTTGGGATGGACTTCTCCTGAGCATGAGGGAGGCCATCCTGGAAAACTAACCAGCCTTCAGGGGCCCCTCTTCCCTGTCATATCTTGAACTGGAACATGTTCAGAGAAAAGCCAGTGCAAACATCCCAAATAATGTGTCATCATGAGCAACTAAGATGTTCTGTTTTATACCAGATGAAACTTTACAGAAAGGACCTTCACACCTATATAAAACAAATACCAGTAATGCAGAAAGGACTGATGCAGCTGCACAACTTAAAACACCAACACAGAGCTCTGTCCACTTTGGCATCAGTTTGCAGAACAACTTCCCTGGGGCAAAACAAGCAGAGTACTTGCACATCCACACAGAGAAAGCATGAACAGTCCCCATCAATCCCTGCATTACTGAAGACCCAAACAACCGTTACCAGTGCAACAAAACAACACTTGCAACTCACTAATGCTTTCTAACCACCAAATTTGACATGCAATACGAGAGTGAAGTAGCAAAAAAATCTCAAAAATAATTCTGGATGTTCAGTTATCAAGTTCTTGAACACCTGCAGAAAAAGGCCAGGGCCAGCTAGCTGCCTATTTTAACAGGCCTTCTCCAACCTGGAATGTGAACATCCGTGTTCATTAGCTGGTGCTACGTGCACTTCAGAGAACTGCTTCCCCACTTCTCTCAAAAAAAAAAATCCAAAGTATTGCTAAAATGAACACATGCTGGGCTCAGTCCCGAAGAACTTCAAACTTCTGACTGTCTCAAGGGAAAAGTCTAGCAGGTGACCAAGAGATGGAGAATGGCAGTGCACTTCAGGTGGTTTTTTGTTTTTGTTTTTGTTTTTTACCTTTTAGAGAATATTCAGCCTTCTCCAGAACGTCTAACTCTTAGGTTTTCCCAATTAGCTCACTTGCCTAAAGAAAAATCCTAAAAAAACCCATAGCCACTAGATGGAACCTGGTTTCTCCAGTCAACTACAGTTTTCTGAAGTCCACAGAAGCTGGCCTTATTCCAAAGCCTGAGAAAGACATTAGCCCAGGACAGCCAAAGACACTTTCTTTCATTCTGTGTTTTCACATGTCCCTACCAACACACTCAGTCAGCCTCACTGTGAGTGCAAGATGTGTGTGCAAGCAGGAGGGCACAGGGGGAGAGAAAGAGAGGGAGATGGGAAAACAGACACCACACACTCAGCAATCGACTGTGATTTCCACAGAGGAATATGTTTGTCATCTGTCTCAGCTCCCACCAATCCTCACAGGACTGCAAATGTTGATCTGCTGGAGACAGGAATTTTTCTGCATAAAGGAAACAGTGGCATCATTAACAACGAGCCAACAGAACAATGTCGTTTCATCCCACCACTAACACAACCTCCTGGTTCCTCCTACGTGGGAGACAAGCCTTAGATTATTCTCAGCAACAGCAGAGTGATGACAGCTGACATCACCATTCTGTAAGAATGCAGCCCAGAAACTCAGACTACCAGTTGCATCAGTTGTTGAGCGACAGTTCAAAGCTAAACATGTCACGAAAGTCCTATTCAGTCAATTAGAAAAGTCTCTTTAAAGACCCCAAGCGCTACTTAAAATAATAGAGACCAGTGACCATTATC
The DNA here is from genome assembly GCF_003984885.1 of Neopelma chrysocephalum. Lineage (NCBI taxonomy): Eukaryota > Metazoa > Chordata > Aves > Passeriformes > Pipridae > Neopelma > Neopelma chrysocephalum. The sequence goes on along the minus strand of NW_020897984.1, from coordinate 238,869 downwards.
ATCTAAGTTTACAAACATTTAAACAAAAGGCTGACAACTTTAACACAAGAGCTGAACTCATGGTTGCCTGCCATCACAAGTGGAAATTGTTCCATTTTTCGCAAAAGAACTGTCTTACGGGAAACAATGTTTTCCACACGCAAAGGCAAATCCAAAAGCTTTCTATTTTTAAAATATCAAATTTGCTGAACAAACTCATAATTTATCGAAACGTGTACCCTGTTTCCAGGGTAACTGCTGTCACCAGAGGGAAGCACACCTACTTCCACACACATTGTCTTAATAGAAGATAGAATAATAGAAGACACAGAATCAGATTCATCCCAACATTACTGCACCCAGCCAGAATGACCAACTCTGCATCTCAACTGACACCACAGCCCAGTCACAGCCACCTGGCTGTTTTAAACTCCTTAGTCTTTGGCACGTGCTCCTTGTGACAGGGAATTCTTTCAGTCAATTGTTCTGTACCAAGTCTTTTCTCATACTGTGAAATTCTCCCAAGTGGAATCTCTGCTCAAGTTTGTGGGACAGTGACTCTGTTCAGGCTCCACCCTTCACACACACATTTGCTGCATCCTCTCACCCCCAGGACAAAGCAATGAGCACTCTGAGAGAAGACTCACTTCTGTAGATTCTTCTGCTGAACTACAACTAAATAGTAACAACTTACACTTCTATTAGCTCTTCTCTTTCAGGATCTAAAGTAGTGATTCCATGCTATAACCTCTCTCCTACAGTACACAGCCCTTCTTACCCTTTCTCATAATATAACTTCAGGGGGAAAAAAATAAAATCACTGTTTTCCTTCAGTACCTCTCAACCTCCCAAACTGGACACAAATGTCAGATAAAGTCATCACTGCGCCATTTCCACAGAAACACTTTCCTCTGGACGACAAACTCCATTCCATCACAGTCTTTCACTGAAAATTTTAAGCAGATGCTCCCAGTTTGTGGTATTTTTTTAACTAAAGACGTCATTTGAAGCACAAACTTCTTTCTACCACAAAGTCAGAAAGAAGGCATTAGTGCCAAAACAAAGAACATGGAGGTTTTACAGAGAAAAACATCAACATCAGTGACCCTAAAACTACATTGCACACCCACAGTGAACTAGAGCAGAGATTCCAAAGCTGCCTCATAACACAAAGTTCACATTTCAACATATCAGTTTCTCTCTGTGACAGCAACTGCCTACAACGAACACAACTAACTTGTCAGCTTGGCTGACAGACATTAAGAGATCAGCACCAACAGACCTGAAACTTTCATAAAAATTGAGAAACTCCTCCTGAGGAAGTCAGCAAGAAGAGTGATGACTGTCAGCAATAGACAAATTTTCATTCCTAGGCTACTTAAATAAGACCATACATCACTTTTATGACATAAAAAGTTCACACACATTAACACCTATGTGTCACTTTAACAGTTATGCCTCCAGCCATTACAGTGACAGGGATAGATTTTTACACTCCTAAATGTGGCAATAATTCCTAGAGAACACAGCATCCCTAAGCCCTTTTCAAATCATACTAAATAGGGACATTTGGCCACTGCTGAAGACAGCACATGTAACAAAAGACTCTAAAGCTGTGTGAACACACCATGACCAGCAATGCTGGGAAAGCAGCAAAAGAGAATTCTGTAAGAATTTGAGATTTAGTCAAAATCCAGAGGCAGACAACAGCAACTGAAACTGAAATTAGGAAAGGGAACTGAGTTAGTCATCAGTGATGCTTAAGTTCCTAGGCATCCACGATTACTAGTTTTTCAGCTCCCCAAATGAACCCATTCTCCTCCAACACACAGTTGGCACCACATGCTCATGCGGAACATAAGCAAAGACTTTCAACTACTAAATCACCACCTTCCACTGCACTTCAACCCATCTTCAGCTGGTCTCCTGCACAGGCATTGGCCACACTGAGCTGTGCTCTTGCTCATTAGACAGGATGGGATCATATCAGCAGAACCGGTAACCCAACAAATCCGGTCACATTGTGTAAACAAACATACCGTGGTTCCAGCTTCTGCTCTGTTAGTGACTGGCACCATCTCCAGCTTGGCATTGTTGGGCAGCCTGGCAAATCTCCATTGCAATGACAGGTCCAAAACACTCCTCTGAAACCTGAAGGAGAACATAGTCTTTGAACAACACAAAGTCCAGGTATTGAGCAAGAGAATTCCCCAGAGGCTGACTAGAAGCCGTGGAACATGATTCAACAATGGACAACTGGTAATTCAGAAAACAATCATCAACAAAAGCTATTCTGTTCACCAAAACAGCTGCAGTTTGTAGAGGTCACAGGGAAGATACCCAAATGTATGTTTCTTCTTAGGCTTTAAAGAGAGAAATAACAACTGACTACATAACCAAGCCCGGTTAAATACCAAGATACTCTTGTTTTAGTGCCACTCAGAGAAATGGCCTCTCGATTACGACACCATAAAGGCAGAGGGTCAAACCCCCAGGTAAGAGGGGAGACGAGCGCTGCCACTGTGCAACCTGGGTGAGGTTCGTGCGTGGGGCCGTGTCCGTGACACGGGGCCTCGCCTGTCAGCGGAACGTGGCACGGGGACATCGGGAGGCCCTGACCTGACCCTCGGTGTGCGGCCCGGCCCCCAGCTCCCACCGCCCGCTCGGCTCCGCCGGGCCCGGGACACCCCCGGGCGGGCCGCGGGTTCCGGCAGCGCCAGGCCCGGCCCGGCGGGCGGGGCCTCTCCCGGGGCCGCGGGCAGCCGGGCCCGGCTCCGCGACGTGACTCACTTGAGGCCGTACTCGCCGGGACTGCCGCCCTGCTTCCTGCAGACCTCCTCGAGGACCTGCGGAGAGAACAGAGGGTCACGGCCGGCCCGCGGCCCCGCCGCCCCGCCCTCCCCGCTGCGGACCCACCTGGAGCAGGACCGTGCCGGGCCCCACCCGCACCGTGACCCGCCGCCCGCTGGGCGCCAGCACCGACACCGCGGCGCCGCCCCCGCCCGCCGCCGCCATCTTCCGCCAGCGCCGGAGCCGCGCGGCCGGGGCGGAGCCGGCCCGG
>NW_020897984.1:217595-230829 GCF_003984885.1 Neopelma chrysocephalum | reverse complement strand
CCCGGGCGGCCCCGGCGCTTCCCCGCCGCGCCTCCCGCCGCCTCCGCGCGGCCCCGGCCCCGCCGGCACCGGAGCGCTGCGGCCGGGCCCGGCTCCCGCTCAGGCGCCGCCCCTTGTCTGTGCCCGCAGCTACTACCTGAAGGAGTCCAAGGGCAGCCGGCGGTGGCTGCTGTTCCTGGAAGGTGAGCGCCGGCGTCCCGGTCCCCCGCGACGGCGACCGCGAGCGGGGCGGCGGCCCGAGGCTGCCCTCGGTGTCCCGGCCCTCGCGGGCTGCCGGCCCTCAGCCACGGGCCGCCGGCCCCTCGGGGCCGCCTGACCCCTGTCCCCTCGCCAGGAGGGTGGTACTGCTTCAACAGGGAGAACTGCGACACCCGCTACGACACCATGCGACGGCTGATGAGCTCCCGGGAGTGGCCCGCGACCCGCGTGGGTGAGTGGCTCCGAGGAGCAGCCCCGAGGGACCGGGGCCGGGCCGAGGCAGCTGCCTGGTCGCTGCCCCGTGATGCTCCCGCGGGCACGGGCAGACGTTTGGGTGCACAGGTATCGCAGGTACTGAGTGCTGCTCTCTCTGCTTGTGCTGCAGCCACCTGGATACCCAAACCTCCATTACTCAAACAGATCGTTTAATTGCATATATTGGAATTCACCTGCTAGGGTCTGTTTTTTTGGGAAGTACTTAAGTAGGCATCACAGGTCTTTTCTATACTGCAAGAAGCTTCTAGACAGGCTTTATCTGTAGCATGAATCAAATTCTCAATGTCACATCTGCCTAAGGGCAAATTTAGAAATATTCCTTCCCCTTCCCTTACCAATGTTTTTCATCATGAATGTTTGTTTTCTGTGTGGTCAGAGGTCTTGCATGAGGCTGCTACGGTTCCTCTGAAGTCACAGACTCATCTGTACGTTTCTTGTTTCTTTGTGCCCATCTGCAGGAACTGGGATCCTGTCCTCGCAGCCAGAAGAAAATCCCCACTGGTGGAATGCAAACATGGTGTAAGGAGGAATAACGGAGGGAAGTAGCTTTATGCTTAAACACCATCTCCTGCCTTTTAGGCTGGTAAAAATGCTGCAGAGATGGGTTAAAATTAATACTTGGGAGAGGAAATTGTGTTTCCTCATTTGATGTAGTTCAGCTCTCTAACAAGTAGGGCTACAAGGTCCAGAGAAACTTAAGTTCAGTCTCCTTGGGGTTGTGGGGTGATCTAATGGAGAAAAACTGGGGATATCCTAGAGAGCCTTCTCAGATGGCTGCAGTGGTGAATCCATCAGAAGTGGTGGGCTGACTGTGTGTTACACATCTGCCAATTTGAGAGGAATGTGGAGCAGCTCTCCTAGTTCAAAGAGAAATGAGAGAGACCAGTTTATATATGCATCTGTACAGAAGGGATGTTAATTTGTCTCCTGCAAGATGGAGACAAAAATGGGAAGATAATTCCTTCAAAAACCTCCGGTGGTTGCAGTCAACGTTTATACCGCACTGACAAGAGTCTTCTCATTTCCCATATGAAAAACTGAAGCATAGAGAGTTTCCTTGTGGCAGACCATCCACCGTGGGATAGCTGAGAGAAAAATCATGGCCCATTGTTCTGTCTCCTGAGCTCAGTGCTTCAATTAAATTGATAGGAGACATGTTATTTATTGATTTAACTCAGTAAAACTACTAGTGTTCAGGAGAAAATACAAGGCAGTTGTAAATGTCACTTGTTTTACAGGCAGGTAAGTTGTCAAACTGGATAGAAACTCTTCCCTTTTCCCCTTCCCAAGGTTTAATTTTCTTCCAGTTAGGTGACCCCATCCTCACCCCGCTGTGCATGTCAGAGGCACAGCAGGACTCACACAGCTCTCTCTTACAGATTCATCCCGTATTGCTCAAGTGATGTTTGGAGCGGTGCCTCTTCCAAGTCTGAGAAAAGTGAGTGTTGCTGATGGGCTGTTGCTGCCCCAGACATCACACATTAAAGGATGTGGCCAGACTTCTGTGAAACCACATGGATGAAGAACAGGCTTTTTCTTGCTGAAGGGCAGGAAAGAATATCAAGCTACTTCCAGATAAAACATCCTGATCTCTTTAGCTCAGGCTGTTTTGACATAGTTCAGAGCCACTGCTTGCAGAGATGTTACACTGATCCAGTATGCAAGGATTAGAAGAACAAAATTCCTTTTAGTTGAATATCCAGGTTCTAGCACGCAGCAAATCAATTGGTGTAGCTGAACGACCGTGGCCTGTCGCATGTGACTTTGGCATGGCTCACCTGAGAGGAAGGACTGTGAATTTAGTGTCAGACTTTAATCAGGAGGATATTTGGCCTTAGGCAGGAGCCATCATGTGTGAGGCTAAAGCTGTCTGCAGGTTTCTTGGGAATCAGAGGATAGTTCATCTCAATTCATGCATTGCCATGGGCTGTCGTCCTGGTGATGTCACAGGAACCCTTTCCCTTCATCCCAGCTCCTTGGAGCTGTTGCTGTGGAGCAGTTACACATCAGTATCCTCGACTGCTGGTGGCACCAAGGAAGTGGTGTCTGTGTAGGTGTAACACTTTGTGAAGCATTGCTTGTCTGAATTGGCTTGATAAATGGGGAAAAAGGGGAAGCAGTAAGTTGGAACTGAGATTCCAGGTGGTAGAAAGGTGTGTGTGTTCCTCCTGTATGGAGATAGGGTCCCAGTACCTTCCTTCTTGTTTTCCTTCTCTGAGTTTACCCATTTCTAAGCACTGTTGTAGGAAGGTACTTGTGTAATTGTGTATTCAGATCACTCTATTCACTTTCTTTCAGGGAAGCAAGTTTTGTACAGGGCAGGGAGAGTTTCTTCTTAGGTGTACTTGGTACAGGTGGATAAGATGAACCTGGGTTAGGTTCATAATCCCTTTGGAAAGTTCTTAAGCGTTTTTGGAGAGGAAGTAAAAGTGTGAACCTGGACAGGAAACAATTTTGTTGATGCTGAGCTGTCTCTTCCAGATGAATATGCCTTCATGGGAGCACTGATCATTCAGGAGGTTATAAAGGAGCTGGTGGGAAAAGGTCTGAGCACTGCAAAAGTGTTGCTGCTAGCAGGGAGCAGGTAGGTATCTACAAGCTTCCCTTTGGTGAGAACAGGAGATTTCCACAGTAGAAAGCTGTTAGGAAATGTAGCTTCTAGGACTACAGTAACACTAATATAGCAAACCCTGTATCTCTTCTCAGTTTTCTCCTCTAAGAGGTACAACAGGGGATGATACAATATTATTTCCGCAGCTTCCGGTCCAGATAGAACCAGAATAGAAACAGAAAACAGAGAAAATAGTAACAAGACAAAAGCTTGCAAGATAATAAGATAAAAGCTTTGCGTTCTCTGCATCAAGAGTGCTGGTTCCTGTTGGCCCACATCATGAGACACACCCCTGCTGCAAATTGATTCAGGACACTAAATTCAAAACCAGACCTGCCTCACACAGGTGCACCAGATTGTCCCGTGCTGCACAAAGCTCTGGTACACTCAGCATGTGTTACGATGGGTATGATAGAGAAACTGCAAAGGGTGAATTCATCTCACTTCAGATTCTTTCAGCTTTTGAGCAGCCAAACCTCTTGCAAATGATACAGAGCACATAAATCTGCCAGAAGAGAGCATAACAACAGGACTTGGTTTCTGACGTACCAGATTGTTACTCAGCCCAGTTACTTTATTTCTGAGTGTTTTGCAAAGCAAGGAAATAACGTGGTGACCACCAATTTCGTGGTGAATGGTTGGGTAGCTCTGCTGTGGGTAAATGAAGGTGTTTATAGTCTGTCACTGCTGGCCAGGTGTGTAACACCTGTGTGTGCCTCAGGACTGCAGTGTTGACGTTGCTGTTGCAGTGCTGGAGGGACAGGAGTGCTCCTGAACGTGGACCGAGTGGCAGAGCAGCTGGAGGAGATGGGTTATCAAGGGATTCAGGTTCGAGGCTTGGCAGACTCTGGATGGTTCTTGGATAACAAACAGTATCGCAGAACCGACTGTATCGATACCATCACGTGTGCTCCAACAGAGGCCATCAGGAGAGGAATAAGGTACAGTCAGATACTCTAAAGTACCCTGCTGTAAGAGGCTAGACTGTGGAGAAGACATCCTCCTTCTCTATCTTCCTTCATTTTGATACTTAAAGAGTGTTTCTTCTCTACCTCAGTGGTTTTTCAGTAATTTATCGAAAAAGACAATAATGTAGAATCTAGAGGTGTAAAAGAACACGTGCAGTTGTAGGTGCTTTAAAATGTGTTGATGGGACAATGTAGCCAAGAGAGAGCTGTGCTATCAGTTGGAACTCTAATCAGAACAGAAATAGGCTGGGATATGGAGAGGCAGTTGTTAGGATTGCCCTGTGCCTCTCATTCTGTTATTGCTTTGTTTCCTAGATACTGGAATGGCATTGTTCCTGAACGCTGTAGGCTGCAGTTTAAAGAGGGAGAGGAATGGAATTGCTTTTTTGGATATAAGATTTACCCCACTCTTCGATGTAAGTTTCAGAGGAGAGATATAAAATGAATTCTAAAGTTTCCTCTGCATCCACAACTGTCTTGGAGCAACCTCTTTTTCAAATTTTTTGTCTTCCTAGGTCCAGTCTTTGTTGTCCAGTGGCTCTTTGATGAGGCCCAGCTTACTGTAGACAATGTACACCTCACTGGCCAGCCTGTTCAAGAAGGGCAGTGGCTCTACATCCAGAATCTGGGTAGAGAGCTGAGAAACACCTTGAAGGATGTGACGTAAGTGTTTCCTTGAGGAAAACCTGGCACATTTGTTTCGAAGGCACATTCTTATCCAGTGTCCTGGCATTGTTTCTCAGATCTCTGCTGAAAAAGGAACGTTGTAAGTTTGGTAACTATTAGCTCATCCACATCAAGAATCTTGCCTTTTTCATTTCTGGGTAAAATTCCATCTTCTCCCTAGTCCAGAATGTTCTATTCAGCAGGAGTTGCTTTGTCCTTCAAGACATAATCCATGTTTCCATTCTTTCTTTAGTGCGAGCTTTGCTCCTGCCTGTTTGTCCCACGAGATCATCACACGCAAGTGAGTTCTTGTGCAGATCCTCTGAGAGGTGAACGGGGACATGGCTGGGGAACGAGCCCATCCTGGCATCTGACCCCTCTGATGAGGCCTGTACGGTTTGTCTTTTCAGTCACTGGACTGACATCCAGGTGAAGGGGACGTCGTTACCCCGTGCCCTGCACTGCTGGGATCGGAGCCTGCACGAGAGCAACAAAAACGGGAAGGCCCCTCTGAAAGGCTGCCCAATTCACCTGATTGACAGCTGTCCATGGCCTCACTGCAACCCCTCGTGCCCCACAATCAGGGACCAGTTCACAGGGCAGGAGATGAATGTGATCCAGTTCCTCATGCACATGGGGTTTGATGTTCAGAAGATGGCACAGCAGCAGGGCCTGGAGCCCAGTAAACTCCTGGGGATGCTCAGCAGTGATAACTAGGGAGGGCTTGTCAGAGGGGCAGAGATTAGATCAGGAGGAGAGAGACTCTCAGCCCTTCTCCCACACTTTCTAATCTTCTTCCTTGCGCTCCTGCAGGCAGACGCACGCTCACATCCAGGCACGCTCCCACTGTGCACACCCACGGGCTCCCACGCTCTTGCACACTCCAGGGTGTGCCAAGAACAAAACAAAAAAAAAGGCAATTTCTTGCTTACGCTGTTTGGCTGGAACTCGTTCCCTCCAAACTCCAGGGCTGAGTCTCAGCCAGTCACATCCTCTTCCTGTGTTACACAAGGCAATTGGATACAGGGAGTAGCAAAGCCATAAATAGCAGCGATGAGAACCTTTCCCAGATCTGGGACGTCTTCCCTTGCCATGAATTTTACATCATAGACTTGATACAAGTGGTGTAAAAAGCAAGCACTGGATTTCTTCTGTCCAACTAGAAGTGAAGGAATGATTACATGACTTCCTGGAGGTCAGCATCTCATGCTGAGTCACAGTGTACAGACCCAGGACACGTGCTAGGGATGGACACTCTTGTACTCAATTTATTCGTATTATTTTATAAAATGACTTTTTTATTACTTTTTTTTAACTAAGCAAGAAATATAAATGATATTGTTTTGTAACATATTTTTTTTAAATAACGAAGAAACCTCTTGCTACTTTGGCAACGTGGACATATTTATTTTAATATGTAAAATGCTATTTATAAGGGCTGACCAGAGAACCATACCTATGTCTTTGTAAAGTTGTATATGCTGCTCATTTGGATGGGTTATCCTGATGGTCACTTGTGCCTGGGAGAGGGCTATGGGTGGTGTTGACAAATTTTTATTAATTAGACTTCTGTGTTCCCCTTGCAGTGTTCCTTGTCATTGTTTCTCTGATGAAGAGGTTGTAACATGAGGTTTAAGTACAGAGACTTTCACCCAGCACCTGATGTTTGCAGACTTCCACAGCATTTTTGGCTTGACTGTGTTTTCCCAGGTACTCCAGGGCACTCAGTTGGATGGTGCAGGGAGATCTGGCTTTGCAGTAAAGGCCCGTCTGCCAGTGAGGGAAATGTTTGATCAGACTGTCAGAAGCATTTGGAACAGAAAAGACAGCACAAGACAAGCATCAACATATTTCTCTTCTTGTAGTCATTTGGGAACACACCCACTTCAGCACAGAGAATCCCCTTTGATGGTAGGGGGAGGAGAGCAAGTGAGGGGTTGGGAATTGGTAGAAGAGACCGTTCCTGGGGTGGGAGCTTCCCCTGCAGCACAGGGTGTGGGGAGACTTGCATGAGGAGTAAGATTTACTCCCTGCTGCAGGAGCTCCTGGGACCGACTGTGTGTGGTTACCCAGTGTGTAGGCCACAAAGAATTTGGGCCTTTTTTTAGAAAAATTCCCTGCACTTTCAAGATGGGCCTTACAAGATTAGAATGGTGGTGTTGTTTGTGAGATCTCTTGTCTTGGGTAAGTAAACCCCAAGAATGAACCAAACCACAGCCCTTGGGTTCCTTTTCAAGGGCTTCAGGAAAAGTTGGGCAGGAGCACAGAGGGAATCAGCTGTCCTGCTGTGTGTGATGGGATTAGCACACATGGAAGATAAAAAAGTAGCTAAAGAGAAAATGGATGGTACTGCCAGCAGAACTGAAAAGCAGGAAAACATCAGTGGAGTTTCCCTCTGATCAGTTTGGTGATTACTGATATCCTTTATGTTTTAATGACTTGGGTATAAAAGTGAAATTGTCCTGATTACGTTTTTCATCTGTTTTCTGCTGTGCAGAAGCCACTGACAAAAGGGCAAGGCTGGAAGAATTCAGTACCACATGTTTGTGCTCTAAGATCTTGCAACTAGATGAGGGTTTTTGTCTTGGAGGAAAAGTGGCTGTGGTCCATCTGGTGCACTGCTCTGCTGGTGCGATTTTGGGGACCTTTGCCTTCTGCCAGCACTGCCTTCAGCACTGAGGGCTCTCCAGAGGGCACCTCTTCTCATGGGAAAGCAGAAACTGAGCAGCAGGACCAGCTCTGCCCCCTGGGCCCAGCATCACCAATTGGTCACAGAGTGTAGGGCAAGGGGGGATGTGTCCTCAGGTGGACTGTGACAGGGAGTGACCCTGTGCTCTCTGCTGGTCCCTGGGCAGGTGGTAAGTGATGACCAGGATATGCCACAATACAGTCAGTAACACACTGCCAATGAGGCCTGGAAAACTTCTAATAGAGGTGAAGAGAGAGTCAGGAAGGGGAGAACCTCATCACCTGGAGCTCCTCAGCTCTCCTGCTGCATTTCCTGGCTGTTGTGATGTTAATTGTGCAACTTCCACCCCAAATGAATACAGGTTTTGTACTTTTAGCACCAGAGGTCTTAAGGAAAATGGGAGGGACTTGAATGAAAGAGACACTGAGGTTACAAGACATTGTCAAAACTGAAGGTAGGCACATTTTATCCTAGGAGCCACGAAAACTGTACTGTTCTTATGTGAACTGTTCCATAAAGTTATCCTGCTTCCACACTGGGATTAGCACTGCAGATGAGGAGTCAGCAATGCTGCCGTGGGGTAAGGGAGGAATTTTTCTACTCCATTGTGGTTTTCATTTTTCCCATTCTGAAACTACATCAGAAATTTTCTTCCGGGCTTTTAGAGTTAGAATTAAGAGACTTCTGGGTAGACAAAGTTTCGGGCACTGTATACAGGCACAGCTCCCTGTGGGAAGCTTTGATCCCACAGGACGGAGGGTTTGACACTATATATTGAAATCTGTATTCCAAAACAGAGCTGAGAATATCAAAGCAACTTTTTTTTCTTTTAACAAGTGTATTTGGTTGTGGCATTCAGAGATACAAGAATAACTGGTCTCCACATAAGTAAAACAGAGACAGGGATGAGTTTAAGGAAATGGTGAGGACTGGAATGCTAAACCTTCACAGCCACAAGCTCTCACTAAGGCTCAAAGCACAGCAGGTAAAGTATTGCTGCTCCAGATCTACTGCAGCAAAGTGAGTCAGCTTTTATCCAGCCTCTGGCCTAAATCCTGTCTTTCGTAGGGTTTGTGCTGCCTTTGGGCTTGTGCCCCTACTCTTGGGTCTGCAGGACTGAGCTCCTGTTCCTGCAGCGTGGCTGGATCACAGTCAGCCCCCTCCCTTCAGTGCGGGGGGGGGGGGAACGGCAGCATTCCAGTGACCCCAGAGTTTCTAGAACAGCAGAAGGATAATCAAGAGCCTCTGGTGGAGCTCGCAGCTTCAGTGTTAAATAACACCGGCTCCCAACAGCTGAGGGGGGGCAGGACTCATTCCAGAACTATTAATAAAGCCCCTATTTATACTCCAGGTTCCTGCAAACGGTGCAGCAGAAAACTACAGCTGCGGAGCTAAAATGGAATAAATGTCAGCCTCCAGGGAAAGCACCATCCTGCGGGAAAGGAGACCACGAAAGGACAGCACAGGGGCAGGTTTCAGACCTGAGGAAGCAGATCGAGCGGACGGCAGCACCCTGAGCTCACAGCCAGTGGGCAGAGCCAGCCAGTCACCTCCCTGCAGCCGCAGGTCTGTGCAGAAAGCTGCCAGAGCCGCGGCAGCAGAGGCGGCTCCCACTGATGCCGGCAGAGACCAGCAAGATTCGAGCTGCCACTCCACTGAGTGGGGACCAAATGTGACTCAGGGCAAAAGAGCAAAAGCCTGAAAGGACATTTGAGGGGGCTTTTGCCTGCATTGTCTGCTGGACTGGAAAGATGATGGAGAGCACAGGAGGGCCGTATCTAAACACGGCCGCAGTGACCTCCCCCGTTGGAATAGCTCGATTGCTGCAGATGACCTTTGGATGCACCACGTTCAGCCTGGTCGCCCACCAAGGCGGGTTCAGCGCTGCCTATGGCACCTTCTGCATGTTCGTCTGGACCTTCTGCTTCGCAATCACCGTGTTCATCATCACCTGTGAGTTCACACACCTGCACAGCTGCCTGAGCCTTTCCTGGGGAAACTTCACTGCTGCTTTTGCCATGCTGGCCACGCTCATGTCCGTCACGGCCGCGGTGATCTACCCGCTCTACTTCGTCCAGGTGGGCTGTTACCCCATCGGCTGCGAGGTGAGAGATTTCCGCATCGCTGCCAGCGTCTTCGCAGGCCTCCTGTTTGTCGCCTACGCTGCCGAGGTGTTCCTGACCAGGGCGAAACCGGGACAAGTCACCAGCTACATGGCCACCATCTCCGGGCTCCTGAAAATCGTCCAGGCCTTCGTGGCCTGCATCATCTTTGGGGCGCTGGTGAACGACAGCCAGTATGGCAAACACGTGGCGACGCAGTGGTGCGTGGCTGTTTACAGCTTTTGCTTTGTGGTGACAGTGGTGGTAGTGGCCTTCAGTGTCACAGGTAAGACTGCCTTGCTGTGGTTCCCCTTTGAGCGCTCTGTGGTCATCTACACCTTCGGGGCCGTGCTGCTCTACGTGAGCGCTGCAGTCATCTGGCCAGTGTTCTGCTTCGACAGCAAGTACGGCTCCCCACAACGCCCCAGCCTCTGTGCCAAGGGCAAGTGCCCCTGGGACAGCCAGCTGGTGATCGCCATCTTCACCTACGTCAACCTGCTGCTCTACGTCCTGGACCTGGCATATTCCCAGCGCATCCGCTTTGTCTCACACCTCTGAAACAGGTCAGAGCCGTCCCGGCACCGTGGAGCCGCTGTGGTTGCAGAGGGATGGGCCATGAAGTAGGGAGGCACCAGGCAAAACCATCAGCCAAACTTGGAGGTGAAGACCGACTGCATTAACAAATTAATGACCTGGAGCGGGTGGGCTGCAGCTGATACCAGGCACAGCCCACCTCCCCCGTGGTTCTGCCCAACCTGCCTGGTGCCAGCACGAAGGAATGACGCAGCTCCACGTGCATCTGCAGACAGCAGGAATGCTTGCAGCCAGGGCTGCAGGCTACTGGATTACTGATCCAAATATTAGGAAAGGATTTTGAAAGTGCTACCAGCACTTAACGGGAACGAACTGACTACCCAGGAACTCGGAAAGTTAAAAGCTGCATCAAGGAACACCAGTCCTGGAGATGAAAACCAATCCCTTGGAGTTTGGGTTAGTTTGGGCAGTGTGGTGAGACATGGAATGCCTGCAAGTGTGGGCAGTTCCAGTTGGGCCATTTCTGAGAAGAACATCATAGCTGTAATAGTATTTTGAAGGTTACCAGTCCTTTCCCTTCCTCTCCTTCGCTGTCTAGCACAGAAAAGGAGTAAACTCAAGCATGTACCTTGGAGGAGGCCTGAGTATTATTTAGCCAACACTAAATGACTACAGAAAAGAAAATTTGCAAAGCTGGGTCTCTGCTGCTGAGAATCAAGGTGCAGAGCAGAGCCAACCTGCAGAGTGACTGTGTGTGACCTGCTGTCCTTGCTCGAGCAGTGCAGAAGGTACCTCAGCACAGGCTCTGTATTGGTTTATGGGCCGCTGTTTCTTTATACTGATGTTGAGATTTTTTTTTCTGAAAGCTTAAGGATAAATTCTGGGGAGATAGGAAAAGGAAGGCAGAGATTAATTGATCTCACAGTGCTGCACAAGAGACCAGACTGGGTGGGGAGGGGGCATGGACAGGACAGGACAGGACAGAATTTGCACACAGTGGTAACAGACTGGGAGCTCTGCCCCAGAGCAGCTCAGGTGCAGGATTCCTGAGCCCTCTGCATTACTGAGGAGCCACATGTCTTGGACCCATCCCTGACAAAACACCCACTTTTAAGTCCCACACTGCTCAGCTCAGATTTCAGGCTCAATAGGAATCTTCATTTGTTCCAGGGAGAGGCCAGAATGTCCGAGTGCTTGTGCAGCACATGCAGACTCAGTGCTTTGATTAAAATCTCCAGTAGCTGCCTGTGAGAAGCAAGATTTATTTTTTAACCAAATTAAAATAAAGCTGAATGGCAGATGTACACATACATCTCCTGAGATCTGTGTGCTGTCACCCTGCTCTCCACACTTGATTGCAGCAGATACAGCCCCTCTGCTTTCTGCCCAAAAGCAGAGCTCAGTTTATTTTGATGTATGAAGGCTGAACACAGAATCAAAAAAGTACAGACACGGGACAGCTGAGACCTCTGAGTGGATTCTTTGCAGCAGAGTCACTCAGGAAAAAGGAAGAAAACTACTTTTCATCAGTGCTTTGTGCAGGGTTTGAAAAGCAAAGAGGAAACTTGTTGGGTCAGATTGTGTGGGATAATTCTGTACTGAGCAAGGACCAGCCCTTAGCAGCAGGGAGCATTAGCCAGGAAACAGGGCAAGAATTGGGATCCAGTGAAAAGGGAATGCATGGAAGAGCCTTCCAAGGGGGTTTTCTCTTCTGCAAGTCCCCATGAAGGGCAGGCAATCTGGAAGATGTGGTCCAACAAGAGGCTACCAAGGCAAGACCCAAGACTATCTGCTATAGATATAAATCAGGAGCTTTATTTCTTGCCACCCAAAAGACTTACAGGTTGTACAAGTACAAAATGCTGATTTGGGAAAGGAAATCCACTTGTGTTGGAGGTGGCAGTTTACAAACAGCCACTGAACACTAAGGGACCTCGAGCATTTATGATGTATTCCTGTTAAAACCACCAATGTGAACAAATTAAGCTCTGTCACACTTGAAAATGACTTGTTTTTTGTTATTACAGAGCACTAAAAACCGAACAGGTGCCTGTGAAGCACCATGGCTTCTGTTATAAAATTCAACCCTGCAAGTCCAGGCAGGTTGCTTGAGGAAAGCCCTGTCCTGCAGGCTCTGCTGTGGCTCTGGGAGGCTGGGAGGGCCAGGGAGAGGGTCCCCAGCGGCAAGTGCCTGCAGGCTGGGGGTGCCTGGCCCCAGATGTGACATTGCCATCGGGCAATGGAAACCCCCTCGGCTGGTAGCTGTGGTTCAGCCAGGCACTGCTGGCTTCTTGCTGGGAAGATTTTGCACCAAGTAGGAGCAGGAACAGCAACATGATAAAATCTGACAATGACATGGAGTTGATGTAACCTACACTGAGCCAGGGACAAAGAAAGGCCAGAGAGAAACAGGTACGTGCGAAACAATGGAGGTAAAATTGAGTGCCTTCACAATGAGGAGAAAATTTAACATGGAAATCATGATCCCACTGACTGGAGGAGTGAAAGACAAGTCATTGCCAAGAACAGCGTGTTCAGATTTAGCTTTCTCATCTGCCAGCCAAAGACTAAGCAAAAAATGTGAGCATGGTCAAAATGGCAAAAAAAGATTGTGTGGACAACAATCCTTTATTTTAGGAGAAAAAAAATAATAAAAAAAATCAAAACCTCATGCTTTAGTGGTTAAAACACTCCCCAACCATTGGAAACTATGAGATTGCCCAATCCAGGGCAGAGAACATCCAGTATTTGCTCAGCAGGATTTACCAACCAGCTGTGTCATGATTCAGTCCATCAAAACCCCTTCATTTCCAGAGTGTATCTACCCCCTTAATTAATAGGTGAGGATCAAATAGATCACCGTGAACTGGGCTTCACGAGACATCAACCATTCCCAGCCTTTTTGGTAAGGTGATGCCAGGATGTGTGTGTTCATTTAGCATTACAGACTTGTGTTTGCAGCCAATCTCTACAGCACCCAGAGGATTCCAGCCTGGACAGATTGATATAAAAATCTGAATCATTAACATGTTGGATTTGGTTTGGTTTTTCCCTTCTCCTTCTGAAGCCTTTTGGTTCCATATCGCCAAAAGACAGTGTTTAGGAATATTGGCTCGCAGGAGAAACACTGAGATTTATTTCTGTCAATCAAGGAGGGAGAAAAAAGACACACAAAAAAAGAAACCAATAC
>NW_020897984.1:182777-207595 GCF_003984885.1 Neopelma chrysocephalum | reverse complement strand
CGGGCCCGGGAAGGCGGCCGGGGTCGCCGGGTGTGGGCCGGCGGTAGGCGCCCCCCGTAGCGCCGGCCTACCGGCGGGGGCTCCGGGGCCGCGCCCGCCCGGCGCCGCCCGCCCCCGACCCCTCCGACCGGGCCGCACTCCGCGGCCGAGCAACAGGTGCGCGGGGTCGCTGGCCCGGGGCCTGTCCCCGGCCCCGCCCGCCCGCTCCCGGGGCCACCCGCGGACATCACTGGCGCGCCCCGCCCCTCCTGCCCGCGGCTGCCGCCGGCCCCGGTCATCTCGCGTACCGGCTCTCCTCGGGCCGAGCCCGTCCCTCCCGGTGTCCGTGCGACCTGCTCCCCGGGCGCCCTCTCCCCGAGCCGCCCCCGTGATCCGTGGTGGGTGATTCTCCTCCCGAGGCGGGCAGGTCCGGGAGTGTGAGGAGTCACCGGGTCGTCTCGTCCCGTTCCCGTAGCAGAGGCTGGGCCACGGGCAGAACAGCCCCCTCCCCACGGCCGGCTCCTCGTCCTCGGGCTGCTCGGTAACCAAGGACGTGTGGCTGGGAGGTTCTGGCTCCTGTTCCGCGGGGGCTGCCTGGTGCTAAAGCGTCCCCGGAGGGGAGCGGGTTTCCTGGTTTCCTCTCCCGTGGGAAGTGAGCCGCTCCTGTGAGACTGCAATTCCCGATCGACACGGAGGGTCCAGTGCTGTGTGTGCACGAGGGGGTCTTGCTGTCCAGAGCTGAGGATGTCTCTGGCAGCCCAGGATACGTGAGGTTCGAGCTACCTGGTCGGAGGAGGGCACTGCCGTGGGCTGGAAGGGGTCTCTCAGAACCGGCCCTTTCCTTTAGCTATGTGAGCAGAGTTAAATTCAGCTGGATGGGCAGGTCCCTTGAGGGAAGAATTGTTGTCAAAGTGCCCAGGTTTGGATGAGCTCACCAGGGACCCCCAGTGAGCGGGGAACACAGGAGAGACACTGTCCTGACTTCACAGGTGACTGAGGGAATCATCAAAGGAGACTGTGAGCTAATTTACCAGAAAGCCAATAAGCGGAGTATGAGATCTGCCCTGGGAGAGAGTGTTCCCGTGTGCTGTGGAGCCCACGGGGGCACAGCCCTCGCTCAGCCCACGGGCCTCCTGCCCGTGCTGGAGCGGTGACGTCGCTGTGTTTACACGGGCTCGTGGCAGGTTCTGCCGTCAGGAATGTGGAGAAGGCCCCGTTGGACCGTGCGTGGTGCTGTCAGCTCTCGTGGTGCTGTCAGCTCTCGTGGTGCTGTCAGCTCTCGTGTGCAGCCGCTGAGCTGAGGGGAGAATTGGCTGCACTTGTGCTGAGTTCAGGCCTTTTGAGCTTGGGAGAAATGTGTCGAGGCTGCAGTTTCTTCATTGCAGTCATAGTGTTTGGCACTTTTCAGCGTGATTTTTCTTCAGGAAGCTATCCTGAGCCATCAGCAGTCTGAAGAGTTATGCCAAGTTTGGTCCCTGCTGTGGTGCCAGTTCTCTATGTGACCTGCCAAACAGCCCAGTTCAAATGGGACCTGGAAAATAGCCAGCAACTCTCTGGGTTGTTCTTCCTATTCTACTGACTGTCTCGTGTTGCTGCATCTCATTTTGCTCCCCTTGGGAAGTGGGACGAGGAGAGGTGGGCTCACCAGGTGCTTTTGGGGACAGTCCTGTTACAGCTCTGATGGCTGTTGTGGGAGGCTCCTGCTCGAGAGGGTGTTGCATTAAGAGTGCAGAGGCAGGAATGAGTCGCTGCCTCTGCTGTGTCCGGCTCTGCCAGCATCTGCCGTTTCCCAGCCTGCTGAGGAGCTCTCTTCCCAGTGCCCTGCCTGATGCATCAGATGTGTGCCTTGTTTATTTCGGGTCTGCCGTAATGAAGGCAGGGTGACTACTTGCCAGGCAGCTGGAAATTCCTTAGTGCCACAAGGCAAACAGATTCCCATGGTCCTGCTGACCGCACCTGCCCTCAGCTCCTTCTGCTGATCAGAGGATGGGGCATGTTATTGGTCTCCCCAGCTACTCCCTTCCTTCTCCTCTTTTCCCAGCAGCTGTGTTGTTTACCAGGTGGGAACAGAGGAAAGAAACACTGCAGTCTGGGAAAGAGGGAAGAATTGATTTTTGTGTTGCTCCCATGCTGCCCATCCTGCCTCTTTGCAGCTGCCTTCCCCGGGTGGCAAAGTGACCCTGCCTGTGCTGGTGTGGTCGGGTGCAGCAGACGTCTCATGGAAGGAGCATTGTCCTCTGGCTATAAATAGCCTAGCTCCTGGCAGGCCACAGGCTTTGGGAACAACTCTGCTGGTGTCCTGGGGACTTCTGGCCCCGCTCAGCTCCTGTAGGTAGTAGATGCTCTGTGGGGAGCCTGTGCCACTGCTGCTGGAAGAGCACAAAGTCTTATTTGCTGATTTGTACATCTGATTGTGGGCTGTAACTGGACATCAGCGCTGCTGACAGCAAGGCAGGGGCAAATAAAAAATTGGTTTTTGACACCTGAGAGATGAAAGGGACAAAGGCACCTGTGGGCTGCACAGGAACACTGACCAGGGCTGAGGGGGAGACGGGGGCAGTCTGGGGTGCTGAAGGCACAGCCATGTCTGTCAAATAGTATCTGTGTGGATCAATTCCTTGGTAGAATGTAGTAGCACTCTGAACTAAAAAGCCTGAGAGGAGGAGGTATGTGGGGAAGAAGCAGGAGCCTGGGTATAAGTCTGTGTAAAATCAGCCCTGGGAGTTGCTCTTACCAGTATTGCTCTGAAGTCCTGTAGTCTGTAGCAGGGAAGGAGCCTGCTCTCATTTGTTCTTGTCACCTTTAATCTGTTTTCTTGTGAGCACACCTTGGCTCTAAAGATAAGGAGGGAGAAGGTGGTTCTGGGCCCTGGCACTGCTAGAGACCAACGGGGACTTTCTTACAGAAAAGCCTGACAGCTAGGGACAGCTTTGAGTGACTGGGAGAGGTGAAGGCTGCTGAGGCATCGGCCCAAATTTATGATGGGACTCCAGTGTGTCCAAGGCTTCCCCTTGCCCAGGGTCAAGTCTTCTTGAACCGTACTGGTTGCATTCTGGGGGACACCTGGAGTCTGGTAGGACTGGGGAGCTTCTGAGCTGTGGTTGGGAACCTGTTGGAAGGGCGTGTTTGGGTGACAAGGATGAGGCTGGGAGCAAGTGGTGCGGAGTGCCAGCCTGCTGAGTCAGCGTGACTGGCCTGGAGCAGCCGTGCTCTGGACCCTGCCTGCTGCCTGCCAGGCTATTTTTAAAAATGTGGCTTCCGTGTATTCTGACTCCTCCTAGATTTTTAATTTCCCCCACCGCAAGCAAAAAACCAGCATTGCCACAAAGTCTCTGGGAGCAGGGGTGTGGAAGGGCAGCAGTTTCTGCTCAGGAACAGAGTCTGCTGCTCGTGAGTCCAGCTCAGCCGGCTTCTTGTCAAGTGTCGTGCGGGGAGGGGGAAGCAGGATGTGCAGCAGCAGGGCCGTTGCTGGTGGACCCTGCCAGAGGAATGCCGTGGGCTCTGTTGTGTCCTGGGGGCTAACCTGGCCTTCCTTCCCTTCCAGAACCTGACCGTCAAGGCTGTCGTGTTATGACGACCCCCAATAAAGGAAACAAGGCCTTGAAGGTACCGCAGCGGGTGGAGGAAGGGGGTGTGGGGGCAGGTGTAGGCCCCAAGTGTCACAAGCGTGTGCTGCTTTCTGTCCCAGGTGAAGCGGGAGCCAGGCGAGAATGGGACCAGCTTGACAGATGAGGAGCTGGTGACCATGTCCGTGCGGGAGCTGAACCAGCATCTACGGGGCCTGTCGAAGGAGGAGATCATCCAGCTGAAGCAGCGTCGGCGCACACTGAAGAACCGGGGCTACGCAGCCAGCTGCAGGGTCAAGCGTGTTACCCAGAAGGAGGAACTGGAGAAGCAGAAGGCAGAGCTGCAGCAAGAAGTGGAGAAGCTGGCCTCTGAGAACGCCAGCATGAAAATGGAACTCGATGCTCTCCGCTCCAAATACGAGGCTCTCCAGAACTTCGCCAGAACCGTGGCCCGGAGCCCCGTGACCCCTGCGCGAGGGCCTCTCACCTCCAGTATGGGGCCTCTCGTCCCTGGCAAGGTCGCTACTACGAGTGTCATCACAATAGTGAAATCCAAAACGGACG
Organism: Neopelma chrysocephalum; assembly: GCF_003984885.1. Classification (NCBI taxonomy): domain Eukaryota; kingdom Metazoa; phylum Chordata; class Aves; order Passeriformes; family Pipridae; genus Neopelma; species Neopelma chrysocephalum. The sequence goes on along the minus strand of NW_020897984.1, from coordinate 203,486 downwards.
CCCGGTCTTAGTGAAGCGAGTGCTGCCTGAGCTTGTCTGTGCAGGGCAATTAGGCACAAAACCAGCCTGGAATCCCCAAAGCACAAACCCTCTCCACGTGGGTCCAGGTTCCTTCGACTTGGCCCAGGACTGGCCCGCTGATAGCTCCAGTTTATTTTGTTGTGTCCAGATTGGTATGAGCAGTGGTGACGCGTCCCTTGTCCTGTGCAGACAGAGCCTTCCACCCAGCCGTCTGTAGCCCTCAGGTGCCCTGGGCATAGACTGTGACAATTTGGTTTTCTACCCAAAGAAAGTCTGTGCAGCATGGCTGATGGAAGGGCGGGGGGGCGGCCCGAGGGAGGCTTTCTTCCTGGGGGCTGGGAACCCTAATTTTGGTCACTTCCAAAGGCTTTATTTAATGACTATTCTGGGTGGTGCATCTCGGCACATGAACCTGCTGCTTTTGTCTCCTTTGGTACCCGTAGTTGCAGTCGGGATGTTCTGTGTCGTAGGTTTTTATTCCTTTCTAGGTGTGCCTCTGTGCCCTACCCGTGGGTTTCCCTCAGATGTCCGTGGCGTTAGCTGTGTAAACTGGCAGTGGGGGGAAGGATGACACTGCCGTGCTCTGCGGCTGCAGCCCCAGTGCCAGGGCCCTGCAGGGCCCAGCACCCTGGGGAGGGAGGGAGGGACGGTACCGTGTGGACTGCAGGCCGGTTTTGTGCCTAATGTGTTGCACTGAACAAGACCAAAATCACTAGTTGTTCCCATGTTTTGAGGGTATCAAGTGTCTCTAGTGTGATGGTTTACACAACCAGTTTATGTGGTTAAATAGCCCTTTATTTAAAGAGAGAAACATCATTTTAAGAGTTATTAAATTATCTAAGTTTAAAATTGGACAGAAGAGAGAGCGTATTTATAGTCAGCTTTTTTTACCTGAGAAGGAGAGAATATTTGACCATATGAATGGGGAAATATTCTCGGAGACTTTGCTAGTTAAAAGTTAATAAATAAATAATTTTAAAGTTTCTCATGAACCTCCCGCAAACTGTTTGTGGCTCTGAGGTTAGTTTTTATAAAGAGTTCTCAGACTTTATTTATAAAACTTAGAAAAAGACAAAAAAAGAGGCAAGTCCTGTTTGATATCTTTTTGCAATTGTACCAAAAGTGACTTATTCTTGACCTTGCTGGCTTGTGTCATGTCCCCTCATGTTGGGTGCTCTGCTCCCTGAGCTCTCTGCAGCACTGTGCTGGTGCCGGTGCCTTTGCCGTGTGCTGTCATTTCACACTGTCGTTGTTTTCCCTAAACTCGACTGAGAGATTGAGTTGGAATCTCTCTGAATTCTCCAGAAGAATTCTGGTGCGCAGGCAAAGGTGCTGCTGGTTTTGAAAGCAAGACTGGCTGGTGCAGTGATGCCTTCCCAGATGTGTGCAGTGGGAGCACGGGCAGCTCCTGCTGGGCAGCTGGCAGCAGGTAACTTGGTTACCTGGAGAGGAAAACACTGCACTGTCCTTCCTGCAGCAAAGCTGGCAGAGAAGTAACATGAGGGAGACTTGTCTAGGTTTAGAAGACTGATGAGATTTATCTCTGGAATTAGATCCTGTGGTCAGAACTTGTGTTGCTCTCATGGCTCCCTTGAACAAGGGGGGCAGGTCTGCCCACGGGGCAGCACGGGACCGGCTGGTCCCTGGTGTCTGTGCGTTGCTGGCCAGTGAGCTGTGGCAGAGTCACTGTCCTTCCTGGGGCAGCTTCCACCTGGGGCTGGGAGAGTGCTCAGACTCACGGCTGTGACACGGTTGAGAAGCTGTTTGTGGTGAGGCTCCATTTCCACAAACACTTTGACCCCCTTCTCCCCTTCCCAAAGATTTGAGCTGATTTACTGAGTTTTAGAGAAACGGGACATGAGGGTGAAGCCCATGTGATCTGGCTGCTGAGGGTCATCTGAGGGGAAGGGACAGACTGGGATGGCACAACTGAAGCTGCAGTCCTGTGGGGAGGCACAGCCATACTGGGTGGGTTTTGGGGATGTTTCTCATGTTGCTGAACTGATACTGCTGTCCCCTGGGCTGAGGAGCAGATCAGCCTGAGAAAAGCTGCAGTGTGGCAAGAGGTAGTTGCTGGGGATTTCCTGCTGGAGGAGGAGATCAGCTTTGCTCTGAATGAGTGGGAGTTTAGGGAGTTGTTTGGGATTCTTTTCCCAGTGAACTTCCCGAATGGGGAGCAGGTTAGAACATTGCCTCCAGACTTCCCCCTTCCAGCCCTGGACTTTCTTTTCTCTGAGCTGAAGTTTCTGACATGCCACTTCCAGCTGCACCACATGGGCCATGCATTGTGCAGCACTCAGCATGGAGCTTTGGGCTCTGGCCTTTGTCTTCCAGCTGGTGGTGTGGTGCCTGGAAGAAGCGAGATTTTCCAAAACACAGTTTTGGAAGAAAATAGTCCTGGGTTGTCAGTCTCAACCCTGTCCCACCCGGACCCGGCCTGAGACTGAATTGGCCAGAGCGCTTTAGAACCCAGTGAGGCCTGAGCTGGCTGGGCCGGGTGAGCGGCGAGGGTGTGTGTGGGGCTGGTTCAGACTGAGCTCCACAGCTGGAGCCTCTGGTGTGAGGAGGGCCCCATCGACACAGCAGGCGAGGATGGGCAGCCCTGAGCCATGGAGGGCTTGTTCCCTTTGTGCTCTGTGCAGGGAGCGTGTCCTGCTGTGAGGCAGGATAGGGCCGGCAGCAGCACTGACTGCACCAGATGTTAATGCTCTTGTTCCTCCTGCCCTGCACTGTCCTTGCTTGCTTGGAGCCCCAGCCTGCTCCAGGTGGGCCTGTGTGTTCGATGAGGACTTGCCGTGTGGGGAGGAGCGGGTGAAGGCCACGGCTGAAGGGTGTGGATGTGGTGAACAAGCTCTGTGGTGCTGGGCTGGATGTCAGCGAGTCCGCGGTCCCCTCCAAGTGCTGCTTCCCTATGGTTTTGCTTTTGATCTCAGTGAAGTGTAGGACCCCGAGTGTTGTATTTCTGCAGTGTCCAAGAAGTCTCCAGTCCCCTGCCAGCTGGCTTCCCGTGCCCGTGCGAGGTGGCCCTTGCCCACGCCGTCATGCTGACTTCTCTCGTATATAGTGTTCTGGAGTGTGACAATTCTTGTTCCTGAGGTGCTCGTCCGTTTGGTTTCCTGCTGTGAAGGCTGTCGTGTTTTCTTTCTTTTCCTGGTGCTGTTCCGGGGGGTTGGGGAAGGGTCCCGGTCCTGCCCCAGCCTGCCCGGGGAGCGTCCCCGGCACCCCCGGGATTTGTGTATCTTGTGAATTGTGTACAGTCGCTTCCGGACGGAGCCGGGGCTGGCGGACGGCGGGGTCAGCCCGGAGGGCCCCGGGCTCGGTGCAGGCGGTATTTATTGCTAAGTTATTGGCGTTATTTATTCTGTACAGTGTCCGCCGCCTTTGTACGCGACAATAAACCGCTTCAACAGCCGCCGCCTGCGCGTCCTTTGGGGGCCGCCCGGCGCCAGGGGGCGCCGCCGCGCGCGGGGGCGGAAGGAGGCGGCGCGGGGCGCTCCGGCCGGAAGGCGGAAGCGGCGGAGCCGGGCCCGGTAGCGGCGGAGGCGCGGCGGTTCCGGGGCGATGGCGGCGGGCGGCAGCCTGAGCCGCTCCGAGCGGAAAGCGGCGGCGCGCGCCGAGATCCTGCAGCAGGAGGAGCAGCGGGACCGGCGCAGACAGGTACGGCACGGCACGGCACGGCACGGCCCGGCCCGGCGCGACCCGCCGTCGCGGGCCGCCGTGAACCGCCTGCTGTGCACCGGGCAGGTGTTCCGCATCTGGAGGAAGCCGCCGGCGGAGCGGAGCCCCGAGGAGTGCCAGGTGCTGAACGAGAGCGAGGACATCGTCCGGGAGCTGGAGCGGCGCCGCAAGCGGCGCGAGCGGCTGCGGCGGCGGCAGGAGGAGGTGGGCGGCGGGCCCGGGGGAGCGGGGCGGCGATGGCGGGGAGCGGCCCCGGCCGCCGAGAGGAGCCCTGCGCTCCGGGCGGGACGGCAGCCGCCGGGCTGGCCATTGCGGGGGAACTCTGCAGCCGCACCGGGCCTTGGTGAACAACGGCCGTGCTCCGGTACCGGGAACGCGGCTGCCCTCCCGGGGCTGCCTTGCGTTTGTCTCCGGTGAGCCGTGGTCTAGCAGCTGCCAGGAGTGTGGCTGTGCACTCCCGGGAGGGTGGGTCAGCAGGTCCTGCTCTCCAGGAAGCTTTTTCCCGTGATCCTCCATGAAAAACACCCATATCCTGTTCATTTGGACACCACTGCTAATCATGTTTTGTTGCTTTTCCTGGGCCAAGCCCATCTTCAAACGTTCAGGGATATCCCTGTTCCCTCTGCCTCAGAGGTGCAGTGTATCTCCGAACCGTGTGAACCTGCTCAGGTGTGTTTTCCCAGGTGTGTGATGAACCAGAGGAGCTGAGGAGAAAGGCAGCTGAGCTGGCGGCAGCTGTTCGGAGCGCCAGGCACCTCGTCATCTACACGGGGGCCGGGATCAGCACGGTGGGTTTTCGGGGGAGCGGCCGGAGCCCCTTTGGGGGGGGGTGTTGTCTGGACTGTTCTGTGGTTCCTGAATGGTCACTGAGCAGATGTTTGTGACGAGTCCAGGATGCTGCGTGAGTCTGTGGCCAGCACAGTGCCCAGGCTGCATCCTGGTCATTCCTGCTGTCCAGGAGACCCCACTGTGTGCAGTACATGTGGCCTGAGCAAGAGGACACTGGTCACGCCTCACTTGAGTCCCTTCAGTGACTTCTGGTGTAAAACCTCCAGCCGGTTAGCTCAGGAACATCGTGTGTTATCAGACATGCAGGGACAGCTGGGGGGTTGTTGGAACTTACAAACAGCAGTTTGAGAATTGTTTGGTTTCAGTGGCCCAGGGGAAAGCAGAAGTTTGGTTCTGCCTCTTCTAATGTGACAGCTGTCACCTTTGTGTGAGCTGTGAAACTCCAGTCTCTGCTGACTCAGAGAGTGGCTCAGGGCAGGGGCTGAGTGCTCGTGTCACCCACACGCTTGCTGGAGATGCTGAGTGTGCAGTGCCAGAAACCAGAGTGGAGAAAATAAGAAAAGGCTTAAGAATGGAGTTCTTTGCAGGGAAATTGGAAGTACCAAGGATGAAAAAGAGCTCTGGAGGGATTCCATAATGGTAACATTGGAGAAAATAAATGCTGGAGGTGGAAATTAAGAGTTGTAAGGTAGGAGAAGAGAGAGAAAACACATGAAAAGGTTTTCCTGTGATTAGGGAACCACTGTGCTGGAAAACTTGGAATGAATGAAAAAGCAGCCATAGATGGGGTGTCTGTGGTTGTCCCAGGTGGGCCCAGGTTGGTTGTGTTTGTGTACAAGCGCTGTGACCCCCCCATCAGGCCTTGTTTTCTCTCCTGGTGACAGGCAGCTTCGATCCCGGACTACAGAGGCCCCAATGGCATTTGGACACTGCTGCAGAAGGGCAGGAGCATCAGGTGAGGAGTGAAATTCTGAGCTGTGTGGCAGAAAACTCATACTGGAAGAGGTTAATGGCAATTTTAACTCTTTTTTTCCCCCCCTTGCTCCTTGTCAGGGCTGCAGACCTGAGCGAGGCAGAGCCCACGCTCACCCACATGAGCATTGCCTGCCTGCACAAGCACAACCTGGTAAGATATTTTTTCCTCACCTCACTCATGTTCCTCTGCCTAAGAATGATAAAGCAGGGAAGAAAAATCTTTTCAGGAGATTGCCCGACTATGGTTTTGACTCAAGTGGCTGCACATCCATGTAGGAAAATGTGTCTGAGTCTTCCTTAGTGAGCTCCAGGCTGCAGCTCTGGCAGTTTTTCCCCTGGTGCCTTTTCTTTAACATGTTGTATTTATACCTGGTGAAGCTGGTCTGGCCGCAAACCAGCCAGCCCTAGAAAAACTCTGTTTAGCAGGAGGAGGCTTTCCACTTAGCTTTCACAAGGGTCTGTTCTCCACTCTCTTATCCTGTGGGTCCTGCTCTGATGTACAGGCTGTTGGTGTGATTTGGGACAGCACATCACCTGCGGGGTCTGTGTGAGCTCAGCATTTTGTTCCCTTCAAGGTGCAGCATGTGGTGTCTCAGAACTGTGACGGGCTGCACCTGCGGAGCGGGTTACCCCGAGCTGCAATATCTGAGCTCCACGGGAACATGTACATAGAGGTGAGTGGCCAGAGCAGGGCGAAGTCACTGTTCAGTGGCCTCACAAGAAGAGGATGTGAACTCTTGATTTGTCACTAGCTCAGGAGGAATTAGTACAAGGGCTTGGCTTCTGCACAGTTCCCATCTGCAGGCCATCGGCTTTGGGGTGAACTAGTTAGCAAGCACCAAACCCATTTCTGTAGCTCCTTCACTGTACTCACTGGAGCCTTCTGACTCCTCTTCCTCAGCCCTTCTCAGCACACAGCCAAAGGCTGCCTGCAGCTCCACGTGCTAGTTGAGGTTTTCCAAGTTAGCATCTGATCCCTGATGATCCCATCTATAGCTTCCAGCACGCTGTCCCCAAAAGTGCCTTTTGTCCGAGAGAAGTGGCTGGCTCCTGGCCTCTCACTGGAGGGATGCTGATGATGTGATGGGTTTTCTGCTTTGGTCCTGCACCAGGTCTGCACTTCCTGTACACCCAACAGAGAGTACGTGCGAGTGTTCGATGTGACGGAGCGCACAGCCCTGCACAGACATCACACGGGCAGGATGTGCCACAAGTGTGGGGCACAGTTGAGAGATACAATCGTCCACTTTGGGGAGAAGGGGACATTGAGACAGCCCCTGAACTGGGAAGCAGCAACAGAAGCTGCAAGCAAAGCAGATGTGATTCTTTGTCTGGGTTCCAGCTTAAAGGTAACTTTAGACACTCGGTGAAGATTGTTAGCAGCATTCCCTCTTGGTGATACACCTTGGTGCTCAGCGGTTTCCTCCCAAACAGACAACTGTAAACTCTGGTGTCAGGATTCGCCCACCATCTGTGATAGTCTCTCTTCCTCCCTCTTTCCCCTCCTGGTAATACATTCCTTTTCCTCTCGCTGATACGGTTCACAGTGGCGTGTGCCCGTGGCTGTGCTGATCGTCTCTGCTTTATGGCAGGTTTTGAAAAAATACCCACGGCTCTGGTGCATGAGCAAGCCCCCCACCCGTCGGCCCAAGCTGTATATCGTGAACCTGCAGGTGAGAGAGAGCCCTCGGCACTGGGCTCAGCAGGTGTGGGCCAAGGGGCCGTGGCTGTGTGAGGCCGAGCCCCTGCCTGGCGCCGGGGAGCTGCCTGCAGCCGGCTCTGCTGTCGCCCGCAGTGGACCCCGAAGGACGACCTGGCTGCCCTGAAGCTGCACGGCCGCTGCGACGACGTGATGCGGCTGCTGATGGCGGAGCTCGGGCTGGAGATCCCGCGCTACGACCGGTGAGAGGCCCGGGCCCTGCGCGGCGGGAGCGCCCGGCCCGGGGCCGCCGGCAGCGCCCACCGCCGCCCTCTCTGTCCCTCCGCAGGGCGCGGGACCCCATCTTCGCGCTGGCGGAGCCGCTGCGGCCCGGGGAGGAAGGCACGCACTCGAGGAAGCCGGTGTCGCCGCCGCGGGAGGAGGCGCGGGAGGAGCCCCGCGAGCAGCCCCGGGAGCGGGAGGAGGCGGCGGGCGGTGCCGGGGGGTGGCTCGGCCGCGGCTGCGCCAAGGGCGGCCGGCGCAGGAAGAGCCGCTGAGCGCGGGGCGGGGCCGCCGGTGACAGCGCGGCCATGCTGCGCAACGGGGCGGCGGGCGGCGGCGGGGCCGCGGCGGGCGGCGGCGGCCACCGGCCCGTGCGCGTCTGGTGCGACGGATGGTGAGTGGGGCGGGCGCGGGCCCGGCGCTGTCGCGGAGCCGCAGAAATAAACCGTGTTGGCTGCGCTGGTGCCTCCGGCTCCTCTGTCACCGCGGCGGGACGGGGCCGGGAACGGGGCCGGCCCCCCGGGAGAGCGGCACCCTCCCCTTGGAGCTGCCCCGGAGCGCCGGGCGAGCGGCAGCGGCCGGGAGCGCCCTCGGGCTCCGGCGCCGCACGGGCCTCGTTGGGGCCGGGCCGGTTGCCCCGGGCTGCGGGCGGAACGTGCCGGGCACGGTGGGGGAGCCTGGTCCGGGCAGGGTGGGGGAGCCCGGCCCCCGCAGCACCGGGGCCGGCTCACTGCGGCGGGGGGGAGCGCTGCCGCGGCCCGCTGACCGGGCGGTACCGGCGCAGCCCAGCCCGGCAGCAGAGAGACCTTCAGCCCCGGGGCAGGTTGCCCGCGGGTCCCATCGAGGCGCGTCCCGGTGTGCCCGGGCTGACCCGGCCCTTCTCGTTCCAGCTATGACATGGTGCACTATGGCCACTCGAACCAGCTGCGCCAGGCGCGGGCCATGGGCGATTACCTGATCGTGGGGGTCCATACGGATGGTAAGAGGTTTTCCCAGGTTTCACCCCGTGCAGCCCCTCAAATCACCCAGCAGCGTTAGCCCTGAGAGAACCGAGAGCTCCTGATATGGTTGGCTTTCTTCCTGCATCTGTTCCAGGAGCAGCAGTGTCCAGGAGAAAAATGTCCCTTCCCTGGGTGAGGGAGTAGAGTAACCCCTGTCATGCTTTCAGAGTGAGGGTTAGGTAGGTCAGAGCTTGCAGGTTCTGAGGGGTCATCTGCATTGCATGCTGTAAAAACAATTAAACCGGTTGAAAATCAGTCTGGTTTGGCTCGTATTAGCTGCAAAACTGATGTTCCAAAAGAAGCTGCTGTGTGGAGAAAACTCATTTAAAGCCCATCTGGAATTTAAGTGACGGGAACAAGTTCTTGCATGTAAAGATGTATTTTAAATGGGTTTATGGATGCAGAATTTCTAGAATGAACTAAGCACTGTATGAAGCTACTGTTCAAGAGGGGAATTTCCCCTGGAGGGATGCCGGGATGCCCAGCTCATCCCCCCAAGAGGAAGCACTAAGACTTTTGCCTTTCAAGTAAATTCCAGGGCCCTTGTTTAGGAAATGCAACTAAATCAAAGTCTTTTCTGATCTATCTGGGGCTTCCTTTGTTACCAGAGACCGATCCCAAGCTGAGGATAAGCCTGCAGTGAAGTTCAGTTGCCCATGGAATGAGTGAGGCTGCTGTGGGTGAGGGTCTCTGTAGCTGCAGGACATGCTTCTAGCTGAATTTTAACTGGGTTTTTGTTTCTCCCCCAGAGGAGATTGCCAAGCACAAGGGCCCCCCCGTCTTTACGCAGGAGGAGAGGTACAAGATGGTGCAAGCCATCAAGTGGGTGGATGAGATTGCTCCCGGAGCTCCCTATGTCACCACGCTGGAAACCCTGGACAAGTACAGCTGTGACTTCTGTGTGCATGGGGGTGAGTGGTGTTGGAGGCAGGGGCTGTGCTGACATGGGCCCTCAGGGGCTGTGTGCCCAGGGTGTCCTGCTGTGAGCCAAGTGACACCCTGGCCAGTGCTGGGGGTTGGGGGTACCCAGAGTGTGCAGAGCTCTGCTTTCCCAACACCTGCACTGGGCAGCACAGCTGCTTCTGGTCTGGTGATCCGGAGAAATGTGTCACTGTGCTCAGCATCTTGAGAGTGGCCAGAGCCCTTGGTTTTAACCAGCCCTTTCACTTACTAAGGTGAAATGTGTTGTTTGACAATTATCCTGAGGTTGCCCTTAGCAGCAGCAGAAATTTGTGCAAAGGGGAAAGCCATTTACAGAACTTAAATGTGAAAAACACTTGAAAAGGTAAACGTGCAGAAATACAATGATGTTTATATCTACTTGTCCTGGGATGAGATCAGATTTGAAAAGCTTCTCTCTTTATCCAGCTAATAAGCTGTTCAGGGGCTTAGCTGACTGTGTGGCCAGAGACCTAGTTCTTACTGTGAACACTTTTTGGTGTACAGTTGCTGGACACAACCAGTGTTCTGAGGCAACATTCTTGCTGTGGGACTCTGTCCCTTCCTGTGCTGCTGCTGACGCTCATTCAGCCTCAGCCCCTCCTCCTTGTCCCTCTGAAGGAATTTTGTTACTTTGGCCAGGAGTAGTCTTTGACTCATTTTGTATATCTCGCATCTGATCCTAGCCCCCTGCTATCAATAAGCTAAATGTTTCATTAAATGTAAATAAATCCCTAATCTTTACAATATAGATATGCTTTTTCACGTGGGCAGGGTGGTTATAAAATTCCTCATTACCTTAATTGCCTGCCCTAAACGTGCCTGGCGTACGTGACCCCTCACAGGGCTTGGTGAGGGGTTGTGCAGTGCTGGAGTGCTCGTGGTCTCTACTCCAGCTGCCCTTATTCGTCCCCTCTGCCAAATCATTCCATGTTTCTTCCTGACCAACACCCTTGCTCCTGCAGCTTTGCCAGTTGTGTTTGTGTAAAAGCTGAGTTTGGAAATAGCTGAGCTTACCTGGGAGAGTGACAGCAACCCCACTGTTTGTGCTTCTCTCCTGGCACTCTGACCCGTGCTGGCAGCGTGTTCCCTCCTTCTCTGTGCCCCAAGGAGAGGGTGTGGGGTTTCAGGAGAACTGAGCAGGACTGAGCCACCTGACTGTGTGGGAGCACTTGTGGGCTGCCAGTGCCTGCTCTGCCTTCCAGCTGTTTTGGCAAAGGGAAGCCAGCTTGGCTTTCACTTGGGAAGGTTTTGTACCATCATCAAAGTAGGTGAGAGGTGTTTCTGCAGAGGAAGCTGGGAGCCATGTGCCAGAGATGAAACAGAATTACCTCTGTGGAAGGGTCACTGGATGACACTGGAAGTGCCATCACTGAGGAGCAGAATTTTCTGTTGGATGACTGTTCCATTGACTGAAAACTTGTAACGTGAACTAATGACTAAAACTAGTCCTGGAGGAGCTGAAAGGTGCTTTTTAGCACCAAGGCAGATGGTGCCTGTTTAATGTCATTCAGATAAAAATCATCTGTGCCTGCTGCTGGATCAGTGCGAGGGCACCCGGCTCAGATTTTCTGGACTCTCTAAAAAGCAGTGGGCCAGATGGGTAATGGCATTTAACATCCAGGAATATCCTTGTCTCCACAGACACAGTAGTCTTACAAATCCCTGGCATTCCTGTGGGGCACAGGACGTGTCCCTCGTGTATACACAGGGATTTGGATTGCAGAGTTCTAGTCTGGCTCACGTGTGGGACCTGCTCAGCTGCTGCTTTTGTGCAGGAGGGCTGGGGGCACAGTTCTGTGGCTTTTCTCTCTCTGTAGATGACATCACCTTGACTATTGATGGCAAGGACACCTATGAGGAAGTGAAGACGGCGGGGCGATACAGGTAACCTGTTGCTGCTCACCTTCTTATCCTGCTTTGGGCAGTTTCTGGCATTTCGTGCCCTGGAGGGAAGTCAGATGAAACTCAGCTGTCTTCAGGTCACACCTGAACTTGTCTATACATGTGTCAGAGCTTCAGTTGCTCTGAGCATTTTGGCTTCAGGGCAGTGGGGCACTCAGCCCTGCCCGAGGGGACTGTCCAGCTCCTGGCAGATGCTGGTTCTGGTTTTGAAGCTTCACCAGGAGTTGGCTCTGTTGGGAAGTCTGGCCAAGGGAAGTGTTCCTCCTGTGAGCAGTTGCCATGGCGTGAGAGGGATGCAGAGGCTCAGCAAATGATTGCCAACCTTGATACTAGGAGCAGGGAGAAAGGAGGCTTTCTGAGGACAGCCCCTGGTTTGGATTTATCAAGTGTCACAGGTGTTCCTGTGGTAATGCTGGGAAGACAGAGGCATACACTATCCCATGGCTTCTGCTTCATCCTTTGCTTGTCTCCTGCAGGGAATGCAAACGTACCCAAGGTGTGTCCACCACCGACCTTGTTGGCCGCATGCTGCTCATGACTAAAGCTCACCACAGCAACATAGTGAGTCAGAGGGCTTTGGGTGGGAGGTGGAGTCCAGGGCATGTGCCAGCTCTTCCCTTTTGCTGTCCCAAACAGCAGTAGAGCTCCTGGGCCTGGCTCCCAGGTGCATGGAGAATGGGCAAGCTGATTATGGGCAGTGGCAGCAAAACAACCCGCTAATGTTTGCTTAAGCCTGTCTGAGATCACCGCGATCCCAGCACGTGCTGCTTTGGGAAGGTGTGGCAGGATAAAGGCTGTGATGCCTCGTGATCTGTGTGGGCTTTGGGAATGTGAGGGGAACTGCAGGCCTCTCCCAGTGTGGAACAACACAGTGCAGCCACATGGATCTGTCAGCCTGGTGCTGCCAGAATTGGAAACTCCTCTCCCTTCCCACTGAGCTTCATCCTTCTGCCTTCTGCTGTCTCTAGTCCAATCAGACCTTTCTTGAGTCTTGTCAGCTTACTCTCTGGTTGGGAGCTGACCTAACCAGGGGAAAGTAAAGGAAGTGGTTTTATGTTGGTTAATGAGTCGATTTACTGAGTAATGAAGCAATCCATGAATGGAATCACCTGGATAACTGCAGGGACAAGATGAGGGACACACAGGAGAATTCAGGGGCAGAGGGAGATGTTTTGGCTGCTGAGCTGTTAGATTGGCTTAGCTGTAACATGTGAGTTCACACCGAGATCTGCCTGGTGCTGCTGGCTGCTGCAGAGACCCGAGCCTGGCTCTTGTGAGGGTCTTTGGCAGGAGGAGGGATGCTGTCCTGTCAGGGGCTCTCTTGGCTGAGGGAGGATGCAGGTGTGCAGCACTGTTGGGGCTGCAGGCTGGGCAAGAACCATCTTTGCTGGTGGTACCAGGGTGGAATCAGATAAGGAGACATTTCCTCTGACTCATGCTGGGACACGACTCTGGTTTAGGCATTAACCAGTTTGTCAGCATTCAGTGCCACGAGTCCACGGTGTGCAATTTGAGCCTGGCCTTCCCAGCACTTCCCACACACAAGCATATCTTGGTTGGATGAGCTGTGCGAGTGCTTAAACATTTTGACTCTTTATCTCCCTTCAGGATGAGGACCTAGACTATCGGAAGCACACTGACAACTTTGGGAAGGTAATGTGAGTTTTGGTTGTGGACGTCTGGTTGTTGTCCTGCCTAAGAAGGATTTCCAATGTGCTTTCTGGCCTATTGCAGGCTTGTTTGTTCCTCCACGTGAAGCAGTAATGTCTTGGTGAATGTCTGCTGCCCCCGTAAGGCAGCAGGAGTGGCACAGGGCAGCACCTGAGCTGTCCTTCAGCAGGACCCGCTGAGCCTGTGCTGGGTCCTTTCCTTGCTTGTAAATCCCTTTCCGCTGCTTCCCCTGGGATCCATGTGCCCATGGTTCCAGCACAGGGACAGCCTCTGTAGATGCTTCTTCCAGTGGTGGTGTTGTTTTGGAGGTGTTGCCTTGGGTTGGCCACGCTGTGCTGCAGAGCTCCAGGGCCCAGCTCTGGCTCACGCTGCCTCTAAAGAGCCCTCAGCCCTGTTTGTCTCCCTGGAGCTGGATTGTCCCTGGTTAAGGAGCTGCCCCTGCAGCTTGCACCAGTCTTTTTTACTCACAGGGTGTTTGCTGGCCTGGCTGAATCATCCTTAGTTCCCCCCCCACACTGGGTTCTTTGAGCAGGTGGAATGGGGCATGTTGCTCCAGCATGGCCATTTCCTGGGGCTTGGACCTGGGGAGAATGGAGCAGGGCACTGGGTACCCTGAATGACCCCGAGAGCTGAGCTGTCTGCATGCTGCCCTTTGCACGGCCTGCCCTGGCCTTGGCTGCAATGTCTGTGTCCTGCCAAATCCCGTGCAGTAGCTTTGGGGAGCAGAGAGAGTGACTTTAGTGGCTGTTTGCACAACTGCCACGTGATGGGGACCAAACTTCATCCTTGGAGCTGAGGTGATCCCCTCCCAGCCTGGCCAGACAGGTGCCCTGAGACTTGGCAGGGCGTAGGTAGGTCGTGTGTTTGTTTCCTGAGCATGCCTCACCTCTCCTGAAAATTCGAGCCTGCCCTGTTGCCTTCCTCCTTCCTGAGCTTTCTTCTCGGCACCTCCTTTAGCTGGCTGCTGAAGGGATGATTTACTCAGAGCATAAAGGGCTTTTGTGAGATTACCTAAATATTCGATGCCAGGAATGTAGAAAGTCCGAGCTGCTGGGAGTTTTTGTGACAGTTGCCAGGAAATGCAGGCAGCAGGTTGCCCGGCGCTGTGCTCTCAGCTGTCCGAGCCCCCTCATGGAGCCCGAAAAGAAGCCATGTCTGGTGTGTGTTTCCACAGGGGCCCAAAGGTCACAGTCCTTGGACTGGCGTCTCACAGTTCCTGCAGACATCCCAGAAGATCATCCAGTTTGCGTCAGGGAAGGAGCCACAGCCAGGAGACACCATCATCTACGTGGCTGGAGCCTTCGACCTGTTCCGTATCCTTGACTCTGTTTTGTCACAACATCGGTCTGTCTTTGATGTTTTCATGTCAGGAGGCACCTGACTGGATATTTGCCCTTTTTTTTTTTCCCTGTAGCTGTGTGTGAGGGGGAGGAGGCAGGAGTGAATTCTTTCTGGCAGTTTCTTAGTCACAGGACTCTGAGAAAGGAGCTATAGCTCCTTTCTCTGGCGAGATCTGTGGCTGTTGGAGGGTTTCAGGATGGTAGTTGGATACTCTCTGTGCTCTAGTGATTGTGGTGAGGACTGGCTGCCATAGACCAAGGCACTGCAACAGGGCACATGGAGCTGACACTCCATCCCTGGGACCAGCTTTGAGGCTTTGTGCCAGAACATCTGGAACAGGTAGAAATTCTGGACAGAGGCAAAGCTGAATCCATGTAAGGTGGAGCTGAAAAGATCTCTGGTGTTGCCCAGAATCCATGGAGCCTGCAGAGAGAGGTGGAGGCTGTTCTTAGGACGTAGGCAATGAGTAGTGCAAGAGTTAAATCCTTGGGATTCCTGTCTCCCACTGTCATTTTGCAGTTTCTGTCTTCCTCTCCTTATTTTCCATGTGAGCTTCAACTCCTTAAACAGATGTGCAGATGTTGGGCACGTAGATTTCCTGGCGAAGGTTCACCAGCTGGCAGAGAAACCCTACATCATTGCTGGGCTGCACTTCGATCAGGTCCGTGTAGAACCTGTCCAAAGGCAGAGCAGCTTGACCCTGTTCTCTGAGCCAGGCAGGCTGTGCTCCAGGGGACAGGACAGGGATGTATTGGCCAATACAGGAATTTCATTTGGGAGAGAGCAGGAGGGAAGTGTGTTGCTCTCTCTCTCTTCTGACTGTGCCTGGTGCTTTGCCATAGGAGGTGAATCGCTACAAAGGGAAGAACTATCCCATCATGAACATCCACGAGAGAACCCTCAGTGTCCTGGCCTGCAGGGTGAGTGGGTGTCTCTGTGCTGTTCCAGAAGTTCCCTGGGGCTCAGTGGTGTTCACCTGTGCCCAGTGATCTCGCACGAGTTCCTTGGTGTGCACAGAGAAGGCACGTCTGTCATGGGTCACTTGAGGCTGCCAGAGGTGCTGATGGGCTCTTGGGAGGCTCCACTGAGCTCCTGTGCCATCCTGGCTGACCTGAGCTCGTGACCTGTCTGGCTCTGCAGGGCAGCAGAGGCTGCGTGGCTCCTCGCAGACAGACGTGCTGGTAGAAAACTCTCTGCTCCCTGCAGCAGGGGAGAAAAGTGCTGAGGCAGAAACGTGGGGAGCCCCAGGAATGTGTGCCCTGAGCAATTAGCTTTTTGGATTTGTTCTACAGGCATGGAAAGGACATTTTTCAGGGGAACAAAAAGCTGCTGTGTGACAAGCAGTGCCTGCTGAACCTACTTCCCTGTTCCCTTATTTGAGTTCCTGCCCATATAGCAGGTGACCTGCTCAGGTCTCTTTAGGAAGCAGGTGGCCTCTGGCTTGTGGTTTTTTGGTTTTTGTTTGGTTGGGTTTTTTCAAATCTGGACTCTTAACTGGTTCCTTTTCTAGTACGTCTCGGAGGTGGTGATTGGAGCTCCCTATGCTGTCACTGCTGATCTGCTGGATCACTTCAGGGTGAGTCCTTGCATACAGATGGACATGGAGATGCTGGTGTGTGACGTGCTTGGGGAGGTGAAGTGATGCAGGACAACACAGGGGTGTAAGAGGGAGGTGTCCTGCTCAGTGGGTTACAGGGAGCTCCAGAGGCACTGCCAGGCTGGTGCAGGAGGGCGGCTTTGCTGGTCTTCAGGCTGTGTTTAGTGGGAGCAGTGTCAGGGAATGTCCCTGTCATCTTTTGGATCTTGTCAACAACTTTGTGTCCTTCTCCAGGTAGCACTTGTGTGTCATGGGATGACTGAGGTGGTGCCAGACAAGGACGGTTCTGATCCGTACGAGGTAAGAACCAGCTGCTTTGGCAGCACTTGGCAGACACAGCCTGGCTCTGGTTGAGTTCCTGGGCTGAGAAGGTGCATTGCAGAGAATGCTGCATGGGCAGGGCTGTGGCAGATGATGCTGCTTTTTATCCACCCCTGAGGGCAGCTATTTGGAGCAGGGTCTGTGAATCATTCCCCACATCTCCACTCTTACAGGCACTGTTTTGCACTGCCTGTTTCTGATGCCTTCATGGCAGGGTGAGAAAATCTGTGTGCTTTGCTCTGTGCCAGACCCGGGCAGCTTCCATGTCCATGTTCTGCCTCTGAGGAGATGGTTGTGCCTCCTGCCTGGCTGGGCACTGCAGGACCTGCCCCAGCTCGGCTCAGCTGTCAGTGCTGAGCTGCACACCCGGGTCCCACGTGTGGTCACAGCCCAGTGCTGTGTCTGTCCACAGGAACCGAAGCGACGCGGCATCTTCCAGCTGGTGGACAGTGGCAGCAATCTCACCACAGACCTGATTGTGCAAAGAATCATAAAGAACAGGTGGGATGTCTTTGTCTCCCAGTTCTGTCACAAACTGTTCTGTCCAGAGTATCTGGGGATTGATTAATGGGATCGAATGGGGAGAGAAGGGGTTGTCTAAAGGCAAACTGGTTCTTCCACTTCCATGGCTCGGGCAGGCTCTAAGTGTGGATGTGCCAGTCTGTACAGGGAAAGGAACAGCTGAACTCTGCTGTGTCACAATGTGCTGAATGGCATATTTTTTGTTTTTTCTTCTTTATTAATGGTAAATTTCCTTGCTGTATCCTGTGGAAAAGAGCATGTTACTTCCTTCAGAGCTTTGCTGTTTTAGGCCTGAGCCCTTCACCTTCAGCAACCTTGGCTCAGATCAGTGGTAAATTTGATTTTGGTGTTACTGTTTGAGATGTCCCAGGACAGACCAAGAACAGAATAGTAGCTTTTTCCACAGAGGGAGTAGTGTGGGAGCCCAGGACTGCACAGTCATGTCAACAGCCATGGGGAGCTCTGGGAGAGGCTGTGGAAGAGCCTGGGGGCCTCAGGAGGGTTTCTGAAGTGCTCTCAGAACAGAACAGCACAGGAAAAGGCAGCGCTCTCCTGCTCCAAGTGCTTTTGTCTGCAGGAGGTGGGGATGGATGAGAATCTCACGGCACTGTGTGATTGATGCAGGCTGGAGTTTGAAGCTCGGAACCAGAAGAAGGAAGCGAAAGAGCTGGCTGTGCTGGAGGCCATGAGGAGGCTGGAGGAGGAGAAGCACTAGGCTGCAGAGCGTGGGTGTGTGGCCACAGAGCGCTGCAGCCTCACCCTCTGCGGGAGCAGCAGCTCTTGAGGAAGGGAGCCCTGAAGGGGGCAGCGCTGCCGGCACGCAGGATGTGCTGTCCCACCCTCTGCTGTCCCGGCTCCTCCTGCACTAATTGCGCAGACAGAACGAGTTGGGATCCCGCTGCCTAGTTTTATCTCTGTTAATCAGCCCCCGTTCCCTTTCCCAGAAGGAGATTTGACAAAAAAAAAATGGTTTTAATTATAACTAATGTTTTAACATGTTGATGTGCTTTTACCTTCTGCCATTTCTGGCTCTTAGTAGGAGGGAAGTGGAGCAGCTGCCCAGGCCCCCTGCCCTGCCAGACTTGGCTGTCCTGAGTGGGGTCTGCATTCCAGAGCAGCCCCTTGGGCAGGGGTGGGGGCAGCTTGACAGACAGTGAGAGTGGCCTCGGGTTGGGGGGTTGTGGCCCCCACAGTTCCTCCTGCAGCTTTTGCTTAGAGCCATGGGGCCATCAGTGCTGGCTGCTGGAGGTGCTTCTGGACTCTGGGGTCCACTGTGCTGCCTCTCCTCAGCTCCTGCCCTTGCGCAGACCCAGAGCTACTCTGGGTTGAGCTGGATGAAGGCAGATCCTTTGCTGCTTCAGTGACAGGCAGGGGGTGGTACCTGCTGAGGGGGCAGGGGGTGCAGGGACCCTCGATTGAGGCATTTCTCCAGGTAGGGCACGGGAACCCTGGGACCTTCTCCCAAAGGCTCTTCCATTTGTGAGGCAGCAGGACCTGGTGCCTTGTGTCGACTGTGCTCAGAACCCCCCTTGTTGCTGCTGCCAGAATCCACCTTGTGCCCAAGGGGTTACATGAGGGTGGGACCTGGCCAGGTGAAGTTTTGGGGTTGTTTTCTGAGGGCTGACGTGCAGCATCTCCCTGTGTGGAGATGCAGGGCCTGAGGAGGGGATGGGTGCTGGGCTGAGCCCCTTCTGCCTCTTACATTCCAGGGTGCTGTGGTGGGCGTCCTGAGCTGCTCCCTGACTGGGCCAGACAGTCCTGCCAGGCTGGGTCTGGTGTCCTCACTGTTGTAAACTTTTGTTGCTGATCATTAATAAAATGTTGAAGAGTTGTGCACTGGTCTCTTTAGGGCTCGAGCCCAGGTAGCAGAGAGGGGGTACAGGGGATGTGTGCTGGGACTGAGCATGTTCCCTGCATGGCAGCTCCCAGTCCTGGGGCTGGCACAGCAGCTCTGACTCTGGGCTGTCGGCCCCTTCCTGGGGTCTGCCGGCTGTGGAATGCACAAATTCGCCCTCTGCAGTGCAGGGCCCCCTCCCACGGGCACTGCAGAGGAGTTTGTCCTTAAGGACAAACAGCTCAGCCCTGGTGATGCATCCGCCCGGCCGAGCACGTCTCTGAGCCACCCCCAGGACAAGGCAGGTACCGCTGGTATTAACGAATGACAGAAGCGTTTAATTGCTGTCGCCGGGTGGAACCATCGGTGTGGGGACTCAGCCCCTCCGGCTCAGCTGGAGCTGCTGTTCCTCGGGGCCTCTGGAACTGCTACTGGGTTTACTTTGAGAACTTTTGACATATGATGTTCCTTCCTCCAAGTGCCTCTGGGCTCTTCTGCTGAGCTGTTTACTGACAGCCCCCGAGTCCCAGGGGCACAATTGAATATGGAGTTAAAATTGGGGGGGGTGCAGGGAAACAGCCTGAATTCCAAGTTTGTGACTTTGTTTTCTGTGGTTTGTTGTGGGGTTGTTTTGTTCTGATTTGTGGGGTTCCCCCCACACCCCCCAGGTGCAGATCAAGACTGTGGTTCCAGCACCCACCCCAGGGCAGCCCCCCCAGGAGGAGATTGCAGTGCGTGTTCCCTGTGCAGTGCAGGGTCAGCACGGTCTTCCTGTCCCTGGGGTGAAGGGACAGGAGCACCATGCCTGTGGTCACTCCCTGTCCAGCCCAGCCCCCCTGCACCCCCCCCCCGTGTCCTGCAGCCCCCAAGGCCTCGGGCTGCCCTCGGGGCTCAGGGATTTTGTTCTGCCAGGTGTCTGAGCAGCCTCAGCACCGCCGGAGGGAGTGGGGGTGCTCAGCAGCCCAGAGCTCCCCAGATCCAGGTGGGCTCCCCCCACCCCACAGCACCTCCCTGCCCTGCAGGACAGACAAACAGAGCCAGCCCAGGCACGTTTATTGTTTCCCCAGTGCCACCAGCGCTGGCTCAGGACACCGCACACTCCACAGGGTCCCAGGACACGCTCACATCCGCCCTGCACCGGAGAGCTCGGGGCACTCCCGGCAGCGCCCGGCAGCTCCGCGGCTCGGGGGCCACATCCGTCACGCACAGCAACTGCGGGAGACACGGTCACGGGGCGGGCGGCAGAGCCGGGGAGCCCCAACCTTAACCCAGTCCTGCTGCTCGCTGCAGAGCATCGCGGGGGCAGCGGAGCCCCGGTACCCGCGGTGGGAGCAGCTCCCGGTACTCACGGTGGCGCGGAGCGCGCGGGCCAAGCGGGGCGGCGCCGGGCTCGGAAGAGCCGTCGGTGTCGGAGCGGCGGGGGAGCGGCGGAGGCTGGAGAGCAAACCCGAGGCTCTGCCCACCGAGTAGTGGCGGGGCCGAGCCGCCTGCCGGTACCAGGGCTCGGCAGGGCGGCACAGCACGAGCAGCGCCAGGGCAGCGCGCACGGTGCCGGCGGGGCCGCAGCGCTCGGGGCGACCCGCCCCTGCAGCCCCGGGACGGCGCACACGGACACAGCGCGGCTGTGGGGAGGGGCCGGGGCCGGGGCCCCCCCGTTCCCCTCGTACCCGGTGCCGCCGTCACTCGCGGAACTTCCACTCCTGGCGGCACATGGGGCAGTGCTGCTGCACCTGCTGCGAGTTCAGCCACTTGAGGATGCAGTGCATGTGGAAGCAGTGCGAGCACTGCCCCCACACCAGCGGGCAGTCGTCTCCGGGCACTTTACCTGCAGCACGGACGCACCGTCAGACCCGCTGGGCGCGCGGGGCGCGGTGCCCGGTGCCGGTGCCGCACTCACAGTCGGGGCAGCAGCCGTTGAACGCCATCCGGCAGATGCCGCAGTTCTCGTCGTTCGCCACCCAGAGCCAGGACGCGACCCCGTGCCAGCTCCGGACGCGCACCCGCATGGCCGCCCCCGCCCGGCCCCGCCCCTGCCGGAAGTGTCGCCCCCCACAGCACCCCGCGCGCCGGCAGCACCGCGCGCCCGCCCCGCCTTTTCCGCTTCCGGCGCGGGAGCAGCGCGGCCGGAAGTGCGGGCGGGAGCGGAGCCGCCATCATGGCCGACAAGATGGACATGTCCCTGGACGACATCATT
>NW_020897984.1:151502-172777 GCF_003984885.1 Neopelma chrysocephalum | reverse complement strand
CGGGCCGGAGCGGAGCGCGCGGGGTCGGGCCCGCGGCGAGGGCGGAGCGCGGGCGGCCCGCGGGGCTCTGAGGGGCCGCGGCGGCTCCGAGTCCCCCCGGGCTTCCCCCTGTGCTCTGGGGAGGGGGGACATTGCCGGCCCTCCGCGTCCCGGGGCCCGCGGGGCCTCTGGCGCACGCGGGTTGTCCATAAATGGCCGCTCGGTACGAAATGAGGAACCGGGAGCGCTGTCTCGGGTCGGGCCGCTCCGGTCGGGGCAGGGCAGGGCCCTCCCGCCCCCGGGGAGGTTCCGCCACGGCCCGGCAGCCCCGGAACCTCGCCCGCTGTTCGTGCTGGTGAGAGGAGCCCCCGGCCGTGCCCGGGAGGGTTTCGGGTCCGCGCCGTTGCTCCAACTCTCCGAGCGATCTCCCGGTGCGGGGGATCCTGTCCCGTGGCTGCGGAGCTGCCGCGGGTTCGGTGCCAGCCCCGCGTGCCCATGGAACCGGTTTGCATCCCGGGTGCAGCGCTGCCGGGGGCCTTTCTGCTTCTGGACTTGTTTGTGGGCGCGTGGAGCTTCTCGCACCCTCGGTCTGTCTCTGCACAGCTCATCGTGTAGGTGAACTGCAGGTCGGGGTTATGTCGGAGCAAAACGGAAAACAAAAATCCTCCGTGCCCGGACTGCTGAGTCCCCACGGGGCAGCAGCGCATCCCCACGCTCCTGGAGTTCTTCCTGCTAGGGGCGGGGATCAGGCGGGGTGAGAGGTCCCGGGGATGCTTTTACGAAGCTGGTGCAGCAGCGGTACCTGGGAGTGCCCAAATTCCGCGCAGATTCCCGAGGGCAGCGCCCGGCCTCGTAAAGTGTTGGCGAGGCTCCCGTCCCTCCTGTGCGGGTGTGTCCTCCTGCTCCGCTGTACTGCCCTGGGGACCATCCGAGCTGTCCCTGTGGAGCAGCCGGGCCGAGTCGGGCCGTTCTGGCTCCCAGTCCCGGCAGAGAGAACTGGGGCAAGGCTGGGATAGGGCCCTGCAGGAACGATTATTGCTGGATTGCATTCCAGCCAAGTTTTCCGGGCGGCTGTGCAGGCTTTCCCTGCGTCGCAGGGGAAGAAGGAAGGGTGGAGACCGCTGGAATTGGCGCTGCTGCGTGTCCACGGCTGCGCCGAGCCCCGATGGACATCGGAAGCCGATTAGCTCATCTGAAGAGACTCTGACTAACGCTGCATTCCTGGGGCCGTGGGATCGGGATCCCGGGCTGTGGAGTCGCTGGTTCCCACTGTCCTCCTGGACTCAAGCAGGGATATTCCCGGCAGTTTTCCTGCCTGGCAGGAGGTGGGGTTCCTGCATTTGCTGCTGCAGCTCCTCTGTCCTGTGCAAAACACTCTGAGAATACGGGAGGAATCGCTGGCTCGAGGGAGTAGTGAAGGCAGAGTGCAAATTCCCAGGTGGGAAGAGATTCGGCCTCCTGCTGCCTCCTGTGACCCCGCGGATCCGCAGGGTGGAGGGTGCCTGGGGATGCTCACCCAGGAAAGGGTTCCAGCACTGGTGGGGTTACACGGGGGGATGGATGCTGGCGGATGCTCTGACAGGTGTGTGGTTAGTGTGCTCTCACAGAGGGCTCAGTCACAGAATCTGGGAGTCAGCAGGAATCTGGGACTTGGGACTTCAGTTCTGTAAAGCTGAAAGTCCATCACTTCCACTTCCTGGAAGCTGCAGGTGTCCTCTGAGCAAGGTGTGGGAGTTGGAGTGACCTGTGGTGCCTGGGAGGTGGAATCTAGCCCAGAGGAGAGCCCAAGGACACAAGGAGGGGGAATGGAGCAGTGCAGGGTGTGTGAATGAGCGTTTGCTTTGCACTTCTGGGAGTCCTCAAGCCCGACAGCTGTTTGGGAGAAGTACATGAGGGAAGGGACGGAATCTGATGTGGAGACACTGGGGTGAAATCAGTTGCTCATGTGTGACATGAGATTAAATGTCCCTTTGAAGACAAATTTCCACAGCATTCAGTGTGAGGATGTTGGAGGATGCCATGTGGAAGGGGCAGCTGTTTGCTGTTCTGTGCAGGGGTGGTGCCAGGGGCTGTGGGAGCTGCAGCTGCACAGGTACAGCAGGACAAGTTCCTGGCACAGGCGCTTGTGCTGTGCAGGGCCAGAGCCCTGGTATGGCCCCGTGGTGTCCCATTGTCCCCTCGGTGCCTTTCTGAAACTGTGCCAGACTGTTCTGCATCTTTAGAAAGTCCAAGGTGATATTTGCATTGGGACGACCCTTCAGACAGTGTGCCCTGTGGAACACCAGGAATTCCTGAGGGTGTCACTGGTTTTTACTGAGGATTTTAGTGGGGTGTTGGCATCACCTTTTCCCAGCCCTCAGTGCAGTTGGGCATTTCCTGGGCAGAGTCCTGAGCAGCTGAGCCAGGCTCCACACCTTGTTTGCTCCGTTGCTTGTTTCCCTGGTCACGTGTGCCACAGATTCTTGGAAAGGGCTGAGCCAGGTGTCTCATCCTACTCCACCGAGGCAGCTGGCACACAGCACTGACTTGACTGAATTACAAACCACGAGTGCCAGATCCCAGCAGAGGCTCCCAGCATTCATGCCAGTGATGGGACAGGGGCCTATTCTTAGCTGGAATCTTGTGTTATGGAGAGGATAACTGGGTTTACTCTGGAGTCAGGTTTATTTTGGGCTCAGGTTTATTCTGGGCTCGGGTTTATTCCAAGTGAAAGCCTCACCTGGTGGACCTTGTGGAGGAGAGTGTTTTCACTGTGGCTTTGGGGTATTTACCTGTTCCAACTCGCAAGCAAAGCACTGAGATTGAATTTTTCCTCCCTCTTGCCTGGGCCTCCACGAGCTGAAGATGAGACCTGGCTTCTGGAGGGTTCTGCAGGTGCTGGAGGCCCCTGGCAGGGTTGTGCACTCCTGGGGACAGCGGGAGCCTGTGGAGGGTGTTCGGGGCAGTCACACCTCTCCTCCTCCCCTCAGTGTGGGTCGTGCGTGTGAGGATGGCAGAGCAGGAGCCCACAGCAGAGCAGCTGGCCCAGATTGCAGCTGAGAATGAGGAGGACGAACACTCTGTCAACTATAAGCCACCTGCCCAGAAGAGCATCCAGGAGATCCAGGAGCTGGACAAGGACGATGAGAGCCTGCGCAAGTACAAGGAGGCGCTGCTGGGATCCGTCACCGTGAGTGCAGGTGAGCCCTGGGACGTGTCGGTCCCCTCCAGCCTCGTTCCTGCTCCCCCCTGGGAGCGCAAAGCTGTGTCTTGCTCCCCATGCCCATGGCTGGCTCCCCCCCGGAATGGGACTGACGGGTGGGGGTGGCCTTCAGGGGCACTGTGGGCTGGGTGTGGTGCAGCAGGAGCCCTGACCCTCACAGAGAGGTTGTTCTCCCACTTTCAAGAAGTGCCCTGGAAGGAAAAGGAGCCCTGTTGGATGGTGTCAGGTGTTTAACAGCCTTTTCACTTGTCTCTAGATCCCAATGCTCCAAATGTGGTGGTGACCAAACTGACCCTGGTCTGCACTACTGCTCCGGGCCCCCTGGAGCTGGACCTGAGAGGTGAGCTGGGAAGGAATTCCAGCCCTGCTCCTGGGCAGAGCTGGCAGGAGCACTGGTGGCAAGGTGGGCAAGCCCTCCTGTGTCAGAAATGTGGGTGCTGGAGGCAGAGCAGAGCAAGGTGCCTGGGCCCTGGGGCGTTCTGCACCTGGAGCCTGGCAGTGGTGCCACAGCACCTGGGTGCTTTGTAGAGGTGTGAGGGGCTGGATGGGGCAGGCCGGTTCCTCCAGCCTGCATGGTGGCAGCTTTGAGATGGTGACAGCCTTGGGGAAAACATCTGCAAAGGAACACTCTGGAATTAACTGAATGGTTGTGCTACAGTGTCCTGTTGCAGGGCATTGCTCACCCAGCTCCGGCAGCAGGGAGGGCCCTGCAGCGAGGCCCACTCCCTGCTCCTGCTGCTCCTGCCCTGGCTGCCTGTGCCACACAAATCCATCCCAAAACACAGCACAGAGGGGTTCTGAGCAACCCTCTCCCTTCTTCACAGGTGACCTGGACAGTTACAAGAAACAGTCGTTTGTGCTGAAGGAGGGCGTGGAATACCGGATAAAAATCTCCTTTAGGGTAAGGATTCCGATCTGGGAACCGACCGAGCGGATCCCGGCCCGGGGAGCACCTGCACCCCAAAGGGGGAATATGCTGGGGGAATGGGCTCCTTCTGCGGGCAAGGTGGGCAGTGTGAGTGGAGATGTCCTGCCCAGCCCCTGCTTCTCTCTCTCCAGGTGAACAGGGAGATTGTGTCAGGGTTGAAGTACATCCAGAACACGTTCCGGAAAGGCGTAAAAAGTAAGTGCTTCTCTGTGACTCAGTGCCTGGGGTGAGTGAGGGCTTCCTGCACGTCCCACTGGTGTGACAGGGGCTGCCTGGCAGCTCCTCATGGGAGGGGACAGCCCTTGGTGCCGCTGGGCCCATGGAGCTCTGGGGAGGTCTCTGGGCCTGCAGTGGTGGGGCAGCTCATGGTCCTGGTTGCACAACATGGGATCTCCCCTGAGCATATGAGATCCCTCTGAGCACATGGGATCCCTCTGAGCACATGGGATCTCCCCTGAGCATATGAGATCCCTCTGAGCACATGGGATCCCTCTGAGCACGGCAGGTCACAGCTGACAGTGGTGCTG
Organism: Neopelma chrysocephalum; assembly: GCF_003984885.1. Lineage (NCBI taxonomy): Eukaryota > Metazoa > Chordata > Aves > Passeriformes > Pipridae > Neopelma > Neopelma chrysocephalum. Next base: position 168,141 of record NW_020897984.1, on the reverse strand, counting down.
GGGGGTCGCTACCCAAAGGAGGAGCTGTTCCTGGAGGGAATGGAGCTCTGAACGTGTTCTCACAGCTCTTCTGTGGATTGTTGTGGCAGTAACAGACCTTTTGTTTGCTTTAGCCTTGCCCCACATGCAAGGGAGGCTCCTGAACAGCCTCCATACACCACTTTTTCTCCTTCTAGTTGACAAGACCGAATACATGGTTGGGAGCTACGGCCCCCGAGCAGAGGAGTATGAGTTTCTGACCCCCATGGAAGAGGCCCCAAAGGGCATGCTGGCACGGGGCAGCTACAACATCAAATCCAAGTTCACAGATGATGATAAGACTGACCACCTGTCCTGGGAGTGGAACCTGACCATCAAGAAGGATTGGAAGGACTAACCCTTCCTGAGGCCAAACCCCAGAGAGCGTGAATCAGACAGTGGCTACCGTAGAATTCCCCCCCGTACCAAAGTGCTGACATTGGAACCCTCTTACCTGTCGTCCCCGTTATCATTTGACCAGAGAGCTCAGTTTTGTACGTGCCCCCTCCCCAGAGAATCGCCGAGTGCATTGACCAAACCATGCTGTCTGCATCTGGTCTCCAGCTGCCCGTCCTGGGGCTGTGCTGCCCCAGCACCAAGGGGAGCCCCTGCTCCCTCGCCAGGCCCTTTCTTCTTCCCACCTTCCTTTGTCCAGAAGGTGCCGAAGGGGAGAGGCTTCTGTTAGGATCCCGTGCTTGGCTTTCCTGTGCACAGCTCAGGGTAGCTACTGCCTCCAAGTAGCTGAAGAATTTTGGTGCCAGGCAGCTGTCGAATAGGTTTATTGGCTTAAGTCATGTCTGCCTGCCCCTTCTGCTCTCTCAGAGTCCTGGGAGCACTGGCAGCTTCATTTGTGGATGTTCCCTGTAACCATGATGCCTTAAATGTGTAACACGTATCCTCTAGGGAGGGGGCCCCGCCCCAGTTACACTTTTTAAATGCCACCCGCCCTCCCCATCCGTTGGCATGGGCTCAGCTTGGTCATGCCCCTCATGGGTTATTAGGAAAGATTCATAACTTCCCGCTTTGCTGCTGGTCCGTTCCTCACCCGAGACGGGACATCTCCAGAGGGGAGGGGGTGTGACATGCTGGGTGACACTTGGCCACCCCTCGCAGCACCCTGAGCAATGGCCCGGCCGGGCCCCGTCCCAGCCTGTGCTGAGTCCTGAGCTCTCTGGGTGCCCCGTGGCATGGAGGGGGCTGCAGGGCAGGGGGGTTGGGGGTCACCAGTGTTGCCATCACCTCACACTTCTCATTGCAGCCCAGGTAGCTGCAAAGCACTGAAATTCCAGGACAGCACCTGCCCTCCTGGCTGTTTTGGGCTGAGGGTGGACGAGTCTGTCTCTGCAGCTGCTCCTGACGCGATCAGCAAAGAGCTTGCGATGGACAAGTGTTCCAAAGCGGTTAATGCCTTATGTATCTGTTCTGCCTTTAAAATCTGTGCCTGGCCTGTCAGTAGTTATTGCCTTGACACTCGGCCCCCCGTGCCTGCTGCAGACCTGCAGCCCCCACCCTTGGCTGCGCGGCCACAGCGCTCGGGGCGAAGGAGCCCCCGGGGCCCCGCGAGCCCTGGGGAGCTGGGCAGGCACCCGCCAGCTCCGCAGCCTTCAGATTTGGATCTACCACGTTGAGGTCATACTAGAACTGGGACCAAGTACATGTGGCTTTCTCGTAGCTACGTCTTTGCCTCTAACTCCCCTCACCCTGCCCCTAGAGAGGTTTTTGTTAATTTGATTTGGTGCGTATTGTCTGTAAGTCCTAGGCCCGGGTTAACAGGTTTGGAATCATCGTCTGCTTCTCCTTTTATGACAGTTAAATAAAGTCTTTGAACTGACTGTGTGCTGTCCGTGCTGGGTCTTTGGCAGGAAGTGGCCAAATGGGATTTCTGCAAACACCTGGAGTTGGAGAAGACCACGACCCCTGGGCTTGTTGGAATGTGAAACAGGATCTGGGACAGCCCTTGCCAGAGGAGGAGGGGCCCTGTGGCATTGTGTGTGCAGGATCTGTCCCTTGCTGTTTGCCCTGTTCTGCATTGCTGACAGTGTGAGGGATTGAGGGATGGGAGTGTGGGGGGCCGTGAAAACAGGGGCCTCTGAGTGGGTCTCTTGCCAGCGGAGCAGCAGGCAAGCTCTGTGGCCTGCTGGCATTGTGCCTGCTCTAGCTCCAGGAACGAAGGGAAATTCCTGTGCAGTCACAGGAATGAGGGAGGTGTTTGGGAGAACACAATCCAGGGGAGGCAGTCGATAAGAGCCTGCGGATGTTTACGGAGCGTGTGGCATGTTTGTGTTAAGGATAAGAACAGTGTAGCCCTGAAAAGCTCTTTACAGAATTCACAGTGTGAGAGAAGCTGCAGAAGGGGGCTTGGCCCTGCTCCTGGTCAAAGACTCAAAAGGGTAACTGACAACTTTGTAGGCTCTGTCTTATATTTGGAGCTCACAGCACAGGCCCTTCCCTGGGCCCAGGAAAGCTGCTAAAGGAGATGATGGGACTGGGAACAGGCAAGGGCTGAAGGCAGCAGCCTGGGCTGGGCAGGAGCTGGTGTGTGGCCAGTGCCCACTCCAGCAGACACGTGCTGCTCGTGCCACTCCCTGCGGCCTGCGGCCAGTGGTGCCCAACCTCGTCCCCCTGGCCCTCCCTGCGGTGTGGGGCCATGGAGGGCAGGGAGAAGGGAACTGACACCCTCAGCATGTCAGTCAGAGCGAGCCCAGATGTGCCCATAGCAGGAACAAAGGCCCCCTGGGCTGGCCCCCAACAGCCGCTCTGTGGGCAGCTCAGGGGAGCACCCAGCTGATGCAACTCCAGTGCTTCGGCAAGGATTTCAACACCCGGGGTGTCAGGGCTTCTGTTGGATCGTTTGTGCCATGGAGGGAGGCCTGGAGAGGCAGGACAGCTGTGCCATGCTCTACCTCTGGGCATTCTCTGCCTGTGTGTTCCCTGGCACGTTGTCCCTGCTGTCACCTGGAGTGACAGCTGTGCTCTCCTGACTGGTGTGAACCCACAAATGTAGCTCCAGTCACGGGCTGGGTGGGAGGGATGATTCACCTAAATTGCGGCTCCCAAAGTAAAACCTCATCCCCTTCCAGGTGACACACCCCACGAACCTCGGCCAGAGGTTGCTCAGGAGCAGCCTGGGCCGTTCCCCTTGTCCGGTGCTGCAGCAGCTTCCACCTCTGTCTGCCCAAGGCAACTGGGAGAACTGGGGCCAGGGAGAATTTGTGAAACAACATCTTGCAGAGCTGGAGGGCCCCGGCTGAGCGCCTGGGCCTGCTGTGCTGGTGGGTGTGGGAATGACCCCCTGCCCCACCTGACAGCCCCCAACCAGACATTGGAGCCGTGCTGACACCACGGTGGGCAGGCTCTGCAGCACAGGGATGTTTAGGGGGATTTAAAGAAAACCAGAGCCCGGTGCCGTGTCCACGGGGCAGGCACAGGGACACTGAGGGATACCGAGCCAGCACCAAGAGCTCCCACCAGGGAGTTCAGCACCCGCACAGCGCCAGCTGTGCCAGAGCCGCCGAGCACACGGAGTGCCACAGCCCCGCGCCGGGGCGGCCCCGCTGCAGCGCTCAGGGGGTCCCCGTGCGCGGGAGCCGCCCGTGCCGGGCAGGGGCAGCGCCCCGGGGCCCTCCCTGCCGCAATGACCCCCAGCGGCTGCCGGGGCACCCCCGCTGGGGTCGGTCACGGGGGGAGACTCGAGGGGGGGCGGAACCGGGACCGAACCGGGACCGAGCGAGGAGGGGGCTCGGGCCGGTCCTCGCGCACCCGCCGGTCACGTACCCCGGGCCCCGCCCCCGGCGAGTCACGTGGTGCGCGCGGCCCAGTCAGGATCCACCACGCGCTTGCGGCCGCGCGCACGCGCAGTGCCGCCCGCCGGCGCTTCCCGAGTGCCACGTTCGAGGGCCGCGGCCGCGCGAGACGGCGGGGACGCCCAATCGCCGGCGACGCCGCGGGGACAGCGGCCAATGGCGGCCCGGGGGCGGGACGCGGGGCCGGCGGCCAACCCGCGGCGGCGGGTGGGGGCCCTGCCCGCCCCGCCGGCCAATGGGAGGCGCGCGGCGGCGCGGGCGGTGGCCGCAGCTAATGGCGGGCGGGCGTGGCGGCCAATGGCGCGCGGCCGCGGCCGGGGGCGGGTTTATAAGCGGAGGCGGCGCCGCGGGCGCGCGTTCGTCCCGTCCCGTCCCGTCCGAGCGCCGCCATCAGCCATGGCGAGGCTGCGCGCGCTGCTCCCGCTGCTCTGCCTGGCCCTGCTGCCGCACGCCCGCCCCGCCGCCGCCCAGGAGGAGGAGGAGGACGGCGTCCTGGTGCTGCGCGCCAGCTCCTTCGAGCGGGCGCTGGCCGACCACCGATACCTGCTCGTCGAGTTCTGTGAGCGCGGCAGGGCCGGGCTGGAGGGAATGGGAGGGCGGCGGCCCCGGGGACGGAGGGCGCGGCTGGGGGACGGAGGGGTCGGGGCCTGAGGAGGGGCCGAGTGACCGGCTCCCCGGGCGGGGGTGGGGCCGGGCCGGGGGCTCTGCGGGGCTCCGGGGGCGCGGGGGGGGCCCGGCTGGCGCTGACGGCCCGTCCCGCAGACGCCCCGTGGTGCGGGCACTGCAAAGCGCTGGCCCCTGAGTACGCGAAGGCGGCGGCGAAGCTGAAGGCGGAGGGCTCGGAGATCCGCCTGGCCAAGGTGGACGCCACGGAGGAGTCGGAGCTGGCGCAGCAGTTCGGCGTGCGCGGGTACCCCACCATCAAGTTCTTCAAGAACGGCGACAAGGCCGCGCCCAAGGAGTACACGGGTGAGCGGGGGGGTCAGGCCGGGCGGGGGTAGGGCCCGGTGAGCCCCGAGCCGCCCGGGTGCAGAGGGCAGCGACGTGGCGCTGGGTCCCCGCACCTGGCCCCGAGCTCGGGCTGTGCTGCTGTGCCTGGACAAGGTCCACTGTGACAGCGACCCGGGAGCGGCGCTGGGCTGGCGGGGAACGGGCCAACCTTCCGTGGGCTCCCTCACCTGAACCTGGGGTGATCCCTAATGTGAGCTAGAGCAGATGGAATTGCTTTTGCATGGGAAACCAAAGTGACCTGAGCTCGTTTTATGCTGTGGCTTGACTTGATTTGAGCAATGTGGAGCCCAGAACTAGAAATATGCCTGGGCCGTTGGGTGAGGGGGCAAACGTGGAGTGTGAGAGAGCTGCAAGGAAGGCCACAACAGAATTCAGCTAAGCCAGGCCAGTGCTGGACACTGAGGGAACATCCGGAATAGTAATCAGGGAAGGTAAAGGTGATGTATTTGTATGAGTAATACTGAGGTGTTGGAGAAGTGCTGTGCTGCTGGTCAAAGTTTAAGGACTTGGGCTAGAGGTGAGAGAAGAATGAATTCCTGGAAGCCCCTTGTACCTTGACTTATCAATTATGGATTAGCTTAATTACACCGGGAGTGAAAGGGAAAGGTTGCGTAAACGATATCTCGATTCTCGCCGACCTCTCGACCAGCTGCTGAAAGGTCTCTGAAAGCCTGAGAGTTTTGTGGTCTTGCACTCGGTGAGCAGGGGAAAGTGAGTGTCTGTTATCTCCCGGTGTAGCTGGCAGGGAAGCAGAGGACATCGTCAGCTGGCTGAAGAAGCGCACGGGCGCGGCCGCCGCCACCCTGAGCGACGCGGCTGCAGCAGCAGAGCTGGTGGACTCCAGTGAGGTCGTGGTGATCGGCTTCTTCAAGGTAGAGTTTGTGCTTCCCTTAGAGACGCTCTCACACGTGTCCGGGGCCCTCCTGCTGGCTGAGGAAGGCCCTGTGCCTTGTGCAACTCTCGCTCTCCTGCCTTACTTGATCTTCCAGTTCTCTGGGCTGAGCCCTGAGATGTGAGTGCTCCAGGTGATGTGGCCTGTGTGAGACACCTTTCTTTACTCTCCAGGATTTGGCATCAGAGGCTGCAAAGGAGTTCCTGTCGGCAGCAGAAGCCGTGGATGATATTCCTTTTGGGATTTCCTCCAGTGCTGATGTCTTCTCCAAGTACCAGCTTAGCAAGGACGGCGTTGTCCTCTTCAAGAAGGTACTGGCTCGTGCCAAGCCTGAGCACCACACTGGGGTCTGCTGCCTCTTCCCTTCTCTCTAATCAGTCAGACTCAGACAAGAGCAGCCCTGGACAAAACAGCAAAGGACCTGTGCTGTCAGTGTGGCTGCGTTCCCAAGCCTCAGGGCACGGGGGGAAGAGCAGAGCCTTGGCCCTTTCATTAGGATGGGAGAATGACAGGGACCTGAAGAGTGCAGCCTTGTCGATCTCCCAGCCCTGTGCTGCCCTCCCAGAGCTGCTGGGCTTTGGGTCCAGGCTGTTCCCTCGCTCGCTTCCCTGTTCCTGCGCTCCCCACAGTGCAGCAAGAGTCACACAGTGTTTAAAGCACTTGTGGCTGTAACTGAGGAGGCCCCCGGGACTCAGACAGGTTCAAGAGAACAGCAGCTGAGCCCTCTGGCTGCTGTGGTGCTGTTTGGTTGTGGCTCAGAGAGCTGCTTTTCCCTGCTCACTGTTGCCGTCAGTCCCCACTGTGCTCAGGAGCTGCTCGGTCTCAGCCCCGTGGATTCTGCAGCCCAGGCACTCCAGAGGAACTCCTGAGGTGATCTGCAGTTCCAACTGACTGGACTGGGGCAGGGGATTATGTGCAGAGGGATGCTGGCTACCTACAGAATCACAGATAAATGTACCCATGGAGGCATGGAGATCCAGTCACTGGGATGAAATTCCAGGTTTGAGCAGACAAGGAGAGGCTCCTTAGGCTTGGTGACTCTGCACCCTTGGGTGCTGTGAGGCAGGACAAAGCTGCTTTGGGTTCAGACTTATTAAACCTGTAATCTCATCAGTCATCGCTCTGCCCAGCATGACCTAAGACAGCCTCAAGACTCATTCTTTATTTGGTTGAAATAGTGTTTTATTCCACTACATCTCTGGCATTGTAGTTATTTTTACGGTGCTAGAAGCTTGTAGACTTAAATTCTGAGTCAGAGGCCCCTGTGGCTGAGGATGCAGGTAATTTATCTGACTAACGAGCTCAAAATGCACAGCAAAGCCAGGAGGGAAGGGAGCAGTGTTTGTTCTTGGCTCACTTGGTACCTGTGCCTCGCTCCTGTCGTGTGGGTAGCTTTGTGTGCCCTGCTCTGGGTGGTGCTGAGCTGGGCAGAGTTCTGGGCCTGGCCCCCCTTCAGGCATGTTGAGAGCCAGAGTGCCTGTGCTGTGCCAGGCTGGGATGGGGCAGCACTGCTGGGCTCTGTGGAAGGAGCAGCCAAGGTCTGTCCAGCCTGTGGTGGTTCCTTCCTGTCCCATGCAATGGCAGGGCAGTGCCGTGGGAGCTCTTGGACGTGTCCACTCCAAACCAAGGAGAAAAGGAGCACCCACAGTAACCAAACACTGGGGCAGAAGAACCTGATGGCTCATTTTGTCAACCGTGTTGTTTCTGGGCTTTGGCTCAGTTCCTGGGCTTTGGCTCAGTTCCTTACAGTCAGTTGGGTCTGAACTGAGAGGGTTTGGCTTGTTGTTACTCCATGTGAGTTGTCCAGACTCACAGCAGCTGTCCTGGAGGCACTGAGGTGACCTGCAATGCTCCTCAAAGCATTTGCAAAGTTATTTTCCAATGCTGTGTTGTCCTCAGCTTTTCTGCTGGGGCTGGTGTGCTTCCCCTAACAAAGTTATCTGAGTCCACTCTCCTTCTGCCAGCAACCCGAGCGTGGCCCTGCCAGTGCCCTCCTGCACATCCTCTCTCTAACCTTGATGGGTCTCTACAGCTGTTCCTGTTCCAGGCTGCCAGAGGGTTCTGAGAATCCTGGTCAGGGATATGGGTGATGGCCCTGTGTAAAACAGGACCTGGTGCCTCTGGTAGGACGTGCTCTGTGTGCTGTTGTCTCTAACAACAGACTGGAATGACCTCCCAGAGCTGAGGAAATCACTGTTTGCTGCAGGCCTTTGCTGGCAGATGTTCCCAGCACTGTCTGGCTGCAGTGTCTGCCCTGACACCACTGATTCCTGTGCAGCAGGAGCTGCCTGTGCTGCAGGGCTGGAGGTGGCTGCTCAGGGTCCTTCCTGGTGACCTGCTCCATCAGTGGTTTCGTGGTGGTGCAGAGCAAGGCTGAGATCAGAGCTGGCTGTTGTTGCTGCTCACCTCCTGCTGGGGAATGATTTAAGGCTTTGCTTGCCAGGAAGGCAGATACCTTAATCCAGACTTTATGTGGACATGTGGTGACCTTGTTGAGGTGGAAGTCTGCTCTGAATGAGTGCAGCTGATATCCCTTGGGGCAGTGACTGGTGTGAGGGCTTTGAGAGATTTGTGTGGGAAGTGTTCTAATAAAGAATGTCTGTTCTTGCAGTTTGATGAAGGCCGAAACAACTTTGAAGGGGATCTCACAAAAGATAATCTGCTGAACTTCATCAAGTCTAATTCTTTGCCTCTGGTCATAGAGTTCACTGAGCAGGTGAGTCTTTAGATACCTGGTGAGGCCCTTCCCATGGCTGCTGCAAGAATATAGCAAAGCTCCAGTTGTAGGTTCCATGGACGTTTTATTGTGGAGCTGACACTAGTTTGGGGGTATGGAGAAGTGGGAAGGACACAGGATAAAGGAGATGTGAGCTTGCTGTGCAGAGCTTTCTGCAGTTTTGGAGGCTCCTGGGGGTTGCTCAAAATAGCAGAGTCAAACTGGTCTGGACACTGATTTGCCTCTCTTCCAAAAATAAATTTTATTTTCTACTCCTCAGACTGCTCCTAAAATCTTTGGAGGAGAGATCAAGACTCATATTCTGCTGTTCCTGCCCAAAAGTGTGTCTGACTATCAGGGGAAGCTGGACAACTTCAAGAGTGCAGCTGGGGACTTCAAAGGGAAGGTGAGATGGATTTCTTAGATCTTGAGCTGACTGCCTTCTGCAGAGGAGTGTAGCCCTGCCTGTGCAGGGAGCAGCTGTGGAGGGAACTTGCAGCCAGTTCTCTCTGCTGGGACAGGGGAGGAAGAGAGCCCCGTTCAACTGCACTTGTGTGGCTGCACGTGTGAAGTGTGGTAGCCATGAGGCACTCGTGTTCACCTCCTGCCTTTCACTTTTTCCTCCCAAGATCCTGTTCATCTTCATAGACAGTGACCACAGTGACAACCAGAGGATTTTGGAGTTCTTTGGCCTAAAGAAGGAAGAGTGCCCAGCTGTACGTCTGATCACCCTGGAGGAAGAGATGACCAAATACAAACCTGAGTCTGATGAGCTGACAGCAGACAAGATCAAAGAGTTCTGTAACAAGTTCCTGGAGGGCAAGATCAAGGTATGTGGATAAATGGTGCCATGGTGAATGGGCTGGCTGAGAAGGAACAGAAACACTCCCTGTGAGGGGCTGTGCCAGTCTGAGGAACTCCTCTGTCTCCTGCACGAAATATCCCCTGGGCTTTGTGCTGAGGAATGAAGGGCAAAGCTGCTGGGGCATGGGGGCTGTAGGTACTGGCACTTGGGCACAGCTGAGCCCTCGTGCTCTGCCCGTGGGGACTGTGCTGTTTCTCCAGTTGCTCTTTCTGCCAAGAGCCCGTGGAAGGTGTGAGTTTTGTGGCACAGTGTAAAGAGCTGTCTGTGCCTGTCCCTGGAGGGGCTGTGGGGTGCAGCAAAGCCCAGTCCCCTGTGAATGGGGCTGTCAGCAGTGCTGCCTCCTTCCTGCAGAGCTCCACTGGCCTTCTCTCTGCACAGCAGCACCTGCTATTCCCACTGGGTCAGGGTGCAAAGAAGACTTTCTGTGGGAGAAGAGGAAGTGACTGATTCATCTGGTTGCTCACAGCCTGTGACAGAGGCACCAGGGGGGTGGTTAAACCTGGATTTTCCAGGATATGTGATCACGTGTTCAGTCCAAGCAGCCAACAATCTCTGAATTTCACTTCTTATTCTAGCCCCACCTGATGAGTCAGGATCTTCCTGAAGACTGGGATAAGCAGCCTGTCAAAGTTCTGGTTGGGAAGAACTTTGAAGAAGTAGCTTTTGATGAGAATAAGAATGTCTTTGTAGAGTTCTGTGAGTATCTTCCTACAGCTGATTCCAAGTAACTGGTGTGTGAAAGGAGTGCCAAAATACTGTGTGACCATGATTAGGGAGAAAGCATTTTGCAGAGTCCAGGCCCCAGAGGCAGTGCCTTGGTTGCAAAGATGTGTGTGAATTGTCTGGCTGGGAAGGGGTGGTACCTCATTAGTTTGTTGGTACAGCTCTGTCTCTGTAATTAACAGATGCCCCGTGGTGTGGTCACTGCAAGCAGCTGGCTCCAATCTGGGACAGGCTGGGAGAGATCTACAGGGACCATGAGAACATTGTCATTGCCAAGATGGACTCGACAGCTAATGAAGTGGAGGCGGTGAAAATCCACAGCTTCCCCACACTCAAGTTCTTCCCTGCAGGCCCTGGCAGAAATGTAAGCAGGAGCTGGTGTGGTGGCACAGCCAGGGAGCACGGGAATGCTCAGCTGCCTGCTGGAGTTGTGTCTTGGACAAGGCCTTTGGGAGGGCTCTGCATTCTGTTGGGATAGAACACATCGAGTCTACAGGACACCCGAGACCCTTTACGGGGGGCTGTGCTGTAGGGAAAGATTTTGTGGGGGGTGGGAAGTGGGAATGGGGAGAAGAGGGAGCATAGAGGACAGTGTGCTCATCTGCAGGCTATTCTTTCCTCGCAGTGATCTCTGAAGTCTAGTGGCTGAGCTGTTTTCCTTCGTCTCATATGGGTGAAGGTGAATTTTTCAATTCCCTTTTGCTTGGCATGTTCACTGTTGCTCAGAAAGAGAATTCTCCTCCCCAGGGGCGTGGGTCAGTAGTGCCCATAACCAGTATCCTCATGTTTTCCCTCTGTAGGTCATTGACTATAACGGGGAGAGGACGTTAGAAGGCTTCAAAAAATTCCTGGAGAGCGGAGGTCAGGATGGGGCAGCAGCTGATGATGTGAGTAATGTGAATGGAGCACTCTGGGCCTTGGGAACGCTGAGCACAGGTCAGATCTGGTGCTGTGCCTGAATCCTCAGTCCTAAGTAAGATCCTGGGTTGTTATGTGGCAGGAGAGGATATTGCTGGTGAACCAAAGTGCCCAGAGTGTGACCTGTTCAGGTGCTGCCTGGCTGGCTGTGAGCCTGCACCGGGCTCCTCTTCCAGAGCACCCAGTGGGTGTGTGAAGCAGCAGTGCTGTGGTTGTGCATTGCTGGGGCACTGAGGGCTTGTTCCCTGGGGAACTCCTGCTCAGCACCTGGAGCTGGACTGTGGGATCAGTGCTACGTACCTGTGTGTCTAGTTGGAAGCTCCTCACTGGATGTTTTGTTAACGTGGCAGAGGGCAGTGAGCAGATCAGAGCTGCAGCTCTGTGCTTGGTTCTGGATCTGCCTCAGGTGCCAGAAACCAGGAGCTCTGTAACCCCCACAGGATCTGGAGGACCTGGAGACAGATGAAGAGACGGACCTTGAGGAAGGTGATGAGGATGAGCAGAAACTCCAAAAGGATGAATTGTAAAGAGAAGACTGATCTACATCACCCAAAAAATCAGACACTAAATTGGCTGCTGTGATGCAGCCAGGGAGTCAGAAACCCATTAAGATTTAAAGCAGAAGGTGAATGACTGGAAATCCAGGGATTGGCTTTTAAAGTAACACTTTACCCTCACTTGTCTGTACACTTGACTTTTCTTTCTTTTGGCTTTTGAGAAGGGAGCTGTCACTAGGGAGCCAGCCCAGCCAGCTGGGCTCTTTTTTTATTGTGATGTACTTTTTTGTACACAGCTTTTGTCTGGAGTATTCTGTTCTTCTGGGCAGCAGGAGGTTGTGAGGTGTTACCAGGAGTTCAGTGGCCTGACAGTCTGGAGCCTTGCCACTAACATCTTCCAAGAAAGCTTTTTTCTTTTCCTCTTTTAAAACTAAAGCCCATAATTGATTTCTGCACCTGGCAGGGTCCGTAATAGCCTCAGCTGTTCTTCCCTGGGGTGGGCCTTCAGTATAGGTGGGGGCAGAGGCAGAGGGCTGATGGCTTCCTGGGGAAAGGTGTATGTGAAGGTGCTTCTCTTCATGGTGGCCAGATGTTCCTTTCCCCTCTGCTTTAAGACACTTGGAGATGACAATTCCAAACACCTGGAAGGGTGGAATACTGTGTGCACTGGCTGTGGCAGGCTCTGAGGGTGGAGATGGCCACTGGCTCACCAGCAGTGTCTCCATCCTTTTGATCAAAGGCAAGACTTGCGATCCCTTTCTATGAATTATTTTGGGTGGGCTGACCTGGCAGGTGGGTGGTGGGGGAGGGCCTGATAAACAGATCAAACAGGACATTTGCAATTATTGGGGTTTGGGAACACGACTGGGGGAGTGCCTCAAAGGCCTGAGCTGCATCAGCCTGGTTCTTAGCATTCTGCTACAATAACATTGGTTGGTACTGAATTTGATGGCCAAATAAAGTTGAGATTTTAATACTATTATGTCTCTTGGTCTTCTTCAAAGTATAGAATATTTGAACCTGCCCTGCAAAGGGATCAGAATTGTAGGCTGAGTCTTGAGGGACTCTGCTACACTGGGGTGTGGGTCAGCTTTCTCCACATAATTGATAAAGGAGAAAAAAATTTGCCCAAGCCCTGTCCAGATTCCACGGGCTCGTGCAGGTGCTCTGTTAGGGGCGAGTTGGCTCTGGGAGTGTGTGGCCCCTGGGCCAGCTGGCTGGCATGAGGGGACCTTGCTCTGGACCAGTGAACCAGGGCATGCTGGGGCTGCTGTGGCTCTGCCAGCTGGGCTCACATGACCCTGTGAGCCACACTGCTATTTCCAAACATGCTGCTTGCTGCTGAAGGTATTTTGGTTTGAAAATACGCTATAAATGTTGCAGGGAGGGCACAGTAAGGCTAGAGGGCAACGGGGGGAGCTATTGGTTCCTGTCAGTGGGGAGAGGTGTGCCGAGGCAGTGGCACAGGGGTGTTGGACAACACTTGTCTCTCCAGCTCGAGCCTCCTGGGCAGGGTCCCAGCTGCCAGGGCTGCACCCCAACATCAGGCAGTGCTGGTGGCCTGGGCTGGTTGTGACAGCTGCCTTGTGTTTTGGGGGGGAGGAAAGGAGCCCCACTAGCAAGAAGTTCCACTGGAAGGTGCTGTCTAGGACTCAGCTCAAAAAGGTCCATTTTGTGGAGCCAGTTGAAGTGTAACCAAGGCTGAGCTCTGCAGTGATTCTCTCCTGTTCCTGGGCTGAGACTTGCCGTGCTCAGCTAAGAGGAGGGGGCTCTTCTCCTAGTGCAAGGCACCTTGTGGCAGAGCAGGACTTCAGCAGCCATCTCATGCATGTGACTAATTGCTGTTCCAAGAAAGCAGGCTGGAAGTGTTCTGTCCCCAGTGCCGTGTTCTGGCTGATGAAACCCCGAGCAGACAGTTGGCCAAGAGATCGATGTTTGCCAGTAGATAAACAAGGGCAGGAGTTCTCAGGTGTGTGGCTCACCACGCTGCTGGGGCTGAGGCAAGGGTCTGCTGCAGGAGAGGCAGAGTGAAATCCCTGACTCCTAAAGCAGCACAGGGATTTTTTCTGACACATCTGCCTGGACAATCCCCATCAGCACAACCCAGAGCACAAAATGCTCGTGTGTCTGACATGCCCAAACTTTAATGGGTAAAAGCGGTAGTTGCTTGATGGACCTGAGTGATTTGTCTGTGGCAGGTGGCCTGTTTTGGGCCTGTGACAGTGTAGCTGGAGAGTACTGGAGGCAGGAATCGTCTGGTGGTGGTGCTGTTCTTCCACCGTTCCTCTGAGGCTGCTCGAAGCAGTCTGTCCTCACCAGCAACTGCTTCCCAGTCTGAAGTAGGACATGGAACATCAGGGACCAGCAGTGCAGGCTTCTGGTTCTGCATCTGCCTCGGGAGCATCAGCAGTACCTCTGTCCCCACCCGAGCACAGGGGACACCTGATTCACCGGTCACGTTCTCCGTGCTGGGCAGCGCTGCTCCTCCTGCTTCTTTCAAGTTGTCCCATGCAGCTACAGAAGGGTGAACAGCTCTGGATGCCTCTGGCACCACAGCCCTGGCGTGTCTCCACTGCGCTGGCCGGTCAGGACACGAGCAGCCAGTTCCCTCTGTTGGCAATCGTGCCTGTGCCCCTTCTCCCAGGAGGGCTTGTTGCTGGGAAGTTGCTTCCAGGCTCCCCTGAAGGGCTATCCATGCAAGAGTAGATTTGACCCCTTGGATGGGCACATCAACAGGTGGGTGTAAGATGAGACACCAACTTCTGCCCAAAAGTGGGAGGCCGTGGGCCTGGGCGGCTCAATTACTAAGCATCATGGCAAATAGCATGAGCTGCATGTCCCCAAAATAGCCCAGGGAAGCCTTTATAACACGGTGCCCCCAGAGAACCATCAGTCCTGGGCCAGGGGCCTGCGGGTGAGCTGCGGGTGCCAGGTGCCACCTCCTGCATGCAGCTTGGGAGCGTAGGAGGGCACGGTGGCTGTCACTTCCCTGCGGTGAGGGGACACGTGCCGGCGGGGGACACGGACACGGACACGGCGGGAGCACAGCAGTGAGGGGAAAAGCACGGGTCCGAAGCAAGGAGAGCCCTGACAGGCAGAAGAAGAGAGAGCAGGGCAGCGAGGGGCTGGGCCGAGTGCTGAGCAACCCCCATGCCACTGTGCCTGAAGGCTGCTGCCAGCATGAGGGACTATTGCCCCGTGTACCGGTACGGCCGGTACGCCCCGCGCCTCAGGGCCTCCCGCACCGTGCACTTCCCCAACGACGTCGTCTTTCAGGACCACATCAAGCAGGGGGACCTGGAACAGGTGGGCAGGTTCATACGAGCCAGGAAGGTGACGCTGGACACCATCTACCCCTCTGGTGAGTGCAGCCGGGGTCAGCAGAACTGTGGCACAGCTTGCTGGGGCACCGAGGGACGTGGAAGCCGGGCCATGGGCCACCTTTGGCAGAGCTGCAGTGAGCTGGGTCCCTCCCTAGTGAGGAGCAGTGCCCTCAGCAGGGCCCAGCAGGGCCCAAGAGCCAGGACCCCAACATCTCCCCTCAACAGCACACGCCGTGGGAAGGGGGGAGCTTGGCCCCAAGGTCCCTCCAAGGCTCAACAGAGCACCTGCAGTGTGGTGAGACTTGGAAGAGCAGCAGCAAGCACAGGCTGGTCTGTGAGCTCTGGGCAGGACCCCAGCTCCTGTCTTCACCCCAGCTTGAGGAAGAGCGGGGAAAGGCTCTGCCTTTGTTCCTGGCTCTGCCCATTTCTCACAAACACTGCTCCCTCTTGCATGTCTGGCTCCGGGGACTCACGGGGAAGGCTTTGTGTTCTGTTTGCACCCAACCTCAACAGCAACTGTTTATGGAATGCCTTGATCCATATGGGCTGGTACAGAGCCCAGATTTGTCCTTTTCTTGTGCTTGGCTTCAGCTTCTGCTGTCACATGGCCACATAGACATAGACAGGCTCAAATGACCCCAGGCTTCCTCCCGTATATACTGATTCTTAATTAGTGAGGACCTCCCAAAACTCAGGCAAAGCAGGACCCCAGAGACTTCTTGTGTCTGTGTGTGAGTCTCAGCCAGGATTCAGGGCAGCTGCTCTGAGTACAGGGCAACTCCTTCTCCCTCCCTCTGTCCTGTCTGGCCAGGGCAGTGGGTGCTGCACCACCCCAGACAGGGTATTTATGTCGCAGAAGGGGAAGAGGAATCCGTGGCAGCTCCTCTGGCTTCCTCAGTCTTTGTTTCTTTCCCCACAGTCTTTTCCCTGAGCAGGAGGGTTCCTGGCCCCCCTTTCCTGGGCTGTGCACAACCTGCACTTGTGAGCTCAGCATGGAGAACCCTTCCCCAGGCCAGGGCTAACACCTCCTGTCCCTCCAGGCATGGCAGCTCTTCACGAGGCCGTGCTGACGGGAAACCTGGACTGCGTCAAGCTCCTGGTGAAATACGGCGCCGACATCCACCAGAGAGATGAGAACGGCTGGACGCCCCTGCACATGGCCTGCAGCGATGGCTACGCTGACATAGCCAGGTGAGGGGCTGCGAGGGTCCCCGGTGCTGCAGAGCCCCAGGACCGACAGCGCCGGGATGGAGCGGGGTCGGGGCGGCTCCTCCCGGGGGGTGCCCGGTCCCTGCGCTGCCCCCGGGGCTGCGGGCCCGGCGATGCCCGGCCCGGCGGCTCAGCTCCGTGTCCTGCAGGTACCTCCTGTCCCTCGGGGCCAGCCTGGAGGCCACCACCGACGACGGGGAGAAGCCCTCGGACCTCATCGACCCCGAGTACGAGGACCTGGTGCAGCTCTTCGGAGCCACCGCGCTGCGCTGAGGCGGGCGCGGCGAGGAGCGGCCCCGAGGGCCGGGGCGGCGGGGCTGCGCCCACCCGAGGGCCGGGGCTGGGCCCAGGCTGGGCCTGGGCGGCGGCCGGGCAGCGGCGCTCGGTACCGCGAATCGGGAACCACTTTGTACTTTTCCAATAAAGCATCTCGGTCACCGCCTCCGCCGGGTCTTGCGCCGGGTACGGGCAGGGGCTGGGGCGGGGTCGGTACCGGGGCTGGGCGGGGCCGCGCCTCGGTCGGGGCGGGGCCGGTACCGGGACTCGCTCGGGGCGGGGCCGGGACGCGGGGGGGCGGGGCCGCGCCTGCGCGCAGCGGCGCTTCCGTGCGGTGTCGCAGGCGGGCCCGGTGCGGGCCGCGCGTTGCCCGGCGACGGGCGGGGCC
>NW_020897984.1:72844-146502 GCF_003984885.1 Neopelma chrysocephalum | reverse complement strand
CCCGCCCGGCCCCGCCGAGCGCCGCCGCCGCCATGGCCAGGTGAGTCCCGCCCGGCCCCGGGCCCAGCGCGGCCCCGGGCCCGGCTCAGCCCCCTCGCGCTCCGCCCGCAGCTCCCCCGTGTCCCGCGTGGTGTACAACGGGAAGCGGAGCGGCGGCCCGCGCTCCCCCGGCGCCGGCAGCGAGATCTTCACGCCGGCCCACGAGGAGAACGTGCGCTTCATCTACGAGGGTGAGCGGGGCGGGGGCCGCTGGGCGGAGGGGGGCGCGGCCGAGGCGAGCCCTGTCCCTATCCCCTGTCCCTGTCCCCGCAGCCTGGCAGTGCGTGGAGCGCGACCTGCGCAGCCAGATGGGCTCCGAGCGCGGCCTGGTCGAGGAGTACGTGGAGAAGATGCCGAACCCCAGCCTGAAAGGTGCGGGGGCAGGGTGCACCACCCCGGCTGTGACGGCCCGGGGGCTGCGCGGGCTGGGCGGGGGCTACGTTGCCTCTGCCGCCAAAGTCTCTTCCTGTCTCCCCCTGCAGCGTTTAAACCCGTCGACCTGGGCGATCTGAAGAGAAGGAACACACAGGATGCAAAGAAGTCCTAAGGCGGGTCCTCCCTGTGGATCGGCTGCTCTCCTAAGGTCCTCAAGCAGATTTAAGTTGAAATTTTGTGTTGATTTCCTCCTCTGGTCTGTGCTCCCAAAAGCTCACGGGAGAGCCAGTCAGCTTTGGGGCTGGCTCTGAAGCTGCCTGAGGTCGAGGATGCTCAGCGGCTTACCAAGGCTGCCCAGAGCCTGTTGCAAAGGATTCCAGTCCCCCACTCATAGCTTTCTTTGGCCTCAAACTGTCCTTCCTCCCTTCACACTGAGCTCCCCGATCTCCCGTCCCCCTTCCGCCGCTGCCCCGGGCGCTGGGTGGGGCCGGGCTGAGCGGGTGGGCAGCGCCAGGTCTGTGCCCCAAGGCCCCGCAGCTGCTGGGGTGGGATGTGGGCAGAAGGGACAGTCGGGTCTTTCCCTGTGCCTCATCCAGCCTGCCTCTGCAGCTCAGGGCTGGGCAGGCTGCAGCCAGGCTGCTCCCAGCTCCACTGTGGCAGCAAGTTGCTGCCTGGGCTGCCGGAGCACGTGGGCCACATCCGAGGCTGGATTTTCCGTGTGCTCAGAGCAGGCCGAGATCCCCGTGGTGCTTGAGGGGGAGTTGTTCCCCTCCCTGCAGATGGAAAGAGGTGTGGTGTCCCGCCTCAGGTGCCTGAGAGGTGCTCAGAGGGGCCCGAGCCACCTGCAGCCCCCTGGCCTCGGTGCCTCGGCAGCCCCAGGGGAGGCAGCAGCCGTGGGGCTGCGCGGAGCGAGGCTCGGGGGCTCCTCGCCCCGGCAGCGCTGCGGTTTTGTACCAACACCATTTTCCAGATACACACCCTTGGAAGAGACCTGGCCTCACAGCTCGCCCTGGGGGCTGTGGGTTGTGGAACCGTGCTGGGGGGCCTTCCTTGGGCCCCTCGCTCCTGGCAGGGCTCGGGTGGTTCCTGCACCATCGCCTGAGCTGGGGAGAGCAACTGTGCCACCCTTGCCCACCTGAGCCACGGGGCCACTCCCTGGGGAGGTGGCAGCCCCTGCCTGTCCGTGCTCCAGGCCAGCAGGGATGGGGCTGCCGGGCCTGCCCAGCGCCAGCGGCTGCGGGAGGGCTGCGGGGACTGGGGGCTGCCAGTACCTTTCCTTTGTTGAGTCTTTAAGCTGTGCTGTTCCCTTTCCTTTCTATCTGTGGTCTGTCACTTGAGGAGTGTTGTAAATAAACGCTGGTGTCCTTTTGGGGCTGCCTCGATGTGGTGCTGCGGCCTGGCCCTGCTCCTTGTGCTGGGGATGGGGGGCAGAGAGCAGGAGCCGCCTCTGATCTGTGTTTATTTTCCACAAAGGGGCCCTGGCCTCGCACTTGCTGGGGCTGTTGATTTCCCCGTGGGCAGGTGCAGTGGGCACTGCGTGCTGGCAGCACAATGCCCTTGGGCTTGGGCAGCACTCCAGGCACCCAGCATCCCAGGAGCTGTTGCTGCACCCAGGATTTAAATGTTGAGACTATTAATACCCTTGTATCCTCTTCCCTCTCCTGCTTTAATGGCGTTTAAGCTATACTTAGCATTGCTAGAATTTCTGCTCGCGTGCATCTCGACACTTGCCATGACCCTGTTTACCTCCCATCACCAAAACATTCCCGGGGCGTGCTGCCTGATTCCAACACGGTGGGATGAGAACTCAGCCCCTGTTGCTGCTGGAGCTGCCCCAGGCACCGTGTACCTGCAGCCACAGACAGTGGGGTCGGGAGGTGGCAGCTGTCACTGTCACAGCCCCTCTCCACCTGTTCTGGTGATGTACCCCGTGTTTGGGGAGCCTGACAGGCCAGCAGAGCTGGCTTGAAGCCCTGCGTGTGTCCAGAGCCGTGTCCATGTGTCCCAAGGGGATGGGAAGGGGGACCCATCGCAGCTGAGTGTGGTGCCCACCCCTGGGCCAGGCAGGGTTCTGTCCATCTGCCACAGAGCCCAGCACTGCCCCGTGTCTGGGCACTCACCTGAGGCTGTCCCGGGGGCTGCAGTGGGGCCCCCAGGGGCACATGTGGGTCCTGCAGCCTCACCAGCCTCTGCCTTGTTTTCCTCTCAGCTCGGGCACAGTAAAACCAGAGGCGAAGCAGCCACTTGAGCTCTAATGAAATGTACAGAACTCATTCTGTAAACAGGAGATTTTTATAAAGACTGATACCAAAACACAGGGTGAGGGCAGTGACACAGTCGGGGGAGGTGGCGGGGGGTGCCCCTGCAAGGGGTGAGGCCGCAGGCCAGAGAAATCAAGCTGTTTACCTATAAAAATCGACCTCGGCAGGGTTTATTTCCCTGTGCCTCGGACACGGTGCTCTTCATTAGATTAAAGGGTGGGAGGAGGAGAGGAACGTGTTTGTCATTGAATTAGGCAGTGGGAAGAGGCCCGGCAGCAGGCAGAATCGACTTTGCAGACCAATTTGTGGTGCTCAATTCCCTTGATAAAGTGGGAGTTTTCCTGTGAGGCACCGTGCCCTGGGGTTCCTGGCTGTGCCGGGGCGGGGGGCACTGCCCGGGGTGCCCGGCTGTGCCAGGGGGGCGATGGCTGGGCTGGCAGTGCTTGGGCCACTGGCTCAGACGAGAGGAACTCCTCTGGCCCTGTTCCTTGTCCTGGGCTGAGCCCCACAGGCAGGGACTGGCACCGTGGCCATGTGGTCTCTGTGGTCTCTGCACTGAGGGTGGTGAGGCAGTGGCACGGGCTGCCTGGTGATGCCCCACCCCTGGAAACAGCACCAGGCTGGACAGGGCTCTGAGCAACCTGGTCTGGGGCAGGTGTTTGTGCTCACTGTGGGTGCTGGACCAGAGGACCTTTAAAGGTCCCTTTGCACTCAGACCGTCCTGTGAGTTTGGCCAGGCTGGTGGCAGTGCCTTTGTCCCACTGGGCACCGGGAACGGGCAGCTCCTGCTGGGCAGCCGAGGGCTGTGCCCACACGCGTGTGCATGTGTGTGTGTGTGCATGTTTGTGTGTGTGTACACACGTGTGTGTGTGCATGTGTGTTCATCTGTGCATGTGCGTGAGTGTGCGTGTGCTGTGTGTGTACATGTTTTGTGTGTGTGTACACACGTGTGTGTGTGCATGTGTGTACACCTATGCACGTGTGCACGCATGTGCGTGT
Source organism: Neopelma chrysocephalum (assembly GCF_003984885.1). NCBI lineage: Eukaryota > Metazoa > Chordata > Aves > Passeriformes > Pipridae > Neopelma > Neopelma chrysocephalum. The sequence continues at coordinate 142,828 of NW_020897984.1, read as the reverse complement.
GTGTGTATGTGCATGTGTGTGCATGTGTGAGCGTGCCCAGGCTGGGGTGGGGATGCCCCTGGGTGCTTGCAGTCAGCGAGGACATGGGTGACACCGCTGTTGGCACTGCCAGGCCATGGCAGGGAGGGGTTCTGTTCCAGCAGTGATGAGAGAGGACACTGCCACAGCCCTGTGGGAGCTGTGTCCTTGGGCTGGGACTGGCCCCACTCCCAGGGGGATCCCAGGGGGATCCCAGCTGCCTCCCAGCCCAGCTGTTATGAGGGGTCTGTGGATCCTGGGAAGCTGCTGGCCAGCTCACATGGCTCTGTGGGAGGTGGGGGGTGACCAGGGCACAGGGCTGCAGGCTCAGCCCTGGGCACAGGCAGTGCCCGGCTGTGGGGCACATCTGGCTGGTGCAGGTGCTGTTGGATGTGCCCTGGTGCAGGCAGACATCGGGTGCTTGCACGGGCTCCCAGCCATCAGCAGACACTGTCCCTGCTGGGGGCTGATGGGCACCAGGCACCGTGGGACATGGGGCTGTCCCTCAGCACCAGGGGATGCAGGATGTTGCCACAGGACACCCCATAGGCTGGGGGTCACTGGAGGGTCCTGTCACTGTGTAGCACACATGGAGTCACCCTTCCTGGGCAGGGTCTGGAGATCCCCCTGTCCCCAGTGCTGTGGGACAAGCCTGGTCCCGGCGGGGCATTGGGGGTCGACAGCAGGGTGTTGCCACAGCAACACTGGAGCAACAGGCGCAGGGCCCGGCACCGTGCCATGGCCATATTTACCTTCCCAGAAACTGCTTCGTGCTCCAGCAATTTGCCTCAATTAGGCTCGTTACCACGTCAGGAGGCCGCAGTGACGGCAGTGGCCATTGGGGCCAGTGGCTCCACGCGGCTGCTCTGGCCACTCTGGCACTGTGGCTCTGAGCGAGGTGGTCCCTGTCCCCCTCTCTATCCCTGTCCCCGTTCCTGCACCTGGGGGCCTGGGCAGACCCCAGCCCCCGTGTTCTGCTCACCTTGCCCGCCCCACCACAGCCCCTGTGTCCTCACGGCCCCACAGTGCTGCTGCTGAGCCCTCCAGCCCCACAGCCCAGACCCTCTGCCCCCATCCCTGCTGTGCACATTCCCACTGCCAGTGCTGCAGTGGCCCCTGGGCACTGGGTCCCGTTCAGCTGGGACAGACAGTGAGTTGTCGAGTAAACAGAGGAAAATTACTGTGTGCTGGGCCGGGTGCTGCTGCCGGAGCCAAGTGCTTCATGGCCGGGGCACAGCTGCCCTCCTCGTGCCCCGCCAGCCCCACTGACGCCTTGCCGTGGTCTGGGACCCCCGCAGACAGTGTGGCTCCTGCTGTTCCTGGTGCCGGCCGGCGTGGGTGGCACTGCTGTGGCCGTGGGGTGCGGGTGATGCTGGGACAGGGTGGGACTTAGCGAGAGGGTGGCTGCCCACCCAGAGCCGCTGGTTACGGTGTGGGGCTGGTGGGGGGCAGATCCAGCTCTCACCCACCACTCAGCACATCCCCTGCACCGGGCTGCGTGTGGGGCCTGGAACCACGGCGCACTTGGGGCCGGGTGTAGCAGTGTCATGGGTGATGGGCAGTGCCCATGCCCAGGGCCATGGGCAGCGGGGGTCACAGCGGGGCAGTTGTCCATCCCACTGGCACCCTCAGGCACGGTGACCCCAGCAAGGGAGCAGCACCTGCCTAATCCCCACACACCAGGCGATTGTGGTGCCCAAAGCTGTGGCATCCGGGCTTAGCGCTCATGTGCACGGCACAAGCCTCTTAGGGCACTGCTGTGCCCCCTCCCTGCCCCGGCCAGCCCGGCCCACTGGCACAGGGGTCCCTCAGCCCCACACCCCGCTGCTGCTCACGGCGCTGCCCGTGGCTGCTGCCCGGCCATGGGCTGGGCTGGCTCCCGGGAGAGCGGGGGTGCCGTGGGCAGAGCCAAATGATTTAATTAAGGGCTCCTGGCAGCGAGAGGACAGAGCCGATTAGCGGCCAGAGGAGAGCGTGTGCTGGGGGAGCTGCAGCCTCGGCCGGAGCACCGCAGTGGCTGCTGCTGCATGTCCACCCCGCTCCTCTGGGCAGGGCCATGGGGCAGGCAGTGGGGCTGGAGGGCAGGCAGCGGGGCTGGAGGGCAGGCAGCGGGGCTGGAGGGAAGGCAGCAGGGCAGGCACTGGGTCTGTCTTCTGGTGCAGCTCATCCCTGCCAGGTGGCCCAGCTCCCTGTCCATGGCTGTGGCCATCACCCGTGGGTGCCAGTGGGAGCAGAGTCCCAATGTGTCTGATGTCCCTGGAGCCCCCAGTCCCCACACCCCACAGAGAGGCACACACGGAGCTGGCCCTGCAGCCCGGCACGGGCCCACACCTATTTACAGACAGGACAGATAAATTACAGCACTGTGCACAGGGACTCAAAGGCGCACGAGGGCAGCACCACAGGACAAACTCCCACCCCCAGCCCCCCCAGCCCCACAGATCCCACCCCAGAGGTCGAGGTCCAGGTCCCACTCGCCTGCCCCACTGTGTCCATTGTCCACGCGCTCGGCGCAGCACCCTCACCGGGCCAGCGGGTCCCATCACCGGGCCAGCGGGTCCCATCACCGGGCCAGCGGGTCCCTCACCGGGCCGGCGGGTCCCCTCACCGGGCCAGCGGGTCCCGGTGCCTGCCGGCGCCCGGGGAGGACCGGGCACGGCACACCAGTGGCTCAGCACAACCCTCCCGTCCGGCCGTGGGCTCAGAAGTGGCTCTCGGCCGTGGTCTCGGGGAACTCGTAGCAGTGGTGCCGGTCTCCCAGGGCGAGGTGCTCGGCGGCACCGCGGCCGCTTCTGTCGGGGCGGTGGGAGCCGGGGTGGGGGGCCGGGCTGTGCCCCAGCCCGTTGGTGCAGCCGCTCACCAGCTGGTGCTTCTCGCAGGTGCTGCCGGCGCCGTTGCGGGCGCTGGGTGCGTGGCTGTAGGTGTGCCTGTACTCCTCAGCCAGGTCCCTCCCCAGCTTCCAGCGCTGCCATCGCTTCAACAGCTCTGCCTGCACCTGTGGGGAGATGCCATCAGCATAACCCAGCACCGCTGCTGCCCCTGCCCCCCTGTCCCACTCACCTCCTTGTTGACAAAGCAGTAGAGAATGGCCACCAGCATCCCCTGGGTGGAGGGAGGAGAGGTGTGAGGCACACAGCCAGACCCCAGTCTGGTCCCTACCGAGGCTGAGTCCCCACAGAAGGCTGGTCCTGCAAAGGCTGGGCTCACCTGGAAGGAGCTCAGGAAGAGGTCGAAGAAGAGCTTGACGTAGCGCAGCGTGCCCTGGGCGTGCTCATCCGTGACGAAGGCAAAGACCACCTCGTGGATGCCCAGCAGCGGGATCAGCGTCAGCGTGGACTTGGCCAGCCTGCGGGACAGGGGTCACGAGTGGACGCACACGCGTGTGCACCGCGGGCACAGAGGGTGGGCCGTGCCCAGCGCCCACCTGAACTTGTAGTCAGTGTAGCGCATCTGGTGTGCACGGAGCTTGGAGACAAGGATCTGGATGATGCGGATGAAGATGAAGAAGTTGATCTGCAATGGAATGGAGTGGGCCATGAGGGGCAGGGGCAAGGGCAGGCAGGACAGCTCTGTCCCCCTGCCCTGGGCAGCCTCTCTCACAGCTGTCTCAGGGCTTGCAAAAGAGATGCTGAGACACCAAGCGAGGGGCCGTGATGGGCTCACCAGGATGGCCAGGAACACGGGGAAGCGAAGGATCCACCAGAAGCCCATGTTGTTGTTAGTGGACCAGCACCTGCAGAGGGGAGGGATGGGGACTGCCAGGAAGCCCCTTGACCAGGTGGCTGCTGGAGTCTGGTGTGGCATCGGCAGCCCCTGCTGAGCAAGTGCCACGGGCAGGCACCCTGCCCTGTGCATGGGCAGTGGTGTGGAGCCTCTCCGGGGCCATCACAACATCCCCACAGTCCCACACACCCCCACTGTGCCCTGTGTCCCCTCAGCCACTGGCAGGGGCTGATACTCACTGGATGTTTTCGTAGAGGAACTTCACAACGACCCAGGGGATGATGAAGAGCACGGGTGCCCCTGAGGGGAGGTGGGCAGGTGGCAGGTGAGGCACGGCAGGGGACAGGGTCAGGGGGGCCAGGCCATGCAAACTCACCCCAACCAATGCACAGGTAGAGGGTGAAGTAGCTCCTCTCAGAGAAAACAGCCACCACCAGCAGATTGTGCAGGTAGATGCCCTCCACCAGCAGCCAGCAGTAGTTGGCCACGATGCCATACTGCATGAAAACTGTGGCTGCCCGGCAGCCTGCGGCTGCCTGTGGACAGAGGTCAGGGCTGCAGCACTGCCTGTGTGTGTGCCTGTGCCCCCAGCCCCACCAGTGCCAACAGTCCCCAGCCCCACCAGCACTGACCTCGTCACTCAGCCAGACTTGCACGCTGTAGCCGTCGATCTTGTCGCTGTAGTGGGTCTTGAGCAGGGCGTCAATGACCAGCACGGAGACACCCTTCAGGATGAAGGAGGCGAAGAGGTTCATGTGGATGTAGTTCCTCATGCAGTGCAGCTTGCTGTGGATGCAGGGTCTGCTGTCAGTGCCCGCACACAGCCCCTCAGTCTCCACCTGCCCACTCTGCGGGCAGCCCTGCCCGCGGCCCCACCTGAAGCCCAGCAGCAGGGCCAGGGCGAGCAGCAGCGCGCACAGGGACATGGAGTAGCCCACGGTGTACATCACCTTGAAGCTGCCATAGGTCCTGGCAAATTTTTCCTGGAAGAGGAGGGAGCAAGTAAAGGCAGGGGCAGGCAGGGGGGCAGGCAGGGACCCTTGCACCCCTGCTGCCCAGCTCTGCCCACCTGCGCATTTATCTCCTCGTCGTCCTGCTGGCACTGCGTGGCATCGCGCAGGGACTGTCCCTGCGGCCCCGTCACCCACTGCCCGTCCGGCCCGCAGGTCTTGAAGACGTGTCTGTGCTTCACTGTGAGGGCAGGGGGTGGTGGGGTGTGCTGGCCCCAGAGCCCCCACGGGCACCATGCACCAGCACAGGCAGGAGCACCCGCAGCAGCACATGCACACATGTGTGCACACCCCACACAGGAGCACAGGCCTGCCAGCTCTCACCTTTGTGGTACCAGGGCAGGAACCAGGGGCAGGGCACGCTGGCCGTGCTGTTGGGTGCAGTGTCAGGCCAACACGAGAACTTGTCAAAGGTGCGGTTACAGACCAGCTCTGCAAAAGAGCAGGAGATGGCAGCGCCTCGCCCTCACCCTCCCTGGGCATCAGGATCCCCCACTGGCCCCCTGCTCTGTCCCTGTCCTGCTTGGACCCTGTGCTGGCTCTTCTGCCCCATCCCCATCTCAGTGGGACCCCCCGCCAGCCCCTGTCCCCATCCCATCCCACCAGAGCCCTGCTGGACCCCCATGGGCACTGACCTGTGGGCTCAGGCAGGAGGCTCATGTTGTGCTGGCACTCCTCTCTGTAGGCAGTCCATTTCTCGAAGAGGTTATCCGTGATCTGGGCAGAGGGGCCCTGGGGGCACCAGGAAGTGTCACCTGTCACCCGCATCCTGCCCACAGGGGCTGCCCTGCTGTGACAGGCAGTGACCCCAGCTTTGGGACAGCCACAGGTGAGTGCAGGCTGACACTCTGTGCCGTGCCACACCGTGTCATGTGGATGGCAGGGCAGGCAGGAAAAGGCATCAGCTGCTGCAGTGCCCGCCACGGCGAGGGGGTGTGGTGGGCAGGGGTGGATCAGGGGCAGCCCGGGTTGGGCAGCGAGCTGGGCATGGGGCAGAGCACTGTTGTGTGGGACAGCCCATCCTCACCTGGCAGCAGAGCAGCAGCAGCGGGAGGGTGAGGAGATGTGGCTGGGACATCCCTCCTCTGGGCCACACGCATGGGGTGCAGTGCAGGGTGCCCGGGTTCCTACCAGCCCTCAGCAGCTTCTCCAGCCCGGCGGTGACGGCCTTGGCACGTGGGTGATCCTGTGTGAGACACCCGGTCACAGGGACTCTCAGAGCAGAGCTGGGGACGTGGGTCTGGGGGCCAGCGAGGTGGGAGGGGGCCACACCAGCACAGGGCTGGCCCAGTCACGGCCCCATTCACCTTTCCCAGTCCTCGCCTGACCCTGTCTGGCATTCACATTCAGCTGCTTGTTCCTGCATTTTCCCACCAAGTACCTGCTTTTTCCTCCCCAGGATGGCACTGGGACCGTGGCCATGTGGCCTCTCTGCTCATCAAGCCAACCCCAACCCCTGTGCAGCCAAAGCACAGCCATATGAAGGACATTACAACCTCTGAGCAGGGCAGACTCTCGTGCCCCATGGCAGCACTGCCCCCAGAGCCCCCGGGGTGACCCGGGCTGGTGCCACCCCACACTGGTGCTGGTGCCCAGCTGTACCTTCACTGCCCCAGGCTCCTGCAAGTGATGTGGGGCCTTGTCTGACACGGCGCCCAAGGGCTCTGCACAGACCCCGGCTCACGAGGTGCTGTAATTCCCTCCATCCCCCTAAGCCGGTTATGGGGCTCCGGAGCGTTATTTCGGCTCTTCCCACAAGGGGCCATTCTGGCAGCAGCCCCACGGCACGGCTTTGTGGGGTGAGGGCAGCCGAGCTGTGGGGGACGGGAGGGGCAGCAGTGCCGGTGCCACCGCAGACAATCCGGCATCGCCCCCGGCCCCTGCGCCCCCCCCCGGGCACCAGCCCGAGTGTTGCCCTCCCTGACCAGCCCCGCTCCCAGGGCTCGCCGCTCTGCCTGTGCCTATTTTTATCCCTGGGAAAGTCGTGTTTCCTCCACCAGGGCAGACCCACTCGCCATGTCGCAAGTGGTTGCTGGAGCAGCTCATTAATCAGCACATGGAGCTCCAGACACAGCTTGAGGAGCAGGACCTGCAATGGCCTTATTTAGCCAGTCCCAGGACAGAGGGAACTGTCTCCTGGGACAGTCCTCACTGGGTGGCCTCTGGGAACAGTGACCTTTGGTGGGTGCCTACTGGCCACCTGACCGTGTCCAGCATCCCTGTCCTTGTGTCATTTCCCTCAGCCCCACCCAGCAAACCTGTCCCCACACCAGCATCCTTGTCCTAGTCCTTCTCCCATCCCCACCCTAGGATCCCTGTCCCTTTCCCCCATGCCAGCATCCCTGTCCTCGTCCCACCCCCAGCCCCACAACATCAACCCCACCTACCCCATCCTGCCACTGCTCACATCCTGACCCCCTGGAAGGTGCTGGTGCCCCTCCCTGGCCGAGCATCCCTCCCTGCCCCGGCTGGGAACGCTTCTCCAGGCTCGTGGGTTACAGTGACTCGCTGCCAGCCCCTCTGCATGGCTGGGGAGCAGCTTTGGGGCAGAGGTGTCGCTATTTTTAGCTGCTGCAGTGGGATTTAGCTGCGGGGAGGCCTCTGCCCTGGACTCCCCCAGCTGGCAGCCGCTCCCCGGCCCCCGGCCCTGCCGTGGCCAAGCCGGGCAGACTGCACTGGGTGAGGGGTCCTGGCACGAGGGCCGGTCACGCTCCTTGCCACGGCACAGGGCTCCCCCCTCGCCCTGCCCAGGCCCTTTGCCCCAGCTCTTTGCTCTGTGCAGCCACGGCACTGCATTGGACCCCCACGCCCCATAAGGTGGGGCCCCCACAGCTCCTCTGCCCTCCAGGGAGCACAGACAGGGGCTCTTCCCAGCAGAGACGTGGGTGTGCTGTGCGGTGGGCAGTGCCAGGGAGGGAGCAGTGGCTCTGTGTGGTAGAACAGCAGGGTGTAGGGAGGCCAGGACCACTGGCAGCACCACCTGGGAGCTGGTACTGCCCAGCAGCAGCACCCACAGTGCTCGGAGCAGTGGCTCTGCCAACCACCAGTGCCAGAGGCTCCTCAGCCATGTCCTGGGTGCCAGAGGCAGCACCACAGGAGGGACATGGCCCCACATCACCCACCACTTTCCCTCACCCTGCTGTGCCCAACTGACTCTCAGTGCCACATTCCCTGCCCTGGCACCTTGTTCCCAGCCAGGGCCAGGCTTTGGGGAACTCCCCACTACACCAGGCCATGGGTGCTGGGTGGAGGGTGCCTGACCTGTGGGTGGGTGCCTCTGAAGCGCATGACAGTGTGTGTGCAAGGGACTTTCACCCCACACTGGTGCTGGACAATGTGACGTGTCCCCGTGTCACAGCTCTGTGGCTGCTGACCCCCGTGGAGCCTGGGCTGCAAACACCTGGCACAGCTCCACTGCCACAGCCGTGAAGGAGAGATCTCGTGCCCACGATGGCAGAGCAGGAACAAGGAGCCAACTCCGAGATGGCTGAGTGTAGGCAGGGAAGGGGCCGTGCTGGCAGCCCCAGCGCTGGGGGCCAGAGGGATCAAACACAGGCCTCATCATCTGCCCTCAGGGTAGGGGGAGTGGGGCTGTCAGTGGTGTCTGTGTTTGGGCACTGAGCCCTTCCCCAGCCAGTGGTGCCAAACTCTGCAGCTGCACGGGCAAAGCAAGGACCCCCTTCCCCTTTAACTGGTGTCCCTGTGACTCCTGGCTGACCAGTGACTCATGGTGGCCACCACTGGCCCTGGGATGCTCAGGAGGCAGGGGCCAGGGTGTGCAGCTTGGGCAGAGTACGGGGCGAGTCGAGGACCTGGGTGCACTGTGGCCATGGCATTGCACCAAGACAGGGAACAGATGGGAAAAGACTCGTGTTGGGATTTTGTTCCCCACTGGTGGATGCAAAGCCCCCATGCTGCCCTGCAGCAGCTCTGTACCACCATGGACCCCCACAGTCAGTTAAGTGCCCAGGTCTGCCTCTCTCCTCATCCCACCCTGGTCAGCTTCCCCTGGGATTTTTGCCCCTCAGCCCCTCCAGCGCTGCTGCCATCGCACGTGTGAGGGAATGAGCTCCACATCTGGGATCGCTGTGGTCTGTTGCCACACGGATCAGTGGTTCAGTGAGCCCCCACGGGACACTCACGGGCATTTGCAACATGACCCGAGAGCACCTTGGCACAGCCATGGCCCTGCACAAGCGCTGTGAAGCTGGTGCCCAAAGCCTGGTGCCCCCACAGGACTCTTGCCTCCCCAGTGGAATGGGCACCGGGCTCCTCACGAGCACAGCCCTGCACTGGCTCGGAGGCAGCAGGGGGAGGCCTGTTTGCCCTCTGGACACAGGGATTAGCCCCCCGTGCGCTAATGCAGCGCTTTCCACGGCTGGCTTGGCTTTGAGCTGGGAGCTACACGCCAGCACAGCAGGGGCTTCGGCACTTGGCAGGGGAGGGGACAGTGCCGGGCCAGAGCTGATGCAATGCCAGCACCAGCCTGGCCCTGCAGATGCTGCTCCACTTTCCACCCAAGACCATGGCAAGCGGGGCAAGGGTGGGGGGAGACAGCCAGGGCAGGGAGGCCCAGGAGGTCTGGCCTGCGCTGTCTCTACCCATGTCCCTGCCCCAAGCTGGGGGATGTCTCCCACTCCCCTGCTCCAGTCCTTCTCTGAGAACTGAGTACCAGGAACTTGGGCCACAGAGGAGCAGCTGAGCTGCCTGGAGCAGCCCTCGTGCTGCAAGACCATGGCTTGTTTGCACAGAGCTACGTGCTTGTGGAAGCCCTGAGCAGTGGCACATAGAGAGAGCCAACGTCACCAGGCACCAGCGATGTCGGATTCTGTGTCATCTTGGACCAAGAAAACCCAAACCAGCCCTGACAGTATTTTCGTCAACAGCAGTACAGGATGCAAACAGGAGAAATGCTTTTTGCATCACCTCCACGACCCCCCAGCTGCCTCCAGGCGTGGTCAGGGGCACCTGCACAGCTGCCCAGTACCAAAGAGGGACTGTGGTCTTCCGGCACACGAGGGCAGGGGCCAAATGACCCTGCTGCCCAGCTGGATCTGGCAAGGGGATGCTGAGCCACACAGCAGCTTGTCCCTGGCTCAGGGAAAGGGGTGGTTTTGTTCATCACGTTGCACGAAAGCCCATGAAACACAAAAGAAAAGCACGAGAGACAGTGTTACACGTGTGCTTAGCCTGTCACAGGGGAGGTGCAGGGCTGGGAAAAGCCTGGGAAAAGGTCAGTGCAGACAGGGAGATGCACACGCTCCTCTGCACTGGGAGCTCCACATCCGCCTTCCCAGACCAGCTCGTGGCATGAATGGACATTGTAGCCACTGTGAACCTCGGGACAACCTCCCAGCACCTCTCTGAAGAGAGAGCTCAAACCCTGTGCTGCTGAGGTGCAGATGCACAAGAGACATCGCAGACCGTCTGTGAAGAGGTCCCAGCAGAGTCCGTTCCTGTCCTGAGACACCTGCAGCCCTGGGCACAGTTGGCCACCAGCCCCAGTGAGCCAGGGATGTGGCAGGGGGCACCTATGCCCAGCCATCCGCTGATGCCTGCAGTGCACAGCCACGTGCCCCAGGCCCCGGGGGCCACGGGGGACGCAGGACAGAGCAGGATGCAGTGGAGGAGCACAGGAGGATGGAGCTGAGTTGCCATCCCATCTCCCCTGTGTCTGGCTTCCCCTGTCCCTGCCCCTGCCTGGCACAGCGAGGTGCACGGGGAGGCTGCGCTCGGTGGTTGGTCTCAGCCCTGTGCTGTGGATCAAGGCTTGCGGTCACATTTTTTCATTAACTATTTTTAATCCACATTTTGCCTATTCTCTGTTCAGCCTTTTCTCTTCTCCCCTCTCCAGGCAACAGAACATAAAAAAAATCCGCACCGCAGTGTGCGGAAAGAAGCGGGATTGGTGGGAAGCGCAGGAGCTGGCAGCCGGGGCGGCACTAACGCGCCGAGGAGGGGTCCTGCGGGCCCTAAATTTTCCTGCTGATGCACAGACAAAATCATAGGAGCAACCACTGAATTTGGCGTGGGTCAGGACACACGGGGCAGGCGCTGCATGGGGCGCTGCGGGGTGCGCAGCGAGGGCTGGGCAGAGCGGATGCTCCGTCCTCTGCCTGTCCGGCGTGAGGGGAGCCAGGCTGAGCCCGGCGGTCTCTGCTCCCCTCATCGCCCCGAGGGGAGTGCAGCGCCGGGCAGACGGGACCTGCAGCAGCTTTGGAGATGCACTTGCAACCAGGAGGACGGCAAGGTCACATACCCGACATGTCCTGGTTAAACAAAGCCATTTACCAACACCGTGTTGACACAGCAGAGCTCGGGACAGAGTCACAAAGGGCACTCACACCGGGCTCCTGCAAGCCCCGGAGAGCTGGGAAGGGTCAAAAGTGTCTCCTGCTTCTGCCCCTCGACGAGAGACCCACGGGCACTGTTGTGCCCACGGCGGTGAGACCCCGCGGGTCCCACCCCGGCGAGGGGCTGCTCTGGGAGGTACTCCCAGCGCGTCGGAGCCTGGCTGGTGTGATTGCCCGGGGGCTCACCACGGCCAGGGCAGCGCCCAGGGGTGCCGTGAGCCCGACAGCAGCGCCTCTGCACAGGGACGGCAGCGGCAGCGGCTCGGGCGGGGAGCGAGCCCAGCCCCGCTGCGACCCCCGGCCCAGGACACCCCTCACCGAGGGACTCATCACCCCCGGGGCCGGTGCCTACCACCGGGGCGGCGCTGGGAGCTGCTGCTCTGGTCTCCCGAGGCTCAATTCGTGGCCCCGGGGATGCGCCGCCGTCACCCGAGTCCACATCCACGCGACGGGGCGTGCGGCACCCCGAGCCTCGAGCCCGCAGGGATGGGGTCTCCCCGCCCTCCTCCCCCCTTCCCCGTACCTCTCGGGGCTGGGCTCGCGGCGGCTCCCGGACGCATCTCGGAGCCGGCGGGGACCGAAACCGGCGCGTTCGGCCGCTCCGGCGAAAACTTTTGCCGGAGCCGCGGCGGCGGCGGCTGTGGCGGCTCGGGGGGAGGGACCGGGGCGGGGGGAGGGACCGGGGGCGCGGAGTCGCGTCCCGCCGCCCCGCTCCTCCTGCTGGCACAAGGGGGGCGCAGCCCGGTGCCCCCGCATCACCGACGGCCGCTCCCGGGAGCTGCGGGGGAGCCACCGCTTGTCTCCGCCGCCGGTCCCGCGCCCAGCCCCGCTCCCGGGCACCGGCTGGGCTCGGCGGATACGGGCGGAGCGAGGGGGGCAGCTGGACCGTTCCGACCCTGGGGGAGCGGGCCGGGGATTCGTCCCTCGGGACGTTTCCCCAGTCCCAGCGCGTCCCCGGTCCTGCTGGTGGCCCCGGCGCGGGAGCGCGGGCTGCTCGGCCCCTCGGGGACCTGGACGGATCTCGACCGTGCCGCCTGGAGCCACCTCAACACCCGCGCTCCGGCCGGCGCCGGCGGTGACGGGTCGGTGTTTGCCGCCGCTGTCCCGCTGCAGGTAAACAGAGCCCAGACAGAGCAACGCCCCGGGACCTCCTGGCTGTGTCTGGAGAGGGGCCCGGGGGAGCCCCCGGCCCAGGGGTGCCAGCGGCCTACCCTGCCCCGGCCCCCCGGCACAAACACATTTACCTTGGGCCATGCAGGACGCGGTGGTCACACCGGCACAGGAACACGGAGTGCGTCCCCCCATAGCCCACCCAGCCCAACCCCGGCTCCCCGGAGTCCCCAGAGCTGCCTCTGCCTGGGTCCCGCTCTGTGAGGCTTCCACTGGCTGGAAGCCCCCGTTGGTGTGGGCAGAGCAGCCCGAGCCCATGCTGGATCCTGCAGGTGCTTTGACAGTGCCAGGGGGTCAGACCCATAAATGCCTCCCTGGAGGTGGCCCTGCCACTCATCCGGGCCAGGAGGGGACTGTGGTGGGAGGACCGGCAAAACCCATCTCTGCCCGGGGTCAGGGCAGAGAAGTGCCCTGGGGGAAGCCCTGCAGGCAGCTGCTGGGGCCCTGGCACAGGGCAGGGTGGGACCAGGGGGTGGTCAGTGCGGACACGACGGCCACAGGCTGCTGCCAGCCCTCCGCTCTCTGATGCTCAGAGATAAGCAGTGCCAGCGCTGCAGCTGTGGGCACCGTGCTTCGGGCTGTGTCTGGCACACACTGTCCTGCCAGTGTGGCTGCAGCACAGCTTGGCTGCCATGAGTAACGTGGGGACAGGGTACGCGCGTGCTGGGAGCACGGGGCGGGCGCAGCTGGTGGGACCACAGCCCAGCTGGAACATCCCCGGCCCCGGCTGGCAGGGGCCTGAGAAGGGCTCTGTGCTGCTGGGGGACCGTGGGGGCTCTACTGCTCCCCTACTCCACGTTGGCCCCTTGTGTGGCACAGGGCAGTGCCCGTCAGCTGTGGGAGCAGTGCTGGGCTGGCCGGGGTATGAGGCACCACGGCCTGTCCGGGCAGCCCCCAGCCCCTCACTAGGAGAGCGCCCAGCTCCCCCTGCGCTCACCTGCCCACGGCCTCTGCCGGGACTGGGCACAGGCCCAGAGTGGCAATGCCAGCCAGCATCATTAAGCCTCGTTAAGGTGACGAGCTTTCACTGCTCTGCTGTGCCAGGCTGCCTCTGTTCCATCCGCCAGAGCCCAATTAGTGTCACATCCAGGAGGCAGCTCCGGCGGAGGTGACGGGCGCCCTTGGCATGGCCCCGTCTCAGAGCACAGCTGAGACCGGGCACAGCTCGGCACAGGACTGGCCAGAGAGCCTGCCCCCAGCTCCCCTTGCACAGGTCCAGGCGAAGATATCCTGCTTGGCACGGTGCCAGGGGCCACGCCTTGCTCCTCTCCCTCCACTCTGGGAGGCTCAGCTCGCAGCCCAAGCCCTTGGCAGCAGGAAGGGGGTGCAGCATCGCCCCCGTCAAAAGCAGGACAGCAGGCCCTGTCCACGTTCACCTTTATTACACATTAAGGTCACGGATATTCCAGTTCTTTGATCCCTCAGGGCCAGCACACACGGAGGTGCACACGGCGGAGGGGCTGGTGCCTGCAGCCCCTGCACACAGGGCGGTGCAGGGCCAGGGGGCTGTGAGGGGCAGGGGGCTGCTCAGCCCTGGGGCAAGTGAGGCTGCAGAGCAGCATTGGGGGGGATGCCCCCACAGAGGCTGGGTCTGACGAGGGCACGCTGTGGGTGAGCGAGCACTGGGTCCTGGAGCAGGCGTTGCTGGGCCCTGCCAGAGCCGGGGCTGGCTGGGGGCATTCCCCGCCCTCATTGGTATGAGGCACAATCCCTGAAGAGCCCAGCGGCTGGCAGCGCTGGGGAGTTTTGGCCAAGCAGAAGCAGGGTGTGGGAGGCCAGGAGCAGGGCAGGGGGTCCAGGCTGAGCTGGCGTTGGTGGGGAGCACGGGGGCCAGAGGCACTGAGGGAGGACAGGGCCTCACCCCACTGCCCTGAGCCCAAGCCCCACAGCCGCAGGGGCACCAGCCCCCTCAGCCCCCTGTGTCCTGCGACGAGGTACAGAGCCAGGCAGCCAATCCCACTCCTCCCTGGGATAGCACAGTCCTGTTCCCGGTGCACGTGAGGGACAGGGCTGAAGGGGGCAAGGACAGAACTCAAGGCCAGAAGTAGGGCAATAGGAAGACAGCAAAAAACCCCCGCAAGAAACCCAAAACCAGTAGTGCAGAGGTAATGGAGATACTGAGAATGGGGGTGAGAGGAGAGGGGAGTCTGAGGGGTTGGCCACAGGTGCTGGCAAGGCACAGGAATGGGGCCAAAAGGAGGGACAATGGTGCTGGCCCCAGAGAGCAGAGAGAGGCTCTGGGATCTTGGGGGTGACCCACACGCTCATCCCCCTGGGGTGAGGCAGGGTCCCATCCCTCTAACTCAGGTGGTCACTTTGATCCCAAAATATTTGCGCAGCTGCTCCAGGAAGAGAAAGGTGAGAATAGTCTGAGGAACGAGCCGGACAGCAGCAGGAACAAAGCCCTGGAAGGGGATAGCAAGAAAGGGGAGAGTCAAGTGTGTGCCCGGCCCTGGTGCTCCCAGCAGCGGCACGAGTGGGCAGGCATGGGGCAGTGCGGGGTGGGCAACATGGGCTGCAGGGCACACAGGTCTCAGCATCACATGCCAACCCCTCTGCTCTACACATGGGTGCTGGCACCTGCCCTCCATTTGGGAGCCTGATGGGTGCAACAGGGCCATGGCTGCAGTGCCTGAGCCCAGGCTCAGTCCTGGCGAGGCCAGGGCTCGTGTTACCCTGGGGCCAAGCCTGGGCCAGGTGGATGAAGGCCTGATGCAGGAAGCAGCCAAGCCACCACAGCAGAGCCTGGAAGGCCCTTGTCCCAGGACTCTTCTGGATGGCAACCTCTACTCCCAGCCCGGCCCAGCCTGCCCCACCCCACACATCCCTGGCTACATACCTTGTAGAAGGCGAGGGGTCCGAGCTTGGCAGTTTCCATGGCACAGTGAACAACACCCTGGGGTGAGAGGGTGAGAGATGAGGTGTGTAGAGAGGGTAGGATGGGCAGCAGTGAGGTGGGCAGGGTGGGTGACTCACATTGTACTCGCCGTGGGAGTTCATAAGGCGGGTCTTGAGCACATCCAGGGGCTGGCACAGGAATGTGGCACACCCGCCCTGCAGAGAGTCATCGGGGAATCAGGAGACCCCGGTGCCACCGACTGCTGCAGTCATTGGAGAGACCCAGAGCCATGTCTGGGCCCAACACCAGGCCAGGAGCCTCCCAGAGCCACTGTGCCCAGCCCTGCTCAGTCCAAGCCCAGAGTGGTGGCTCTGGCAGCCCCAGCCTGGCACCCCGAGCCTCGCTGCAAGCAAACCAAGCCCCGGCCCTGCCCCCCCAGCCCCAGCTCTGCTCACGGCAATGAAGCTGGACAGGAAATGAGTGACAATGTTGTCTGACAGCAACCCAGTGGCGAGAACCAGCTGTTTGGCCTGGTCATAACAGGAGAGCTGCAAAGACACTGTGAATCAGTGACATGTTCCCCTTCCTCACCACACTAGGGACCACCCCAGTCCCTACACCAGGCACCTACTGCCCAGAAGAGCTGTCCTACCTGCCCAATGGTGACGAGGGCCCCG
The DNA here is from genome assembly GCF_003984885.1 of Neopelma chrysocephalum. Taxonomy (NCBI): domain Eukaryota; kingdom Metazoa; phylum Chordata; class Aves; order Passeriformes; family Pipridae; genus Neopelma; species Neopelma chrysocephalum. The sequence goes on along the minus strand of NW_020897984.1, from coordinate 127,038 downwards.
CGGAAGGATGCCACAGTAGCTCCTGAAAAGAGTTTCTTCACGCCCTCTGTGGACAGACAGATGGGGATCAGCATAGTCCTGGGCCATCACTCACACCCCATTCCACCTGGAGCCTTCTTCCCTGCCCAGGCTATGTCCCAAACTCCTTGCACAGCCCTCCTTAAAACACACCACAGCAAACAGGACGCAGGATAGGGGAGTCCTTCAAAATGGCCCAACCTCCTCCCTGCCTCTGCTCATCCCCTGTCCCACCTGCTCCACCCTCCTGCGCTTTTCCATCACACCTCCTGGCAGGTTTCCCTTTCCCACCGAGTACGGGCAGGCTGCCAGGCCCTGCCAGACCCGGCCCAGGCCCTGCCCCAGCCAGACAGTGTGGTGGTGCCAGGCCCTGCATGCCCCTGGGCTCCCCAGCCCCAAGGGCATCCCCCAGCCCCTTTCCCTGCCCTGGCTGAGCGAACTCCCCCGCTCAGCCTTGCCCCGGCTCCCTAGGGCCTGTGAGGACACCGGAACGGGCCCACCCACCCGGCTGGCACGGCCTCACCTTCCCGGAGGACACGGTACATGCCGTCCAGGGCATGGGAATAGCTGGAAGGAGCGAGAGGGGAAGGGGTCAGGAGCCGAGGCTCCCCGGCACGGCGGCAGCCCCGCCGCTCTCCGCGGGCACCGGAGGCTCCCGGAGCGGCGGCCCCGGCCCAGCCCCCGCCACCCCCGGTGCCGGTGCCGGTGCCGCCGGTGCGGTGCTGCCACCCCGCGGCCACGCGCACCCCCGGCCCCGGGAGCGCCGGTCCCTTCCGACCACCTCCCTGCTGCCCCAGCCCTCACACCCCTCCCCGCCTCAGCCCCCCACTCACTTGCGCCGCTGGGCCGGCGGCTGCTTCACGTCGTTCTGCATCCTGGAAGGCAGAGCACCGCAGGTGAGGGGGGCCGGGGGCCGACTGTCCCCCCCAGCACCAGGGACCCCTGCCCGGGGCAGTGGGACTGAGTTGCCCGTTTGCAAACGGACAAGAACGCTGCCTCCAGCCCCACTCCCCCCAAGGGGCTGTCACCCAACAGAACAGCTCCGGTCATCCTGAGCACAGAGCTCCTGGGCCATTGTTCCTGGGGCAGGCTCGCCAGGAGAGATGACGGGAGCACCCAGCACTTCCCACCATCCCAACTGCTGCTGTGCACCGGCCACAACCCCTGTCATACAGACAGAACTGACCTGACGTTCACCATATCAGCCGGGGTCCCCACGAACCCACCAGTGAAACCTGTGGCAAAAGAAGAGCTGGGTCAGGGGAGTGTCCAGCCTGAGGGAGCTGGGGCTGAAGGCCCCCATTGCCTGGCTCACCTCCTGCTGCAGCCATCAGCACTTTCTGGTAGAAGGGGGGAGGCCCCTGGCTGCCCTGGCCCAGGTGTTTCTTTGCGGTCTCATAAATGCCAAAGCGAGTCAAGGAATATGTCATCTGGAGGAGAGGGAAATGAGCGGCTGTGCCCCTGGCGCAGGGCAGCCCGTCAGCTCCCGGGGCTCTGCAGCATGGCAGGGGCTCTGCAGCATGGCAGAGGCTCTGCGCTGGCCTCGGGGGCCAGCAGGGCACGGTGGCACTCACCTGCCGGCACAGAGAGGCACTGAGCCCGTTGTAGAGAGCAAAGAAGCCGTCGGTGCGGATCACGTGCATCGCCATCCCCATCATCCGCATCTTCACCTCCTGCTGGGTCTGCAGGTGGACCTGGGGCAGAACACAGCAGTGTCAGCTCAGCGCTGGGCCGGGCAGGGACGGGAGTGCACCAGGCACCAGAGTGGGTATGAACGTGAGCACATGTCAGGCTAACGCGTCAGCATCGCCCAGGAGCCAACAGCAACAGCTCCAGGCTCCCCACACCTGGAAAGGACTTGGAGACTGGCCCAGCCCAACACCAGAGGGTTGGAGGCAGCGACGGAAGGGGAGTGCCCAGGCACTCAGCCCACAGCCCTTCCCAGGCCCTGCCCTCAACATTAAGCTCCAAGGTGAGGGGTGGCACCTGCTTCTCCCAGAAGGACCCTGGCCCACCTCAGGGTGGGGTGGTCCAGCAGCACCTGAGTGAGTGAGTGCCCAGTGTGGGTTTGCTCAGAGGGACGCAGTCGGGTCAGTGAAGTCATGGCCACGCAGGGCAGGGCAGGGCAGGGCAGGCCTCCGGAGCCACTTCCCCTCCTCCCCAGTGCAGGAATCGCAGAGGCAGGAAGAGAACCCACAGCCAGCCAGAGGCTCTCCTTCCCTCCTGCAGCAGCCCAACACTTCCCACCATCACCAGGGGCAACGCCTGGCAGCAGGAGTCATGGGGGGCTGGCCAGGAGCACGGGAGCTGTGTCAGCTGGTGCCGGAGCATGCTCTGAGTGCTGCAAAGACCACGTGGAGGTCAAAGGCCCCAGGAGATAAGGAGAGCAAAGGGCTGCTGTCAGGGGACCAGGCCTGGCTCCTGCTACAGAAGCCCCGGCACAGCTGGGCCGTGGGACACACCACAGGACGCTGGGAACGGCCGCTGTCTCCCACGCGGGGCATCAGCAGGGGTGCAGGGGCCTGCCTTCAACGCTGGCAGGTGGATTTTGGATGTCAGGAACCAGAGCGTGTGTCAGGGACCAACGTTGGGCAGCCGGCTGCAGGCAGCCTGGGGCAGAGGAAACGAGCAGGCAGGTCAGGCAGGGCCATGCCGGGACACGCTCCGCTGCCTGCGGTCCCAGGGCTGCAGGAAGGGCAGGCAGGCGGGCAGGGGAGGGACTGGCCAGGCCGTGGTCACTGTCACACAGCCAGCAACCCGTGGGTGGCTGGTGGCTGCAGAGAGCCGGCCTAAGGGCACAAGCACTGTCCAGGCTGGCTGGCTGGGGCTAAGGTCCAGAGGGGCAGTGAAGTGCCCTTCGTACCCTGCCCTGCTGGATCCTGAGGCCTCCTGTTCCTCACCAGGCCTGGTGCCAGCCCCTGCTGGGGAGCTCTTGGCCAAAGGTAGGTCCATGATCAATATTCAGATGTGGACCCTCTGGCAAAACCTAGCAGTGGGCTGGACTGCTCCCAGCCCTGTGCGCTCAGGGGCTGCACATCTGCAGGGGACAGCAAGGGGACATGGCCCAAATGTCACACCCGTCATGCTGGCTCAGAGACAGACTAAGAGGCATGTGTCAGACAAATTCCTGTTCTTAGCGCCTCGCCAGGGCATCCCACACGAGCTCCCACGGGCTGGCAGCCACCTCCGCTGGGCAGACAGGGCACAGCAACAGGCTGAACACTGGGGAGGCAGCACTCCCTTGCCAGGGCCGACTGCTCTCCTGTGCCTGTGCCCGGTACATCTTCCCCTCCCTCCGTGCCATGGGGTGGGAAGGGGCTGTCTGTCCCAGCCTCACCCACGGGCACAGCCCTGGGCAGGACAGGCCCTGCCTGGGCTGGCTCTCCCGCTCCCCCTCCGCAGCCTGCCCGGCTGCCAGGCTCATCGCCGCTTGGCTGGCACACAAGGCTCGAGGCAGCGCTGGCACTCGCCCCGTCCGTGGGTGCTGGCAGCGCAGGGCTGCGCGCGGCGCCCTTTGTGCGGCACTGGGGATGCCAGGTCATCCGCGGCGCCTAGGTGACATCTTGGCCGGAGGGCCCAGAGCCCAGTGGGACAGCGTCCAACACCGCCAGCCCTGGAGTCACTGCCGTGCCCGGGCAGGGGAGGCCAAGGCGTCCTCCACAGCCCCCGGGGCAGACACCCCGAGTTCCCCAGACCCCTCAGCCCCGCACATCCACCCCTTCCCCTGGCTGGGGACCCCTCAGCTGTGACCCCGGGCCCCAGCGCTGGCTCCCTCTTCCCTGAGCCAAGGGCCATGTACCTGCACAGCCTCAAATCGGAAATCAGCCCCTCAGAACCAGCCCCCCGCAGCTGTTCCCTGGTGCTCTGCAGAGTTCTCCGGCCCCGCAGTCACTCTGGGACCCTCACTCCCGTCCCCCTTCCCCGCAGCCAGGTCCCTCCAGGACCCTCGGACCTGCTCCCCGTCCCCTCACAGCCTCTCCAGGACCTTCACAGCCACTCAGTCCACTCAGAGCCACCTCCCCTCCCCTGGTAGCCGTCCCCTGGTCCCTCACCCACTCCGGGACCCCCAGACTCGCTCCGCAGATCCCCAGAACGGCTCCCCATCCCCTCGCAACCTCTCATGGACCCTCACAGCCACTTCCAGCCGCCCAGAGCCACCCCCTGACCCCTCACAGCCGCCCTGGAGCCCCCAGACCCGCTCTCCGTCCCCTCACAGCCGCCCTGGAGCCCCCAGACCCGCTCTCCGTCCCCTCCCAGCCGCCCCCCGTCCCGCAGCCCAGTCCCTCAGAGCCGCTCCGGGACCCTCAGACCCGCTCCCCGTCCCACCGCCACCTCTCCGGGACCCCCACAGCCGCTCCCAACTCACCCTAACCCCTTCCCCAACCCCTCCCGGCCGCTCCGGGACCCTCAGAACCGGCACCAGCCCCCATAACCGTCCCCCAACCCCTCCCGGCCGCACCAACCGCCTCCCCATCCCCTCACGGCACCCCCCACACACCGCAGCCATTCACAGCCGCTCCGCGCTCCCCAAACCCGCTCCCCGTCCCCCGAAACCGCCCCCCACACGCGGTCAGAGCCGCCCCCCCCGGCGTGTCCCCCCCTCACCTTCAGCAGGTCCAAGGGGTGGGTGCAGCAGGCGGCCCCGGAGGACGCCAGGCCGCCGAAGTACCAGCGCGAAACGCGCTGCTCCGCCATGGGAGCCGCTTCTGCCACAGACCCCGCCCCCTGCCGTTAAGACACGCCCCCTTCCGTTAAGCCACGCCTCCTCCCGGTACCGGCGGGGGGGGGCCCGGCCGGCGCATCCCCCGGCCCGGGAGCGGCGCGGATCCCCCCCGGCAACCCCGGGACGGGGGCTGCCGCGGCAACCCCGGGCTCCAGAACCATCCTTTCCCCTGCCGCACGCACCTCCACGGCCCGCGGGAGCGGCTTCTTCCCGTTAATAATTAACGGGGATTTACTAACGGGGAGGTGAAGGCATCTGCAGAAAAGCGGCGTGAGGAGGCAGGGGATGCGCGGGTACAAACAGCAGTGTTACCAGTGCACACGTGTAGAGTGCGGGGATAATCAGCATCTCCAGAGTACTCATTCCCGCCCTGCCCACATCTCCACAGCCTATGGAAGTGGGTTCTTCCCGTTAACAACTAACGGGGCGGTGAGACCAGCAGCAAAAGGCAGCGTTAAGAGGGGGCGATGCCATGAGGAGGGGGGTGATGTGCTGGCACAAACTTCAGTACCTGAAGGGAGCCTACAAGAAAGACGGAGAGAGACTATTTAGGAGAGCCTTGACAGGACAAGAGGGAACACCTTCACACTGAGAGAGTAGATTTAGGTCAGATAATAGGAAGAAATTCTCCCCTGTGAGGGTGGTAAGGCCCTGGCACAGGCTGCCCAGAGAAACTGTGGCTGCCCCATCCCTGGAAGTGTCCAAGCCTGGTTGGATGGGGATTGGAGCAACCTGGGCTGGTGGAAGGTGTCCCAGCTCAGGGGTTGGGACGAGATGATCTTTAAGATCGCTTCCAACTCAAACCATTCCATGATTCTACGAAACGTCGACATTACCAGTGTGCACATGGAGCATGGGGGTAATCAGAGCTGATCTGGGAGAGATGAACCATTTCACATGTTTTTTTTTATATTTATAAGGTAGAGTTCATGGTGATAGTGGAAGGAGGCAGCAGCTCTGCCAAACCACAGTGTTTTTTGGGAGAGCACTCCCACCGCGCCGAGCGCTTGGAAAGGTCCGGGCGCGGCTCGGGCAGCAGCCGCTGTGCCAGTCCCTGTGGGGTGAGACTACTCCAGAACAACAGTCCCTCCTGCTGCCTCCAGCGCCGCTTTGATCTTCTCTGCTTCCTCCTTGGAGGCGTTTGCCTTGATCTCCTGCGGAAGGGACTCCACCAGCTTCTTTGCCTGTGGGAGGGACAAAGTACGAGGCTCATGAAGTGCCTTTCACTAACCAGATTATCGGATTTAGAGCCATGAGCCCGACCTCTGCTTAAGATGACCAGGGAAACTCACCGACCAGTACAAACCCCAAGACTTTCACTTGAATATGGCACATCCCATCAGAAGGTGGCTAAACCTGACCGTGAGCGGCAGCAAATCCACTGGGAAACCTTTTCCAGTGATTCGCTGCTCTTAAATTCCTCCCAGCATGTGCGTGGTGCTCCCAGATGTGCACCTCTGGCCTGTGCAGGAGTGGGTGCAGGCAGAGGCCCGTGCAGTGACCTACCAAGGCAGTGGCTGCCTGGCACTGGGCCCTGCTCAGTGTCTGTGTTTTGGTTCACATACTTGTGCCAGCAGGAGGGGAGGCCGGTGCAGGGTTTGGACACAGCTACACCGGGTAAAACAGAGCTCCAGCACAGACTATACTCAGAACACATTATTTTGACATTTTAGGGACTTTCTAAGCAAAACTACTGGTACTAAGCAGCACTGCAATACTTAAGGCAAGCTGAAAAGCTGCTGAGCTGATTTAAGGAACTTACAACAGTGCTGCTGTAGAGAGGGAAGGGAGCCTGGGGGGACAAGCCCCTGCTGTGGTCAGACCCTCCTGCTCTTACACCCAACACCAGTGAAGCTATTTGGCTCCTTGAAACAGACCCCAGCTGGTTCCCAGGTGAGAAGCCACAGCTCTCTGCTGTGGTTTGGTGTGGCTTTAGTACCCACCGGACTGGCTGCTGCTGGCAAAAAGGTTTTGTGCTTTTGATTCCTGCTGGGCACAGTGACAACACATCTGTGGTGGCAGAAAATGGTTTTTTTTTCTGGGGTGAGCAGGCACAGCCAGTGCTCGGCAGGGCAGGAATGCCTTCACCCACCAGGACAGGGTTCAGACAGGAGCCTGTTCCAGCTCGCTGCGATGAGAACAGGCAACACAACCCAGGTTATTCATTTCAGAACCCTGCTCACCAAGGCGTGACTCCATTCTAAAGCAGCCCTGGTGAAGGGAAGCAGCTGTTCCTGGCGCCTGGCGGGAGGAAGAGCAGGGCCCAAGCCAAAGGGATCCACACAGCAGCAGTCACGGGGCAGAGGCAGCACATTCCCAACCCAGTCAGACCCGGGACTGGCAGTGACACAGGGCCAGTGTCTGCTGGGAGGCTCTCAATGAGCTTCCTGAACCGAGGATGGCCTCGGTCCGGTGTGTGCTGACCACACACCTGCCTCATCACGCAGTTGTTGCCGCAGGACTGACCTGTTTGGGTCCCACCAGCACTCAAAGTCCTCACTAGCCACGCTCTCCTCCAAACCATCAGGCCACAAAGAGAACCCCTGCAAACCTCATTAAAACACCTCAACGGGATGGCCATAAAATTTACAACAAAAGTGCATCAACTCTACTTCGAACACAACTTCTGCAGGCAGAACCCTGTCAGCAGCCAATTGTTTTGTGTGTGTGTTTTAACCAAAGGGCCAGGTCAGGCACATCACACTGGAGTTTGCCCACAACAGCCGGTACCTACAAACAGCTCGTCCGACAGGTGCCACGTGCTAACCCGACCTCATTTAGCATCAGCCCTCCAGTTAATTATCTGCTGATTGCATCCATTACAGGGTTTGCTATTTTCATGCTTGCTTCGGACCAATAATGGATGAACAATTTGCAGAGGAACCAGGCTGACAGTCAGGTAATTATCCCTCTGGGGCAGCCAAACTTGCACGTGTGCCACTGAGTTTCTCTGCTGGCTTTGCAACAGGAACAGGTCAGAAGATTACCTGCAAACCTTTCTGCTGTTCCAGAACACGATAAGAGCAGACTCTGCAATACTCAACGCTGCAGTTGGATAAATGGAAAGTGCTACTATTAACTCCAAGATATGGCAGCATCACCCAGTGGAGAACTGCAGCGCGTTAAATACTTTGCCAGTAGCAGCTTCATCACCCAAGCTGCTGAGCCCACACCCCGGCTCAAGGGCATGAGTTCAGATGCTGCCCAGGGCTGTAAGAGGCCCGGTCTCCTCCCAGGAAAGAGGAAGAAGCATCACCTACAAAAAGAAGAGCCCTGAAAAGACTTGGAAGCCTGGATTGAAAGATGTGTGAGTTAGAAAAACTCGTCCAAATTCAGAAATACATTGGTTTTGGGAAAGGCAAGCCAAACCGAGCTGTACTGAGGGACTCCTGAGCTCTGCAGGAAAGCTCACAGCAGCTCTCAGGTTTGGAGAAGCTGAGATTGGCACGAAGGACTCTGAGGTCTTTGCTCTGGGTCTCCTCCTTCATCCTCCCACTTCTGCCAGGGGAAAATGCCAAAGACACAACCAAATCTTGCTCCCCACTTTGCCCGTGCCTCTGCACTGAGGCTCACACAGGCAGACTGTGCTCCTGCACACGCAAATACAGGCTCCCTTCGGACAGAGAGCTGACTGCTGGACCCAAGTGGGCCTGGGGGCGACACGCCAGAGCCGGGGGCAGCCCGGGACAGCCCCTGCTCACCTGCACGAGGTTCACTCCTGGCACGAAGTTCTTCACCTCCTTGATCAGCTTCACCTTGTCAGCGGGTTTCAGCTCCGTCAGCCGGACGGTGAAATGTGTTTTCTCTTTCTTGAGCGGGACCTCCTCCTCCTCCTGGAAGCAGCAGGAACGCCGTGAAGCCCCGCGGCCAAACCCACCGGCCCCGCCCGCCCCCCGCGCTCGGGGCCCCCGGGGCCTCACTCCCGCCCCTCCCGGTACCTGCGGAGCCGCCTGGGCGGGCACGGCGGAGGCAGCGGCGGCCGCGGGCATCACCCCCACGTCCGGGATCTTCAGCGTCTCCTGCGGGAAGAGCGGCGGCACCGGCGGCCGGTCAGGCGGCGCACGCGGCCGGGGCCGGGCCGGGCCGGGCCTCCCCCGCAACCCACCTTGAGCAGCGCGTTGAGATCGGCCACCTCCAGCAGCGTGAGCCCCGCGATGTCCCGCACCAGCTGCCGCACCTTGGGCGAGTACTCCTTGGCGGCCGTGTCCAGCGGCGCCCCGGCCAGCGCCTCCGAGCGCCGCGCGGGGCCGGTGCCGAGCGCCCGCAGCCCGGCGGGGCCGGGGCCGGTGCCGTGCGGGGCTCGGTGCGCGGTTCGCGGCAGGCGCGGCGGCAGCAGCGCCCGTCGGGCGGCGGGGAGCACCGCGGGCAGCACCGCGGGCAGCATGGCGGCCCCGAGGACACCGAGCTCTCCCGGCGGGCCCCGCGCCGGACGGGCTGGGCGGCGCTCGGCACCGGGACGGGCGGAGCGAAGCGAAGCGATGTGCCCTGGGAGGTGTAGGCAAAGCCCGGCAGCGTCGCCCCCCCGACCCCAGCACACGAGGCCGCAGCTCGTTCCAACGCTTTATTGTCGCCGTTCGCGCTCGGTCTCCCCCGCGAGGGGCGGGGACGGGACGGGCCCGGCCCGGCGATGGGCCCCGGGAGGGCGCTGCGGGGAGCGGGACTCAGCGGGGACAGGGCCAAGCTGGCGCCGGGGACCGGGCAGGGCTAAAGCGCTGCTCCTTCGGGGCCCGCGGCCACGAGCCCCGGGGCAACGGCAGGGACCGGGCGAGCTCCTGCCCGGCCCCGGTGGCCGCCGGCTGGCAGGGAGGAGTGGGGGGGGGGGGGGGGGGGGGCCGGGGGCAGCAGCCCCGGGCAGTCGGGGGCAGGGGGCTGTGCCCCTGCCGCTTGGTCCCCAGAGCCTGCGATGGGAGCCTGTGGCACCACCGCCCCCGGACATGGGGCCAGGGGACAGGAGGAGCAGTCGAAGTACAGAGTAATTCTGGATGAAGAGTAGTGTTACACAGGACCCCCAGGGTCCCCCATGCCCTGTGGCCTCGATCAGTCAAATGAGATGAGCTGGGCCTCTCCGCTGCCCGGGGGCTGCTGCCCGGGGGCTGGTGCCGGTGGAGGCTGCTGCTGGGGGGGCCCCCCGGCTGGGGCCACCTGGAACAGACAAAGTGGTTTCATCAGCACACGTGCCCCACTGGGTCCTGGCCCCCCTGGGGCCCTGAACCCCTGGGCTGGTGGCACTTACCTGTTGGTAGAGGGGCTGTTGCCCAGGCATGTAGGACTGCTGGGCTGGAAGGCTGCTCAGAGCTGCATCCTGGCCCGGGAGGGCAGACATGAGACCCTGTGGGAGCGAGGGGGTGGGTGTCAGAGGGGCCGGGGGACTCGCAGCGCCCGTGGGGCGGTGGTGACAGACCCCAGACTCTGCCAGGCCTCCTCCAGGACGACTCCACAGGCTGGAGCCCACCCACACCTCATCCCCCCGTGCCCAAGTGGGGAACGCTCACCTGCATGCCATAGGGCTGGTAGCCCATGGAGACGGACTGGCTGCCCATGTAGCTCATGGCCCCTGACTGGGGGGCCTGGGAGATGGCCGGGATGCTCTGGGACTGCGAGGCCGCGCTCTGTGGGGAGAGCCTGGTGAGAGGCGGCGCAGGCAGCGATGGCTCACAGCTCCAGCCAAGACCCCAGAGCCTGGAACTGGCTCCGACCCCAGCCCACTCCCACAGGGAGAGCAGCAGATCTGGAGGTCTGGGACCAACCAGCCCATCCTCCCCCCTGCTCAGAGATCCCGTTGATGAGGTGGGGTACATTGCCCCAGGCCCCCAGCCCTCACCTCACAGCCACAGGCTGTGCTGCCTCACTTGCCTGGTAGCCCTGTGTGGGCGTGGGCTGGTAGGACGAGTATGCTGGGGTGGTGGTGGGCACTGCTGTCCCCTGCTGAGCCCCCTGCCCGCTGCCGGCCCCCGGCTGGTACATGTAGGCATTCACCATGCTGGGATCTGGGCAGAGAGGGCAGAGGTTAGAGCAACCACCTTGGCTCACCCCTACCCCTGTGGGATGAGCTGCCCGACGTACCAGTCCCGGTGACGGGCATGGCGGTGTACGGCCCTGTGCCTCCCTGTGCAGCCTGGTTCATGTACACGCTGTGCATGGGAGAGCCCTCCACAGAGCCCGCTGGGCTGAAGGTGCCAGGGAAGCTGGTGGGCCCAGAGGGCTGGTATATCACCCCGCTGGCTGCTGGCATGGCCTGGAGCTGGTGGGAGAAGGAAAGCCAGCCTTAGGCTGCAGGCCCTGGGACCTGGCAGGAGGGTTCCTGGCCCAGCAGCTGTACCTGGGCATAGGGCAATGAGAAGGCTGGCATCTGGGCTCTCATCTGGATGGTCTGCTTCTGCTGCTCCAGGCGCAGCTGCCTCTCCTTTTCCTGCTCCTGCAGTCGCTGGATGGCCAACTGACGCTGCATCTCCAGGTACTCCTGCGGACACAGGACTGTGACGGCTCGGAGCCAGGACCCTACAGACCCCCTCCCACTAGGACAGCTGTCCCTGTCAGCCCTGGGCTGATCCATGGCACAGGCAGGCCTGGAATACCCTGGACACGCTTCTCTGCCTCACCTGCTTCTTCTGCCTCATGATCTCCAGCTTCTGGGCCAGCTGGATCTGGCGCTGCCGCTCTGCCTCCTCTGCTGCGCGGCGCAGCTTCTCCTGGTGCTCCTCCCGCAGGGCGTTCAGAGCCCCGCGCGCATCCCGGATCTGGGCCAGTTTGTCCTGCAGGCCTTCGTAGTACACTGGGGAGAGAAGGGACAGCCTCAGGGACATGGGGACAGAGCATCGGAACACCCCTGCACTCCTCACTAGTCTCTGGAGAGGCTGCGTCACAGGAATGCCAAACGCTGGCACCGGGGAAGCCCCGGCAGGTGCCCGCCCACGCCCAGGGCCAGCAGCTCCCCCAGCTCCCACGCACGCCTGCGCTCGTCCAGCTGGTTGAGCAGCTCCAGCAGCTGCGGGTGCATGTTGTTGATGGACTGGAACAGGGACAGCACGGCAGAGTCATTGGTGATGCTGCGGCCTCGCATGTGGTTGCTCTTCATGCGGTTGACGAAGGTGGTGACCGCGTTCTGCAGCGCCTTCAGGAACTGCTCGTGGTTCTCCTCGGACTCGCCGTTCTGGTACTGCTGCTGGAAGGAAGGACGGGGCAGCCGATAGCCGTGACCCCCCAAGAGCTGGCAGCCAGCCTGCAGAGCCAAGGAGTCCGGTGCTTCTTGCCCCTTGGCAGGTGCCAGACCCAGGTCCGGGCCCTCTCTTACCTCAACCACCCCGAGTGGGGCAGGGTGGGCTTCCCCAGGCTGCGCAGTCGGCTCTGTCAGGGACAGGGGTGCTGACGGCGTGGGGCTCTTGCGAACCTCCTCTTGTTTCTTCTCCCAGTAGTTGCGGTTCAGGTACCGAGCCAGCTGCCAGGAAGAGAAGGAAGGTGAGCGTTGCTGCCTCGTGGAAGCAAGCCTCTGCCACAGACTAACAGGGCTGAGATCCTTACCTCTGGGTCAATGTCCTCGGCCAAGGGAGCAGAGGAATTCTGGGAAGAGACAAACAGGGAAAAGCAGTTCAGAGAAACCACCAGAGACCCCTCAGGTCCCACACAGATGTCTGGATCAGACCTGGCCATGTACAACCACCAGTGCTGAGCACCAGCAAGAGCCTCAAAGGGGACACACGCTACAGCCCCGGGAAGCAGCAGCGGCACCTAAATGCCACCTAGGAACAGACCTTCTTGCTCAAAACACAGTGAAGGAGCAAGGGGTTGAATGGGGCAACTATTTTCCCTCAGAACGGGATTAAACTGGACACAAGCAGGGCAGACTCGGGCTCAGGAAGTGGCTTTCAGGCCCAGGGCTCCCATGGACGTACCACGGGTGGGGAGTAGAGTGTGCTGACCGGGGGAGCCGATGACGTGACAGGCGTGGGCTCAGCCTTGGGGTACATGGAGTAGGTTGTTTTCTGCCTCTGCAAAAGAGAAAATTGCCAACTCAGGGACTGTCCAGACTCCTCCAAACCAACTGCAACACGGCCCATGCCTGGCTCTGCTTTCACCCTCTCATTCCACAGGCCCTGCACGTCACCCACGCCAGGATATGCCCAGAGATCTCTTATGGCCCAGTACACCTGGGCTGAAGAGCAATGACCCCTCCCAGATCCCAGCAGTGCACAAACCATTCTCTCCTTCTCCTCAGCCTCTGACTGAGACAAGGCAATAGCCAGCTGGAGCTCCTCTTCCTCTTGCAGAGCTGTCTCGTCGCGCTTTGGAGGCAGCTTGAAGTGAAAAGATGAGGAGGTGGTCGGTAATGGGATCAACAAACAGGTCAGGATCACCAGATCACCTACGGGGCAGCCACTCACCTGGGACTGCTGAGAGAGAGGGCTGGTCAGGTACTCGGGGGGCAGCTCGGAGGTGGCAGCAGCTTTGCCCTCGGCCTTCCTGCAGTGAGAGGTGACAGTGTGGACTGAACGCTCCCTCCTCTGCACCAGAGCCCCAGCTCTGCACAATGGTTCAGCAACAAACCCTGCTCCTGGGAAGGAAGGGGGCCGGGCCCAGCCCAGCCTGCACGGCCTGGGAAGCACCCTGGCCCTGCTCTGCAGGGAATTGGCTCCACATCCTTCGCCCCTCACAGTCCCAGCTCTCGCAAGCAAAGAAACCCACCACGAAGGGTACTGACTTGTTGAGATGCTCATAGCAGGGCTCACAGACTCTCACTTCCTTCTCAATCCCGAACTTGGGGATAGTGGAATACTTGGAGGAGCATTTCCCACAGAAGATCTGCCCGCAGGCCCGGCAGTGATGCTGTGAAGGATGGGAGACATCAGTGTAGTGGCAAGACACTCCTTCTCCATTAGACAACACACTCAGATACTCCCAGCATTTCCCTGCCAGTGGCCAGGGAACACGGTCTGTCCCCAGCACATTTCCACGCAGAGAGTCCTGCAGGGAGCTCTGCCAGTCCCAAGGGCTGTGCAGGGCCAAGAAACCCAAAGGGGCAGGAGCAGCACCCACCTTCCGTGTCACAACACCAAACTGCACCCGGCACCTGTGACACTCCTCAGCGTCCACCCAGTCCGGAGCCTGCCGGGGTCAAGGGAAATCATGTAAGGAGGGAGTAGAGCCTCAAGGACAGTGTCTGCACTGGGCCTTTCAGGAGCTCCAATGGCTAACAGGGCTCTCGTGCATGGGGGAGAATGGAGGCACTTGCAGCTCAACAGGAAATATTAATCCCCCCAAGTTATCCCCTCTTGTGCTCCTTAGAGACTCTGACACTTTCACACTTAGCATAAAACTCTCTAGGAACGTGTCTGCTGATCACTTCAGCAATGCCTTGCCACGTTCAGCCTGCCAAGATGATGCAAGGCCACCAAGAAAGGGGAGTGATGGGACTGACTCCCTGTCCCCGTCAGTTCTCCCAGCAAGGTCTCCAGTCTGCACGAAAGGGAGGAATGCAAGACCTGCAGGTTTGGCAGGGAGGGGATGGGAGGGCAGGCCTGTCCTGCAGTGCCAGCTCCCCCCACCACACAGCTCACCCTCTCGGCAGCGAACATGGCATCGCTCTCCTTGAACTCCGGGAAGACGTGACCTGCAGGAGAAGCAGAGTCCCATTGTGAAAGGAATCCTCTGGCACAGGGAGGCCTTGGTGCCTGCAGTCTCATGCTGTAGGTGCCAGGACAAACCTCCTGCCCTGACTGGTATCTTGCTCTGACACACCAGCATCAGCCTCCCCTCAGCCCCACTCTCAAGACAATCCCTGATGGTTTCCCTTACGCACTTAAAAGGGACATAAGGAACCTCTGGATAAGGCTTCTTATTTCTCAAGACCTTGAACTGAGCATGGGGGGATAAAAAGCCCACTGGGTGGGCAGGTAGGGCTGTGTGACTCTGGCCTTGAATGGCCAGAGTGTGTCAACACCAGCTTGGGGGGACTGGCCCTCCGGGCCCTGCCACTGCCCACAGAGGTTCTGGTGCACAGGAGGCAGAGGCAGCAGCATGTCCCTGCCCTTGAAGGGGACACTACTGTCCTGGGATAGGAGGAAAAGCGTCACACCAATACTCTGTCAAAAAAAGGGGGAGCATGGACCCATGCAGGAATGAAAGCCTGGGAGGAAGGAACTGCCTCAAAGCAAATCCCACCCCAGAGGACACACTGACTTGCTGTCAGTCTCCCCAGGAACATTTGCACCTCCTGCTGCTCAGGTCTTCTCACCAGCCCTGAACTTCTGGTTGGGCTGGAGGCCCAGAGCAAGGCGGCCCCAATCCTGGGACTGTCCCATCTCTGCAGTGGGATTCAGTCACTGCAAGGGGTTTGTTGGGTATCAGGCACCAAGGAAAAGCTCAGTGCTGCAAGTCCAGATTTTGCTCACGTCAGGCAGGTCCTGCCAAGGCTCCTGCAGAGCAGAGCTGCTTGGCCAGGTGTCCCCCAACCTGTGCCCACGGTCCTCACCTTCAACCTTCATTATCTGATAGGTGTCCTGCACCACCTTGTACTTGGGCTCGTTGCGGAAGGCGTGAGCCCAGGCCTGGATGAGGTACAGGATCTTACTGCGGACACTGGTCTCCACTTGCCTCTGCACAGGAAGGGAGGAGAAAACAACATCTGAGAAAAAGCACCTGAAACCCAAAGGATGGTGTGAACCCCCCAAAGAGAAGCCAGAAATACCAGTCAGGAAAGAGAGACTTTAGAGAATCAAGAGCTGTCAGAAACCCACAGTGAGGACGATGCACAACACAAATTACAGACCCCTTCAGCTGCCCCACTGCCCCCCTTCAGCAGGAACAACAGAGCAGCACAGACCAACTGAACAGGTCTGTGGCCTTGATACTTTGAGCAAACGCCCAGGGCCAGGCCCAGGGGCTCTGGGACCCACAGCAGCCCAGCCCACCCAGCAGCTCCCCTCAAGAGAGCTGCTCATCCCACACTCGGGACCTTCAGATGCCCAGAACAGCACAGCCTGCCCCTGCCTCGCCCGGGCACTGACGGTGCTGGGGGTGCCTGAGGTGTCAGCACCTCCAGCCCAGGAACACTCAAAGCCATCTTAGAATGTGACACAGTGAGGACAGCTGGGTCGCCTGCCCTTTGGAGGCAGGGGCAATTGTATCACACTTTCAGGAGCTGGAGGAAACTTGGCAAGCCCGTTCTGAGCTCAGCCAGCTTCAGAGATGCCCTGTCCTCAGCTGCCCAAGTCATCGCATCCACATGACCAGCTGCTCCAGAAATCCCCCAGGAAGCACAGGAGCACTGTCAAGCTCCAATTTCAGCCAAGAGCTCAGTCCACACAGTGTGACTCACTGACAATTCCTGGGGGTCCAACTACTGGAAGAGTTGGCAAGATCCTGCATTCCACACATGTCACAGCCCCGAACTTCATCAGAACTTGAATTGTTTTACCAGCACTGGGCATTTACAAGCACCAAAGTTCCAAGTGTGGGAGGAAAATGGGGCAGTTGTGAAACTCCTGAGGCAGGCAAGGACTGAGAGAACCACAAAATCCCTGGATCTGATCTGATCTCCTCAGCCCTTGGAGAGGCTGTGCTACCACACCTGGCTGTCCCACTGAAGCAGTGTTCCCTCCTGGGAGGAGATCCTGCACAGAGACTGAGTCAGCCCTAACAGGAAGGTGACAGGAGAGACACCCTGCTCAGTGTGCGAGGTGACAGGGCTCACACAGCTCATCCTGCAAGGATCTGGGTCATCTGGCTGTTTATTTCTGGTGGAAGACAGGAGCTGTAAGGAAGGAACGGCACGATGCTAACGAGCTCTTGTCTGGGCATTGCTGTTCTGAGCTGGGAGCGGGAGACAGGAGTTCTCATTTCCACTTCACTCATGGAATTCTCCAGTCCAAGGACACACAGAGCTCCTGCAGGCATCAGACTGGTGGTGGCCTGTGACAACATCTTGTCAGTGCCAGCAGCCAGGGTCACATCCTGCAGAACTCCTGAACTATTCCACAGGCCGGTGAAATGGCCACAACACAGAGGAAGCTCCTGTTGGTTTCTCCTTTACTGCTTTACCTGCCTGTGTGTCTCACACTGTTCTATGGGGGGGAATTCACCTCACCACTGCCCAGGTCCTCAGTGCAGGTGCCAGGCCATCACCTGGTTTCCTCAGCTGTCCCAAGCCAAGTGTTGCATCCAGGAGCATTTAGCATGGAATGGCCCAGGCCTCTACAGCACATTCCTGCCCGTTCACAGCACAGCCAAACCTCTGCTTCCACCACATCTCCTCTTCCCAGAGATCCTCCTTTGCTCCCTACACTCACCCCTTCACACCACATGATAGTTTGCTCTTTTCTGGAGTTTCCCAGTTTCCCTTCTGTTCCTTACCCAAAAGGAATGCAGGAGAGGACACACACATCTCCTCCTGCTGCTGGTGCTTTTCCAGAAAAAAAAAGATAGAAAAATAAATCGATTTACCTTGAGTATTTCCTTCAGCTCCTCCATGGTCTGTTTATTGGCCACCTCGTCATGAACTGTTTGGCCACAGTTTTTAACCACTGACTCCATGACCTGCAAGGGTCAAGAACAACATCAGCCCACGGTTTCCTGCCTCCTCTGCAATCCATGGTGTTGCCAGCACACTGTACAGGCTGAACACAGGGCACTATTTAAGCAATGAGGCACACTGGGGCCGTGGCAATCCATACCCCACGCTGGGAACCAGCTGCCCTTCAGCTCCACAGGGGCCTGGGTGCCTTTGTTCTCTGGAGACTGACCCCAGGGACAGCAGCCTAAGTCCCAGCTTTGCCTGTTCCAAAGCCAAGACAGACCTAAAGCATCAAGGCCCCGGCCTGATCATCCCAAACCCTCTGTGCCAGAGCCAGGAGGAGGCTGGCTCCACGCCGTGCCGCAGGCAGCCTGAAGGCAGGATGGTGAGAGGGGACATTCCCCAGGTCCCCATGGTGCTCCCGGTCCGGTGCTGTTACCTCCAGCGCATACAGGGCCACGTGGGGATTCTTGTCATTCACCTTCTTCTTGATGGCGTTGACGGCGTATTTCGCTCTGGGTACGGAAGAGAGGACAGATCCTCAGGGGATCAAGGATCCTAGGGGAGATCCCACCTGCTGCTGCCAACCCGCAAACCCCCCCTCTGACACGAGGGCACACTTAGCTCAGGGGTACACAATTCCCTGGAGGAAACTGGGAAGGAATAAGCACATTCAAGCTTGAGTTTCCCTGAGGATTTCAGGCCAGGGGTAACCTGTAGCCCCTGAGGTCTGGGAAGAATGTCAGCACATTGAGGTGTGCTGTACTGCCCTTCCAAAGCTCCTGTGGAAGGGGACAGACACGTGTGCTCCCACGGGCTGGCAGGTCCAAGACCCCCGAAGGGTCTGACAGGAGAGCTGTGCCCACAGCGCGTCCGCAAGCCCAGGAGCACTCACTGGGTGTCTCCCTGCCGGATCATGTCGCAGATCTGCAGGATGGATTCCCAGTCCGTCTCCAGCAGGAGCTGGCTCGTGGCCTTATCTGCAAGGAACAAACCCGCCGGGATGCCGTGAGCGGCCGCTCCCCGCGGCTCCGCCACCGACGTGTCGCGGGAGCGCCCCGGGCGCGGCGCTGTCCCCAGGCTCGGGAATAAAAACCTCCGACGTCTCCCGGCAGGCACCGGCCCTCTCTCCCCTTTGAGACATCCCGGGGCCCTCGGTAACCTCGGCCCCACCGCTCCCGCTCCTCCCGGCCAGCATCGGGCTGCGGCACCGAGCCCCGGCCCGGGAGAGCCCTGCCCCGGGCCCGATCGCTGCGGACCCCGGCCCGGACCCCGCCCCGCCCGCCCGAGGGGCCGCGCCGGTACCGAGGAGCCGCTCGAAGGTGCCGCTGCCGCGCCCCATCGTGTCCTCCCGCCGCCGGCCCGGCCCGACCGCTCCGGCCCGGTCCGTCCCCGCCCCTCCGCGGCACTTCCGCTTCCGGCTTCCGCCGGGGCGGGCCCGGTTCCGCCGGGGCGGGGCCGCGATGGCCGCGGGTCGGCCCCCGCCCACGGTGCTGCTGCTGGGGGCGGCGGGCGGCGGCAAGAGCCTCTTGGTGCGGCGGCTGCGCCATATCCACCGGGCACGGGGCACCGGGGGGACCGGGGGGCACCGGGGGGGACCGGCGGGGGCGAGGGGGGGTCCGGGCAGCCCCTTCCCCTCCCGGACGCGAGTCCTTAACGCGCGGCACAGCTGAGCGCCGAGGAGCCGGCGGGGCTGGGCGAGCCCCCGGCCACGCTGCCCACGGTAGGCAGGGCCCGGCGGGGCCGAGGGGCGGCGGGGGGCGGCGGGCACGGCCGCACCCAGCCCCGCGCCTGTCCCGCAGGTGGGCACCAACCTGACCGACCTGCGGCTGCCGCGGAAGGTGACGGTGCGGGAGCTGGGCGGCTGCATGGGCCCCATCTGGCCCAGCTACTACAGCGAGTGCAGCGCTCTTGTGGTGAGCGGCACCGGCACCCCCCGAGACCTCCCCCCTCCGTGCCCTGCTTTGTGCCCTCGGCACACCCGCACCCCGCTTTCCCTTCTCCCCCTGCAGTTCGTGGTCGATGCCTCCAACCCCACCCAGGTCTCCTCGTCCTGCATCCAGCTGCTCTCCGTCCTTTCGGCAGCGCCGCTCGCCTCCGTGCCCGTCCTGGTGCTCTTCAACAAGATGTGAGGAGGGGGATCAGCTCGCAGGATGGGGCAGCACCTGCACTTTGCTGCACTGCCCGGGCTGGAGACCCCCAGGCTGGTGCTGGGCTGGGCAGGGGAGCTGTTGTGGTGGGCTCATGCAGCCCCCCCCTCTCCCCACTGCAGTGACCTGCCCTGCTACATGTCGCTGCTGGAGATGAAGTCGCTGTTCCGCATGCAGGACGTCGTGTCCTGTGCCACGCAGCCCATCACGATGCTGGAGACCAGCGCCCGCGACGGGACCGGTCTGGCCGATGTCCTGCAGTGGCTTCGGGCCACCCTTGGAGACCCCCATTGACCCCGACCCTGCCAGGGGCCTGCAGCAGCCCAGGACAGTCCTGTCACCAAAGGAGGTGGCCAGGGAGCAGCTGCCTTGCATGGGGCTGGGAGCAGGGCCTGGAGCAGTGTCACAGGCTGGTGACAGACTGTATCCCCGTGGGACTTCACAGTAAAACTCTGACCAAACTGGTGGCTGGTGGCTGCCCTGTGCTTGGGAGGAAACCCCAGACTTTTGGGGAAGGGATGAGCAGAAGGCTCAGGGGCCAGGCCGTGCTGGCACCTCTGGGCACAGGAGGGGTTGCTGCAGTGGGGCTGGGGGCTAGGGCAGCATCTGAGCTGGGCTAAGCAGGGCAGGGGCTGGTAAGGCTGCCCAGGTTGGAGACTGAGTGCCTATGGGGCTCCAGCTCTGGCCCTACAGGCATCACGCCAGTCCAGCCACAGTGGGGGGACCTGGGGAAAGGTGTGGAAGGACTGGGGAACCTGGGTGGGTGTCAGGAGCTGGGGTAGGCCCACTGACAGGGATGCCTCAGTCAGGGATGTCTCACAAGTTGTAGCAAGTTCCAGCCTGTGGCTGCTCCCCAGCACTCACTTGGGCTCAGAGAATCTCAGAATGGGTCAAGCTGGAAGAGACCACAGAGGGTTGTCTGGTCCAACCCCCATGCTCAAGCATTGTCATCCCAGAGCACATGGCACAGGATTGCATCCAGATGGTTCTGGAGTATCTCCAGTGAGGGAGACTCCACCACCTCTCTGGGTGGCCTGTTCTGGTGTGTGGTCACTGCAGAGGAAAGAAGTTCTTTCTCACAGAATATCATAGAACATGCTGAGTTGGAAGGGGCCCATCAGGATTATATTCAGGTGGAATTTCCTGTGCATCCATTTCTGCCTGTTGCCTCTTGTCTTATTGCTTGGCACCCTTGAGCAGAATCTGGTCCATCCTCTGACACCTCCCTGCAGATACTGACAGACACGGATGAGGTCCCCTCTCAGACACCTCTTCTTGAGGCTGAACAGGCCCAGCTCCCTCAACCTGTCCTCATAAGAGATGCTCGAATCCCTTAATCATTTCTGTAGCCTCTGTGGGATCTGCTCCAGGAGCTCCATGTCCCTCTTGTCCTAAGGAGCCCAGAACTGGGCACAGCACTCCAGATGTGGCGTCACCAGGGCTCGGTAGAGGGGCAGGATCACCTCCGTGACCTGCTGGCAATACTCTTCTTAATGCATCCCCAGAAGGGCTGGGGCTGTGTGCAGGACCCACCCCGTGCCCACAGCTATGACCAGTGTCTGTCCATGACAATAACCCGCCCTGTGCCCGCGCTGACGGCCCGGCCTGGCCCAGCTGCCTCACCCGGTGGTGCCAGTGCCAAGTCACGGGGTGCTGGTGGCTGCCTGTGCCTGGCACACACGGTGGCACATCCCGCCCTGGGCCTGTCAGTGCTGTGGCACCGGGGCAGCTGCTGTCCCAGGGCCTGGGGCTGCCAGCAGTGCCATGGAGGGGAGCAACTCTCGGTGCCGGGGGCTGCAGACACTGCCCGCGGTGGCTCATGGCTCGTGGGGCAGCAGTGGTCCTCGCTCCAGCGTTGTGGGCTGAGCTGAGCTCTGCCCTGGGCAGCTGGATGGGCGAGCAGGCAGTGCCGAGGAGCCTGAGCACACCCTGCCACAGCTGCTGAGTCACCACCACAGCCAGCACTGACACACCAACCCCACCTGCCTGCTTCCAGCCCAACAGGTCCAGACACCAGCCAGAGCCCTCCTGTGCAGTGGCACTTTAATGGGCCAGGTCACCCTGAGCCCACGGGGTCCCTGCCCAGCCCAGCACCACGGTGGTTCTTCCCAGTCCGTCCTGCCAGCTGGTGCAGTGTGTGTAGGGCTGCTGGGGTGGCCCTGAGCCCTTTTTCATGGGACTGGGATCAGAGAGCTGCTCTCCTGGCAAGCCAGGCACAGGGCTGGAGCTGGGTCAGTGCCTGGCAGCTCCCAGCTCCATCCTTGCTGCCCCTGGGCAACGTGAAATGGGCTGCAGGTTTCTCCATCCAGAAAGTTCTGCTGTCTCCAAAGGATTCTCCAGGGCCATTCTCCACGGGGCCAATGTGCTGGTAGGGAGGAGAGCTGGAGAGCTGTTCTCTGCAAGCAGTGACCACCCACAGAGCAGGGCTGTGCTGGTGAGGCAGCCCCGCATGGAGCTGTGCCTGGGCTGTGACAGCAGTCCTAGTTCTGCACGTGCTGCATCCCAGCAGCTCCAGGCAGCAGGAGCACCTGAATCCCTGTGCCATGGCATTCCTATTGACATGCCTCAATGGGTCCTTGGTACAGCAAGGAGGGAGGATCTTCCCCAGCATCCTGTGGTCCTGCAGCTTCCAGCACAGTATTGTGATGGACAGATCCAGCCCTTCGTGCCAGCCTTACCTGGGCCTCAGGCACGTCTCTCTCGCTGCTCATAAACGGAGTGAAGCTTCTGCATGAGAAATATCTTATCTTCCCCTTCCTGCAACAACAGAGCCGTGGGACAGCTGAGTGGCAGTGCTGCTGGGGCCAGAGCCTGAACTGGCAGCCCTGGGGCTGGGCCAGAGCCTGAACTGGCAGCCCTGGGGCTGGACCAGGCCGTGGAGCAGCCGGGACGGGCAGGGACAGTGCAGCACTCGCACCTTGGCGATCTGCTCCCTGAGCAGGCAGATGACCCTCTGCTGGCCTCTCACCACTTGGATGTAGAAGTAGATCACAGCTCTGCAACAACAGCATGGGATGGTGGCAGCTGGGCAGGAAGCTGAGGAACACTGTGCTCCTGGCACCAGGATGGGGCACAGGGCTCTGGATTGTCACCCTGGCTCCCAGCCCTGCTTAGGGCCATGACAGTGGGACCCTCAAAACAAGGCCCAGGGTTCAGCCTTGGGCTTTGGTCCATACTCACAGGAGGGCCCCAGATGTGAAGAACAGGAGGAAGGTGTTCTCCACCAGGTGCTGGTGGACCCAGGCGAACCAAGTGATGTTGGGGTTGGACTTCTGCAGCACCAGCACCCAGCTCTTCCCTGATTTGTAGATGGTTTCCAGCCCCCGGAAGGGTCCGCACGTTTCTGATGGCTGCACCCTGAGCAGACAGACAGACAGACAGACAGGGTGGTCAGAGCAATGGGCAACCCAGCAGCCGCTGCCCCCAGCCCAGGGCACTGCCTGTCTCAGACATCCAGCCCTCCTGGGACCCAGCCTCACTGTCCCCAGCATCCCCAGGGATCTTCATCCTTGTGTCCTGCACCAGGAACACCCGTGAACAGCTGGAGGAAGTGGGCACGAGCCAGTGGCTGGGCAGCACCTCCCTGCCTGGGACAGCACTGCACAGCCTGGGGCTGGGGGATGTTGGGGTTGGGGGGCACGGTGTCTCCAAGCCCCTCTATCTCCAGGCTGCCAGGGGTCCTGTGCCCCAAGCCATGGCCTGGTGGGTACTCACGACCAGATGGTGTAGGAGAGGAAGATGGTTGCACCCAGGAAGAAGGGGAAGCACAGCAGGGTGATGAAAATGGTGCTCATATGCGACGCTTGCCAGGGCTTGCTGGGGGACTGGCAGTTCCGCATCAGGCTGGTCTGTGAACAGGGAGCAGCGTCCTGGGGGCTGCCAGCTCCTGAAGTGTGGCCCCCACCCTGCTGTCCCCTCCCTCCTACCCGCTGGAAGCCAAGTGAGCCTGGGGACACCCTCTCCCCAGCAACCTCTGCTCAGTCCCACTGGGACGGGGCTGCTCCGTGCAGCACCGCTGCTGCATCACAGGCTGGCAGTGGCAGGGCACAGTGTCACCGCTGTGTCACCAGTGGGGAACTGCAGGGGGCAGAGGGAATCACACCTTTTTGATATAGAACAGCAGCAGCAGCTTCAGCATCTGCACGGCCGGCAGGAGTGGAGCGAAGAGAATGCCCAGCCTGGGAATGGGGGGAGGACAAGCTCGCCTGGGTCTGAGCCCCAAGGGAGCCAGTGGTGGGCACAGCTGTGGCACCCACGGGGCTCTGGGGGAACACAAGGTATTTGCCAGCAGAGGAAGGAGCCACATCAGGCAGAGACGTCTCACCAGGTCAGGGTCTGCCCGTAGATCAGCTCCAGCACATTTCGGGCAATGTCAAACTCGGGCCTCTGCCTCAGCCTCTTCTCCAGGATCAGCCTGGAGAGAAGCAGAGCTCTGCTTCCACCCTTGCACCCACCTTCCCACTCCGACGTGGCAGAGCCTGGGCACACCAGAGAGCTGGGGCCGTGCAGGGACACCACACTGGGGGGACACATCCTGGGGCATGTTACCTCCACACCAGCTCCCCGAAGAGCGTGTCCAGCAAGGTGAATATGAAATCCATCACCACAAAGCGATAAAGGTCCTGCCCCACACATGTCTCCCAGCACTAGGGATACAAGCAAGGGTGGCATACAATCACAGAATGCTTTGGGTTAGAGGAACCCTAAAGCTCATCTCATTCCACCCTCCCGCCATGGGCAGAGACACCTTCCACTAGACCAAGTTGCTCTGAGACCTGTCCAACCTGGCTTTAAACACTTCCAGGGATGGGGCAGCCATAGCTGCTCTGGGCAAACCTGTGCACAGTGCCTCACCACTGCCACAGGGAAGAATTTCTTCCTAATATCTAATAAGGAAGAAACCACCAGTTCCTTCCATGGCCCCATGCTGAGCCTGGCCCCTCACGGCCCCAGGGCAGCAGTGCTGACCTCCTCTGTTGAGCAGACAACACTCCGGCTGAGCCACTGGAAACACAGCAGGCTGAGGATCACCATCTTCAGAATGAGGTTCCTGGAGAGCAGGAGCAGGGCCAGGAGCCCCTGAGCCCAGGGGAAGGAGGGGCCAAGCCCCACAGACAGGGTGCCTGGCCCCAAAGCGTCCCCCATGCCACAGGAGGGGGTGCAGGACTCTCCCTCCACCACAGCCCCAGCCAGCCCACCTGCAGATGGCCACGTAGACCTGTGTCACAGGGGAGTCCTGCTTCTCCCACATGGCCAGCAAGTTGTACAGGTGGGGCATCAGCGCATTGAGGAGGGATACCACGAAGGGCAGGACCAGCAGGATGGCTTCCTGCTGCCACCTGCCACTGCCCCGTGCTCGCTGCTCCTGCTGAACCTGGTGAGCAGGTCCTGTGGTGAGCGCACGGATTTGGGCAGCCAGGCATCCTTAGGGAGGGCAGCAAACATCCAGGCCAGGAGAAGAGCTGCAACGGGGCTGCCCCCGCCTCCCTCCCCGCTGCCCCTGCCACGTCCAACCCCAGGGCGAGGGCTGGCACTCACCACGTGCATGTGCTCAGACAAGTGGTGCACAGCCAGTGTGCAGCCCAGCACTGAGCCCAGCGCCAGGGTCCAGGCCAGCAGCACCACGATGCAGTGCCTCAGGCGCTGGCAGAGGCTCTGGGAGCGGGAGCGGGAGCGCTGCTCTGCCAGCAGCTCCTGGAAGAGAGCAGTGCCAGAGCTGCCAAACCTGCTCCGTGTCCAGAGCAAGGGTCTGTCCCACTGCACTGTGGCAGGACCTGGAGGGATGATGGACAAAGCACCGATGCAAGGATGGGATTGGGGGTGCTTGTATCACCCAGCTCCTCACCTTCAGCTGGGTGCAGAAGTTCTCACACTGCAGCTTCACTGAGCGCCTCTGGATCACCTTGAAGTCCCAGGCGCAGAAGACTTTGACAGCCAGGTCCCCCACGGAGCTTCCCACGCTCTCCCGAAAAGAGCAGGACACGCTGCAGTGAGGGAGAGGGTATCAGGGATCAGGGCTGGGTGAAGGGGGAAGGCTGGCAGTGCCATAGGTGCTGCTGACCCACCAGTACACCAGCAGGATGCAGGTGAGGAGGAAGGAGACCCCAACGCTGAACAGGTAGGCCAGCGGCATGTTGTACGGGAACGGGGGGGCTGCGGGGGGGCACGGGCTGCCCTTGGAGCCAGGGGTGCAGGGGTCATTGAGGGTGATGTTGCTGTAGTAGCCGTAGTACAGCAGCGAGTGCGTGAAGTAGCCCTGTGGGAAAGCACAGGATGTGGCCCACGGTGACCTCGGCGGTGCCTGCAGCTCCCCACCCAGCCTGGCACCTCTGTGCCAGCCCCAGGGACACAGAGTCCTAGGCTGGGGCAGCACCAGGCACCCCCTTTGCACCCACAGTCCTGGGGCCCCGGCTCTGCAAGGGCAGCGACTGGGGCATCCCTGTGGTGGGGATGTGGGGCTGCACCCCAGGCCTGGAGCAGCCCCTGTCCCTGGGCTCTGCTGCGTGGGCTGTGCTCACCCCTCCTGTGAGGAGCTCCAGGCCGGTGAAGGGTGGGGGGCTGGCCGAGGTAGGGGGGTACACAGCCTGCAGGGCCACCACGAAGGCCAGGAGGATGAGGAATGAGACAAAGTTGACCATAAGGAGCGTCTTGAGGAAGAGGAAGTAGGAGAGGACGCTGGAGCCAAAGCGGCCACTGATTTGCTTCAGGGTGTAGTGCCAGGGCTGTGCAGTGCGGAGCAGGGAGAGGAGCCTGTACCAGAGACCTCGGCAGCCCTGGGGAGAGAGAACCTGGGGAGAACACCGGGGCCAGAGCCTGCACTGGAGCCCCTACGGTGCTGTGCAGACCAAGCCCTGACTTACGAGGCCGATGTAGGCGATGGAGCACCCACAGGGCGAGGAGGGGGCCCAGTGCTGGGCACGCTGCCTCAGGAGGCCCCTCTGCCTGTTCACCTGCCGCCTGCCCAGCAGAGAGGAGCGTCAGAGGGTGCCACAGGTCCCGGGATGGCTCTGGCTGTGGGAGCCCTGGCGCAAGGGGACCTACCGGAGGGTGCGTTTCTCTGCCAGGCTGATGGGCAAAGTGAGCAGCATCTGGCTGCGCTGGTAGGGCGAGAGGCTCAGCAGCTCCTTCACCAGCAGGCTCCACTTGTCTGGGGCACAGGGGGCTCAGTGGGACGCGGCCAGCCACGTCACGGCGTGCCCTTCCCAAACTCAGAACAGGGGCAGTGCCTGGCACTGCCTGCTCCCGCTCCGGGGGACCCTCACCTTGCAGCGTGGCCCCGGCGGGGTCGGTGTCCAGGTCGTACTGGCGCAGGCTGGGCCGTGCTGCGCGGCTCAGCTGCTGCAGGGGCGGGCGGCTGCTCCGGCGCCGCAGCCGGGCCGTGCGGTTGCAGTACTGGGAGATGATGGCCCCGAGGCTGCGTCCTGCGGGCCAGAGCAGGGCAGGGTTTGGGTGGCCATGGGAGAGCTCTCTGAGAGGCTCTGGGGCCTGGGGAAGGGCGGGAGGGCAGGTGGCACCTACCGATGGTGCGGCTGGGCATGCTGGCCAGGATCTGCAGGCACTGCTCACCCTGCCCTGGCTCTGGCCAGGCCGTGGCACAGGCGTCTGGGGGAGCCAGGCAGGCTGGGGGCTCTAGGAGGGGGAAGGCAGGATGCAGAGCGCCCAAGGCTCATCCCTGTGTCCCCACTGCTCTGCTCCAGCACAGAGGCCAGGTGTGTGTCCTGGTGTGTGCTTCCCCCAGTGTACCCCCCTCTCCAGGGACACTCTTTATGTCCCCAAGAGCTGGTCTGCCCTGCTCTGCCCTGCACCAGCCAAGGCATCAGCAGGCTCCTTCAAGGCTTTGGCCACAGCCAGGATGTGTAACCCAGCCGGCCCAAGCAGGGTCAGGGTGGGTGGATGGTCCTGGGCACACACATTGTCCTCAGCCTGCCCCGGCTGTGGTGCTTTACCTCTGTCCCTCTCCTCCATCTCCATCTCCAGACCTGCCTCGATCAAGCTGCTCTGCTCCAGGATAAGCTGGTGGAAGGAGGTGTGCAGGGCTCTCTCGTTGTCCGGGCTCGGCTCCTGGCTGCAGGGACACAGGGACCTCATGCCACCGGGGTGCAAGAGCCGGGGCACGGCGGGGCAGCGGGAGGGTCACACTCACCCATCGCTCTCGGTGCCCTCGGGGACGTGGAGGGTGATGGAGGGCGGCTGGGACATCCTGCGGGGCCGAGCAGGTCCCTCCGACACGGGCCCTGCCGCGGGGAGCGGACGGGGGTCAGCGGCCCCGGCCCCCGGTTCTCCCGCGCTGCCGGCCCCCGGACGAGGATGGAACCGCAGCCGCCGCGTGCGGGATCCGGGGCAGGCGGGAGCGCGCGGTCCGCGGGCCCAAACCCGGGACTAACCCCGGGGCCAACCCGGCAGCGGCAGGAAGGAAGAACGGGCGGATAGGGCGGTGCCGCCGAGCGGGTCCCGCGGGAGGAGCCCGCCCGCCGTCCCGGGACCCTCCGGGGCAGGGACGGAGCCTCCAAGCGCCCGCCCCAGCGCACGGCTCGGGAGGGGTCCGGACCGGCCCCAAGAGGAAACGTGGGAGCACAGACTCCCCCGTGCCCCCCCGCCGTGTCCCCCCGCCCGCTCCCGCCGGTGCCCGGCGTCGTCTCTTTCCTCCTCTCCTCCACCAACCCTCGGGCTCCGCAACCCGCTCTGCCCCCGGAGCGGGCTGAGGCTGCTCGGGGCACAGGCGGCTCCGGAGCTCCGCGGCAGCTCCCGCCCGCCCCGACACCGGGAACCGACGGGACGCCCCCCGGGGCTCCCGCCGCCTCCGCCGGGGCCGGTGTGGGTGCGGATCCGCGGGGAGGGCGGGGAGCACCGAGCCCTGCCCGCCCCGTCGTTCCTGCCGAATCCCGGTACCGGGCGGGGGCGGCGGGAGCCCCCCCAGAGCCCCTGTTTCCCCTCGGCCGCGCTCACCGGGACCCGCCGCCGGCCGGGCCGCGGGGACGGTGCTCCCCGTCCCCGTTACACCGGGGCGGAGGCAGGGACGGAGCGGGGCACCGGGGGTGCAGCGCGGGACGAGCGCGGCCCTCCGTGTCCGGGCGGGGGAGCCCCGGTCCCGCCGGGCCGAGCCCGCCCCGCCCCAGCCCACGGGACCGCCCGGCCCGGCCCTCCCGGGGCGGTGCCGCGCAGGAGCGGCGGCGGAGCGCGATGGAGGGCGGCGGCAGCGGCGCCTACGGGGCGGCGAAGGCTGGCGGCGCCTTCGACCTGCTCCGGTTCGTGCAGCAGCCGCAGGTGCTGGCGCGGATCGTCAGTGCGGTGAGTCGGGACGGGACGGGACGGGGCGGGAGAGCCCCGTCGGGACGGGCCGCGGACGGGACGGGCCCTCCCCTGGAGCCCGTCCGGGCCCGCCTCCCCTCCGCCCGGGCCGATGTCCCCGGCCCGTCGGGCACGGGCGGCCCCCGAAGGGCCTCCCCGTCTCGGTGCCGCCCACTGGACACCGGCTCCGCCTCGCAGATCTTCGCATTGATCGTGTTCGCCTGCCTGGTCGGGGATGGCTACATCAACGCGTCCGAGGACCCCAAACTCTTCTGCGTCTTCAACCACAATGAGGACGCCTGTCGCTACGGCATCGGCATCGGCGTCCTCGCCTTCCTCGCCTGCATCTTCTTCTTCATGGTGGACGTCTACTTCCCCCAGATCAGCAACGCCACCGACCGCAAGTACTTGGTCCTGGCCGACCTGGGCTTCTCAGGTACCGTGGGCGCGGGCAGGGCCGTGCCCCCGCCGCTGGCACAATGGCCGCCTTGTCCCATGACGTGGCTGCCAGTGCCTGGCGAAGGGAGTCGCTCCCGCCTGGCACGGTGCCCGTGGGCCACGAGCTGCTGCTGCTGCTGCTGCTGCTGCTGCTGCTGGGCGTCCCAAGGAGTGGCTGCCCCCGGCCGGGTGCCTGCGCCAGCCCGCACGCTTGAGCAGGGTCTTCATGCTACTTTGCCCCCACAGGTCTCTGGACCTTCCTGTGGTTCATCGGGTTCTGTTTCTTGACCAACCAGTGGTCCTGGACGCGGGCCGAGCACGTGTACATCGTGGCAGACTCTGCCCGTGCTGCCATCACCTTCAGTTTCTTCTCCATCTTCTCCTGGGTGAGTGAAGCACCCTGCCCTGCCCGGGGGGAGCCTGGAGGGGCCCCTGTACTGCACAGCGCAGGACAACCCTAACGCTGCTGCCCCCTCCTCTCTGCAGGGCCTCCTGCTGACCTTCGCTTACAAGAGGTACAAAATGGGGGTGGAGGACTTTGCTCAAAGCTATGTCGACCCCACCCCAGAGGTTTCGACTCCCTACTCCAGCTACCCCAACATCAGCCATGACAGCTACCAGCAGCCGCCCTTCACCCACACGGCAGAGGCCCCGGAGGGGTACCAGCCCCCCCCGGTGTACTGAGCCCCGGCTGGTGCCCGTGGGTGGCTGTACCAGTGCAATTCCTTCTGTGGGGGGGGGGGGGGGGGGCCTGCGACTTGGAGGGGTGGGAGGGTGACGGCTGCTTTGTGTGAAGGTGACCGGGCCTTGGCGTGGGGCGCGGGAGGGGCCTGGTGCTGATGCTGGAGCCAAGCTCCCTGATGAGGGGTCGAGAGCCCCGTGTGCGGTGGGTGATTCAGCACACGGTGCTGGGTGAGCCCTGCGGCTGCGGGAGGGTGGGTGTGCGGGCAGCCCTGGTACAGCTGAGCCTCTGCCCTCACTGTGGTGCCTCGGTGGAGTGTGCGGTTCACACCCCCCTGACCCTGCCCCGGCTCTGCCCCTGTGACTGCTGCCCTGGCCTGTCCTGGCCCCAGTGCCTTTCAGCCCTGCTGGCTCCCAAGTGCTATCTCTTGCTGCCGTGACACAGCCGGGCCCGGCTCCCGCCTGTGCCAGCTTTCCGTGCCTTCCCCGCTCGGCTGCTGCTGGGTGAGCTGTTGCCAAAGCCCCCCTTGTCTTCCTCTGATGCCACGCTGTGCCTTCTCCCAGCCTGCACCAGAGCTGCCAGTGCTCCCGCGGTTTGGGATCCGTGGGAGCAGCGAGCGCTGGGATCCCTCGGGAGGGCCGGGGCTGCTCCAGCTGAGGAAGGTCCTGGAACGCTTTCTGTGCCTTGCTTGCCTCCCCCGTGAGCGCTGCCTCTGCCAGCACGAGGCTGTGCTGCCCTGCCCGTGGCTCCCCCCTGCACCCCGGCTGCCCCGGGTGCCTCAGGGCCGCTGTCTCAGGTTGTGTTCGCTGCTGTGCTGTGGTGAAGCTGTTCCTGGTGGCCCGGTGTGGGCTGTTGCTGCTGGGGCTGGTGTTCAAGTAGTTGTCACTGTAAGGTTTGAATAAACTTTTTCACCGAGCCACCACGTGCCTTTTGTCTCTGGAGGAGAAGGGGCTGCTGCCCTCTCCCCCTGAGGGCTGGGGGGTGCCAGGCGAGGCACAGCCCCTGCCAACTGCTGCGCTGCAAACAGCACACTCATGCTGGTGGCTATTTTTAGGCCACCCTCCTCCTGCTCCTCGATCCGAGCAGAGCTCCAGCACCAGCCCTGTGAGCGGCCCTCCTGCCCTGTGACCACTCCAGTGACCAGCCCAGGCTGCCTCACTGGCCACAACCAGGAAGCTTCTGCAGGGCACTCTGGTAGAAAACGCACACAGAGGTTCATTAAGTTATTTATTAACCTAAAACAGCAGCAGCAGTGCCTTCCCTAGCTCTGAGAGAAAAGCCCAGGCCTGGCACTCGAGTACTTTTGAGTACAGTTGTGCCCACTGGTAGCATGGGGGGAACAGGGGGAGTTCATGTGGCTCTTGGAGCCTTCCAGGGCACAGGCAAACAGTGACCCTGCGCTCACACGTGGAGATCTGGCCTGGCCAGAATCAAGAGCTACTGCTTGGAGCCTGTGGATCTCTTCCAGGGAAAAGCACTTTTGCAAGGAGTAAGGAACAAAGCCAACAACCTTCCAGAAGCTGAACCAAGCAAAGGGGGAAGAGGATCCTTCAGTCAGCTTAGAGCAGAGGAACAGTCAGCCTCGAGAATTTTGGGAGGCTCAGGAGGGAGCAAGAGACACAACCAAAGTTAAGAACCAGCCCTTCAGATCAGAGCTCCTTTGCCAAGTAGCTGGACCTTCAAAGGAACAGTCACCCAAATCTGGGTAGATGAGACCCTGAGCCTCCAAACCCCTCACGGGTAATGCAGCACCAAAATGGCAGCACCAATCTTGAACCTGAGAAAAACTGCCCCGAATTTGGAGTAGGCTCTTCCTGGGACCAGCTCTTCCAAAGGACTCTGTCACTGCCAGCCCTTTGAAGTTCAGTGGCTCAGAAGAGCTGCTGCCAGGCTGAGTTGGGCCTTCCTTTCCCCTCTTCTGTTTCAACAAGAATTGACAAAACAGTAATAAAAGTGAGCGTGTCAGCAAATGGAGAGGCCAAGGCCCTGCCCAGGGCTGGGCTGTCGCATGTGTCAGTTTAAAAGTTGTGCCACAGCTCTGTGACAAGGGACAAATTACCTCAGACTGTTAAAAAAGGAAGTGGGTTCAAAATACTGTACAGTCTCAATGACTGTACACTGTCTTGAGAAACCTGGAATTTAGGAAGAGTGCACAAGAGAGAAGAGCTGCATTCACAGGCACCAGAACCAGCACCAGTGCCAGCCTGAGCACACACAGAGCACTGGGAGAGCCGGCCAGAGCCACGGCGAGCAACCAGAGCCCTGCAGCTGAGCTCACCATGGACTGAGCCAGGGCCTGTGTGTGGCAACATCACTGACTACACCCATCTCTGTGTTCTGAGACTGGAACTCACTCTCACCAGGCTCTCGCTTCAGCTCTCCCCAGCATCAGGCCTGGTGGATCCTCCTTAGCCGTGGTGCTCGGTGTGGGGGGGCAGTGGAGGTTGGGCAGGGAGGGCTGAGGTGCTGCACAGTTCACTAAAAGCATGGGGAAGCAGATCCTGAGCCCATAATTCCTGGCACTGAGCTCTCTTCTCCTCCATTTTCCCAGCAGTCAAGTGAAGATCTTCCGAATGGCAGCTGCCTCTGGCTGCCTCAACCCCAGGGGCAGGTTCTCCTTGTTCTCCAGCCCGGGCTGCTGGGGCCGCTTGCGGAAGTAGCAGGCTCGGCACACAGAGTGGTACTTGTCAGCTCCTCCAATCACTTCAACCTGGCAGGAAAATCCGGAGGGTGACTCTGCAGAGCCCAGCTTCCCTGAGGGGATCCCTCTGGACCAGCAGGACTGGCAAGGTGAAGCAGTTTCTGTTACACTCACCTCCCGCTCTGCTCCCAGCCTCTTGGTGTAGGAGGCCTCCCGGAAGCACTCCATGCACACGGCGTTCAGCTTCACCACGCTCTCTGCCAGCGGCACGAGGTTCAGGATGCTCCCGAAGGCCTGTGCGACACAGCAGAGGAGGTGCTGCTGGGCGGGTTCTGTGAGGGTCCCAAAGCAGCTGCTGTGCCAAAATGAGTGTTATACCTTCCTCTGGAAAGTCCCATCCAGAGCAGCAACGATGACGGTTTTCCCGGCGTTGGCCATTGTCTCGCAGAACTCCACAATGTCCGGGAACTGGAGGGGGCACAGGCACAGCATCAGGAGGGAGCAGGGGCAGCTCTTGGCTCTGGATCCTGCAGTGCATACCCAGACAGCAGCACCAGGAACAAGGAAAACCAGAGCCACCTGCCCCGTCTTTAGAATGGACTCCAGTCCCATGCCATCAGGGACTACAGGGAGGGAGGGTTTGACTACAAACGCAGTCCAGCTGGATCAAACTGCCCCAGGGCATTTCTCCCCATCTCTTCCTACATAGGACTCAGGCCTTAGTCTGCACAGGGTGTTCTGGGGAGCCTGTGCTCCCCAGAGCGCCCCGAACCCCCTCCAGCTGTGCACTTACGAACTGGCCCTCGTCGATGCCGATGACGGCGGCTCCCAGCGCCTCCTGGTACACATCCTGGAGGAGCCCGGCGGGCACAGCTTCCATGGTGCTCCTGCGGGCAGGGAGGGGGTGAGCCGGGCAGGCCAGGCATCCCCGTGGAGGGGGGGTGGTCCTCCTGCCCCAGGGACTGACTTGTCGTGTGTGGAGACCCCGGAGGAGCTGTAGCGCGTGTCCTTGGCGTACTTCACCAGCAGGCACCGGTACTGGGCAAGCTGGAACCGCCGCACCCGCCGCATGAGCTCCGTGCTACGAGACACAGTGTCAGCGAGCACCGGCACCGACCCGACCCTCGCCCCCCGCCCCGGGCCCCGCGCCTCCCGCCCCGGGCCTACCTCTTCCCGGAGAACATCGGCCCGAAGATCACCTGGGGGCAGAACGGCGGGTCATCGGACAGCCCCGGCCCCGCAGCCTCCCCAGCCCGGTGCCCTGAGCTGGTACCTGTCCGCGCCCCCCAGCGCGGTGCCCGGGCGGTGCCGTACCTGTATCTGCCCGCGGGGCCGGCTGGGCGAGCCGGGGTGGACGCCGGGCACCGTCAGGCAGTTCATGGCGGACTGACGGCCAGAGCCCGCGCGCGCCGCTCCGCCGCGCCAGCGCCGGCCAATCGGAGGAGGCCCCGCGCCGCCGCGCCGCCGCGCCAGCCAATCGCGGGAGGGCTCGCGCCGGCGCTCCGCGGCGCTGACCAATGGGGGCCACGGGCGCCAAAATTCTTATTCTCCCCTGAGCGTCGGCACCGCCTTCCCGGGCCGGGACGGCCAATGGGAGGGGCCGGACGCGCCCCCGGCCCTGGCCCCGCCCCCGAGCTCTGGCCCTGTGCCCGAGCTCCGGCCCCGCCTCCAGGGTGGCCAATGGGGATGAGCCGGCCCCGCCCCCGCGCTCTGGCCCCGCCCCCTGGCGGGCAGGGGGCGCGGGGTCCGGACGGGACCGGGATCGGGACCGGGCGCGACATGGGCGGGTGGCGGGACATGTCCGCCCAGGTAGGGCCCGGGGGCAGGTAGCGCGCGGTTCTCTCCCAGACCGCGGGGTCTCTCTCGGCCCCCGCTGCAGCCCCGTTGCCTCCCCGCAGGCGCTGGAGGACCAGTACTCCCCCAGCCGCTGGTCCCCCCGCCTCGACCGGGACACCATCATCGACGCCCACCTCGCGGTGACGGCGGCAGGTGAGAAGCGGGGGACGCCGGGAGTGGGGGCTGCGCTCGGTGCCATGGCCCCGTGCCCCACCGCCTCCCGCCCTGCAGGAACCGAGCGGGCCCGGGCCAGCGCCCAGACCTCGCTGCACGTCCCCTATGGCAAAGGGGACGGGGAGAAGCTGGACATCTATTTGCCCACGGACCATTCTGGGAGTAAGTGACAGAGACGGTGAGGACGGGGGTGGGCAGGGGTCGGACCCTCTGCTCACCCCCCACTGCGCTGTGCAGCCTTCCCGGTCCTGGTCTACATCCATGGCGGATACTGGCAGTGCCTGAGGTGAGGTGGGATCCCTTGGGAAGGGACCCCCCCTGCCCACCCTTACTGACTCCCTTCTCCCGACACTGGGACTCTCTGGGTACGTGGGGTCTGACCAGTCCCCAGCTGGCCCCCACAGCCCCTGGCCCCACAGCCTGTCTCTCTTCCCCCAGTAAGGACGAGTCGGGGTTTGCAGCCCCCCCGCTGGTGTCGCAGGGGGTGGCGGTGGTGGCAGTGGGATACGACACAGCCCCCAGAGGTGGGTGTTGCCCTGCAGAGGCTGTGGCTGCGCGCATGGCCCGGCGCCCTCTGACCCTGCCCTCTGCCCTCTGCCCAGGCCACATGGACACTATGGTTCTGCAGGTGCGCCGCAGCCTCGCCTTCCTGGTGGAGCAGTACCCTGGGATCAGGTGGGCAGCTCCCGGGGGGGCTGATGTGTGAGCGTGGTTGGGGGGGCAAACGAGCCCTGTGCCAGGACAAAGACTCCACCACCTCAGCCCAGGTGCTGGGC
This sequence comes from Neopelma chrysocephalum, assembly GCF_003984885.1. Taxonomy (NCBI): domain Eukaryota; kingdom Metazoa; phylum Chordata; class Aves; order Passeriformes; family Pipridae; genus Neopelma; species Neopelma chrysocephalum. The sequence goes on along the minus strand of NW_020897984.1, from coordinate 91,807 downwards.
AGTGCCTGCAGCCACGATCCTGTCCCTGCACAAGGCAGCAGCTGATGGATTAGGAAACATCCGAGCTGCTGCTGTGTTCAGAGCTGCTGCTGTGTTCAGGCGTGCTGCCCCCTCCGCATGGAGCAGGATGTCCCGAGGTGTCCCCAGGTGTCCCTGCCAGTCACTCCCTGAACTGGCTCACGGCTCTCTCCTTCCAGAGGCATTTACCTGTGTGGGCACTCGGCAGGGGCCCACCTGGCAGCCATGGTGCTGCTCACAGACTGGACGGAATTCCACGTGGTGCCAGATATCAGAGGTAGGGTTGGCCGTATCCCAGTGCAGAGGCTGGAGGAGAACTGGTCCCTGCACTTGGAACAAGGCTGCGGGGCTGTGGAGCCGAGGGGATGAGCTGCCCAATGATGAGGTCCCCAGGGTTGTGGGAGCCACCCGAGCTGTGGCCTCTCACTTGCCAGTGGCTCTGCCTTCAGGAGCAGTGCTGGTGAGCGGTGTGTACGACCTGGAGCCCATCCTGCACACCTACGTGAACGATGCTCTGAACATGAGCCGGTGAGCCTGCACGCTGCAGGGACAGCCACAGGGACAGGGCAGGCGGACATCAGTGGCTCTGTGGCCGCTCTGCTCCTGTGCCACCCCCTGGCCGACGAGCCCAGCCAAGGACATGGCTGCTCTTGGAGCGAGGGGCTGTGTCAGGTGCCACTGCGGTGACTCCTGCAGGGAGGTGGCCCAGAGGAACAGTCCCATGCGACACGTTGCCCCAGCGGTGCCAGCGGCCTGTGAGGTGCTCGTGGTGGTGGCCCAGCACGACTCCCCGGAGTTCCGCAGGCAGTCGCAGGAGTATGGCCAGGTGAGCTCCAGCAGTGCCCTGCCCGGCTCCATGGCAGTGCTGCTCCAGCTGGCCCTCGCCAACCTGTCCAACTGGGATGAAGAGCTCGCATGCTGGGCCAGAGTGGTGCTTCTGGCTCGGGGAAGGACACCAGTCCTCGCCAAGCTGTCATTCCTGCTGTCCTGTGCAGGGCAGGTGGGTGTTGAGGTCCCTCCTGCCAGCACCGCTCTCTCCGCAGGCCCTGCGTGCGGCCGGCTGGTCCGTCTCCCTGCTGGATCTGGCCGGGGTGGATCACTTTGATGTCATTGAGAAGCTGTCGGAGGACAGCTACATCCTCACTCAGGTAGGCAGGAGGGCTGTGCTGAGACAGATCAGGTGGGTGCAGGGCTGGCTGCCACCTCCCTGTGGGGAGGAGCGGGGCCAGCTGCTGCTCACAGGGCTTGGTTCCTCATCCCAGGTCATTCTGAACATGATTTCAAGAGCATGATGGCATGTTGAGAGCGAACAGACAGGGACCATGGCCCTGCATGACGGCACCAGGCAGCCAGTGTTCCCTTGCCCACTGCCTCCTTGCTCCAGCACAGGGTGGCCACTGCCTCAGACCCCCCCCAGCCCCTTCTGCTCTGCCCAGCCTGGGCTGGTGCCCCTTTCCTGGGGTCTTCCTGCCTGCCAGAGCATGAGGGGCTGAGGGCTGCAAGGGTCTGTCCAGACAACTGGTTGATGAAGATCATTCCCTCAGTGTCCTTTAAACTGCATATTGTCGATACAAAATAAAACAGGAATTACTGTTGCCTGGGGTAGCTGCTTCCCAGGGAGCCGGTGACTGCTGAGGGAATCCCTTCTTCCAGCAGGGAGTTCTGGGCTGTGGGCTCCCTGACCCAGAACATAACAGAGAAGCCTGGGGAGCCCACCTGCAGCTGCAGGACTGGGATGACACAAACCTCTGGGAACGGGGGTGACAGAGCCATCTAAGCCAGGCTGGGCTCACGCTCCTGCGACAGTCCTGGCCAGACACAAACCTTGGCGCTGCTGTGCAGTCACTCTGGTCCTCTGGATGAGATGCTTCCATGTCCTCAGGAGCATTTGTCCCTCCATGGGGACCTTGGCTGAAATGTCCCTGCTGCAGAGGCAAGAGAGCCAGGCACACTTAAAACACCCCGCACAGCCACAGTACTGCCAGAAAACATTTATTTTGTGCACTGACCACCCCAAGGACTGGGGTCTCCCCCAGGCTGGGCTCACCCCGGTTTGTCGGTCTGCCTGTGGGGACAGATGATGTGTTGCAGTCAGCTGGGAACACACCTGGAGCACACAGGGGCTGGTCCCAGCCCCTGCACTGTGGGCTGGCCTACTTGCTTCAGCCGGGGGGCTGGGAGGATGCTCAGGCTCCCCCTGTGCCCGAAGGAGTCGGACGCAGTCCCAGGGCCAGCTTCTCCTGACACTTCCTGGCAACAAACTCCAGCTTGCTCCTGGCGAGCTCGGTGTCGTGGGCCGAGATGTCGCGGTGCCAGACGGCGCGCACGGCGCGTGCCGACCAGGGGAGCAGCAGGACGCTGACAGCCCGCCCGGTCTCAGCCACCTCCTCCTCACTGGTGGCACGCAGGTGATCGCAGAGCTCGGCAGGGGACGGCCAGGCCCCCTGGACATTTACCATCACCATGTTGGTCTCCACCGCTGCCAGGTTAACAGAGCAGAGAGGCGAGTCCAGCACCTGGATGCCTGCGGGAGGCCGGGGTGGTGGGTGCGAGCCCAGTGCCTGGCTACCTGGGAGAGGCTACCTGGGAGAGGCTACCTGCCCCAGCCCTGCCCCAGGTCCTGGCTGAAGGGGGGCCCTTTACCCCACCCTGTGGTACCAGGGTCATTGCGGGCACCACAGGGAATCACCCCAGCACTCCAGCCAGGTGAGGATCCCTGCAGCATCCAGCATCTCCATTGGGGGATGGTGCCTGAGCCAGCACTACCCCAGCAGTGCCTGGCAGTGCTGGGTGTGCCGTTACCTCCTGGCACACCGAGGGGCCCCGAGGTACCTTCTGCAAAGCGCCGGGCGTTGTCGTGGTCTCTGTGCAGCGTGGCCTCCGCCTGCCCCAGCCCGAGGAGGGCAGCGGCCGCCAGCACTCCCGCCTGCCGCATCCCGCCACCCAGCAGCTTCCGTGCCCGCCAGGCCTCGGCGATGAACTCCCTGTGCCCCGCCAGCACCGCGCCCGCCGGGGCGCCCAGGCCCTGCAGAGCCACCAGCGGGGTCACCCCGGCTGCCCCTCTTGGGGACACGTCCGGCCTGCCGGGTGTGTTCTTAGCACAATGCCTGCAAACAGGGGCCAAGCTCCGGCCTGCGCTGCCTCCCGCCGGCCCCGGGGACCCCTCTCCACACAAGCACACCTTGGAGAAGCAGAGGGACACGGAGTCGCAGTGCTGGGTGATCTGAGCAGGCTCCACGCCCTGGGCCACTGCCGCGTTCATCAGCCGTGCACCGTCCATGTGCACCCGCAGCCCGTAGCGGTCAGCGAGCTCACGGACCTGGGGGCAGAGGGGCAGCTGCTCTGGGATGGACCCCTAGGGCATCTTGTCCACCGTGAGCCACGCTCTGAGCTCCAGCGTCCCCAGAGTGTCGATGTGCTGGGTCCAGCTGCTCATGTCAGGCAGGACTGTGCCAGCACTGTCCCTGGGCTCCCACCTGCCTGAGGTAGGCGAGGGGCAGCACCCGGCCTCCCGCCGAGCTGTGTGTGTTCTCCAGGCAGATGAGCTGAGGGCGTGGGTGGTACCGGCTGCCGTGGGCCTCGCGGATGCTCAGCTCCAGCTGGTCCAGGTCGAAGGTGCCGTCTGGCAGATCTGGCAGGGCTTGGGAATGGACACCGGCAACCTGCGCCCAGGGCGGGTAAGAGCACAGAGCCGACAGGGGACAGGGGGGTTCCGGCCCTCTGCCCCTCTGTCCCCTCCATCGGGCGTGCTCAGCCCCTAGTCACGCACAGCCTGTGGTGTGGGACAATCCGGGTGATGCTGTGGCAGCGGGTCCTCTGCCCAGCCCAGCCCTGGCAGCCAGAGGAGGGCAGCACATGGCCGCCCTCCTGCCCCTGCCTGCACTGCCACCAGTGCCACCGTGCCCGCCCTCGGCACCCACCTGTGCGGCCCCACCGTGCTCATAGAGGTGCAGGTGGGCGTTCTGGCCCAGGAACAGCTGAGTTCCCCTGTGCTGGCAGTGGCACATCACTGGGGAAGAGGGGCCGTGAAGGAGGATTGCCAAGGGACAGCTCTGCCCCACCACTCCGCGCGCGGGGAGCAGCGAGCGCAGCCTCGGACTCACCAGCAATCAGGTTGGCCATGGTGGCCGTGGGCACGAACAGAGCCGCCTCCGTCCCCAGGGTCCCCGCGGCCCGGCGCTGCAGCTCTGCGGGGGGACACGGGAGTCCTGGGGGGCTGGCACTGGGGGTCCCGGGGCGTCGGGAACCCCACGGGTCCCGGGGACCTCACGGAAGGTCCGTCCCCTCCGCCCACCGTTCACCGCCGGGTCCTCCCCGTAGTCGTCGTCGCCCACGGCGGCGCGGGCCATGGCGCGGCGCATCCCCGCGCACGGCCGGGTCACCGTGTCGCTCCGCAGGTCCACGGCGCGCGGGGAAACCGCGGCGGGGCGGGGGGGCCTCCGCGGCTGCGACCCCCCGAGCACCCCCCCGGGCCCGGGCAGCCGCCCCCGCCGCAGCACCGCCCGCATCGCCGGGACCGCCCCCCGCAAGGGCTCCCGGGCGGGGGCGGGATCGGGATCGCCCGGCCCCCGCCCCGGGAACGGGGCAGGGATGCGGGGCTGTGGCGACGGCGCGGGGCAGCAGCCCCAGCGTGGGCACTGTAGGGCCGTCGTCCCTCCATCCCGCACCTCTGCGCTCGCCTCAGCCACAGTGGCGCTGGGTGACACGGGTGGGGACCGCCCCAGCCCCGCAGCCTCCCCCGGCCCCCCTTCACCCGGAGCCCCATCCTGGGCGCCAGGGGGGATCCGCGAGTCTTTCCATGGCTGAGCGAGGATAGCTGCGGCTCCCGCCACGCTGTGCCGCTGCCAAGAGGGCTGGCACGGGATCACCTGGCTCCGGCTCTGGCTGTGTCTGCCCTGGCAGCAACCGACGCATCACCCAGTGGCACCGAACGTGGGCTGGCACCGCACCGGTGCTGTGGGGTCTGTGGGCAGCTCCGCAGTTCTCAGCGCTGCCTGCCTCCTCTGGGGGGACCCACCGGCCTCTTGGCAGAACTCTGCACTGCCCCGGAGCAGGAGGGCATGTGCCCAGTGCAGCAGTGAGACCCCCCTGCCTTTCCCTGTCAGGCTGGACCGGCTGGGCCGTATCTGCTGTAGATGGGGAGGGGGGCACAGCTCTGCAGAACCTGACACCTTCTCCTGCTGCCCAGCCCTGCCCACCTGTGTATGTGCCACATTCCAGCCACCTGCGCCATGGCTCCTGCCACGCTGCTGCCTTCTCCTTCCCTCTGCCCTGCCACAGCCTTGGCCCTCCCCAGGTCCCCCATCCTGAGCCCTGCAGCTGCCCCACTGCCTGCCCTGCCCCTGCCTGCACCCCCTGCCCGTGGGGCCCCCTCCCTCACCGCCCCCCTCACTGTCAGCCCCGCAGATGAGTGAGCCATAAACAGTCCTTCACGAGACATTTTTCACACGCAGGGCCACATGTTAACAGTTTTTCTTTATTTACTGCCTCCATTTCCTCTTTGTTCCAGGAACTTGTCCTCCAACTTCAAGCTGCTCATGATTAGGCAAAAAGGCCTCTAATCTCCCCGATCTGATTTACCGTCACTGAGAGCAGACGCTTCCCGTTACTGGCCCTGGACCTGGGAGCATGGACAGCTGAGCTGTGCCGGCTGCCGAGCCCAGCCGAGCCTCCCCAAAGCTGCCCCTCCGCACACGCCGCCTTCCCAGCAGCTTCCTCTTCCAGTAAGAGCTGGGCAGCACAGCCGGTCACGTCACAGGTGAAGGGCTGGGGGGAAGAGCAGCTGTGGGGCCCTGGGCCAGGGACCCCTCCCCACGCCTGGGGCGGCTGCCCGAGGGCAAGGCGGGCTTTGGAGCTGCTCTCTCCACTTGGAAAGGCTTGGTGGCTGGAGCATCCCTCAGCATGGCCTTCCCAGCCACTCACCCATCCACTCCCACAGCACCTGGTGGGGTGACTGGTGGCCCTGGGGTGCCCACAGTGGGGAGAGCTCCCACGCATCCTGGCCGTCCCTGTGCGTGGCCCCAGCAAATGCTGAGGGGTGGCTTCAGAGAGCTGAGGGGCAGCTCAGGGCTCTGTGCTGTGCAGCCCCCACAGCCCAGGCAGGATCTGCAGCCAAGCAGGGGCTCCTTCACTAGGAGGTGGCCACGTCCTCTGCAGGACCGTGCAGCGTGGCTGGGTCTCCTCTGCAGAGCCCCTTGTCCTTCACCCCATACCCTTCTCTGGGTCTCTGGGCTGAGACCTCCCTCGGGGGTCTCCCCTCACTACGAGCACACACAGGGAGCTCCCCCATCTACACGGGGCCCAGTAGGGCCGTGGTGGGGCTTGGTGGCCACATGTGGGGCAGCCAAGCTGAGGACGCAGTAGTGTGGGCAGTGGGTGGGCAGTGCCAGTGCCTGGCCAGTGGCTTGGCTGGCAGCTGGGGGCTTGCTGGGGGCTTGCCCGGGACCACACTGCGCTGTGGCTCTGCAGCCACCACCTGCCCACACCAGCTCCTGTGGTGGGCTGAGCCTCTGCTCCAGCCGTGCCTCCCCGGGGCTAAAATTAGCAGCTGAGGCCTGGCTGGGGAGCTGGGAGTGGAGCCCAGACCCCACCGCGGAGGATCGGGTTTCCCCCCCTCCCTGCCACAGGCCTGGCAGCCACTGGGGCTGATTCCCGGAGCTGGGCCCCCCCTGCCACCGGCCCCACCGGCAGCCCCATGCCAGCCCTGCCAGGCCCAGCTGCTTGCCCTGCACTGCAGGAGGCTCAGGAGGGGCTGTGGGATGGGGGGCACAGTGCTGTCCCTCACCAGGCTGGGGCCGAGCCCTCTGCCCCTGGCACACAGGACTACCCTGGCACAGGCTGGCAGTGACCTCTGTTCTCAGCCTCCCAGTAGAGCTGGTGGCTGCAAGGGGGGCCCTGTGGGGATGGGGCTGTCGGTGGCTCAGGTGGTGCCCTGGGGGTCTTGTGCCGGGTGCCCAGGGCTGGCTCAGGGCCGGGCAGTGACCCTGACATTCTCACCATGAGCTCGGGGCGTTTTCCTGCCAAGCTGCCTTGGCCCTACGGCCACACTGCCCGTGCTGCCTGTGCTGCCCACCCTGCCTGCCCTCTGGGCTGCCATGGCTCATCCCCGTAGGCGTCCTGGAGGGTCCCGGTCCCACCGGGGCCGGGGCAGCCGCCATCCATCACCCCTGAGCGGCTGGAGCCGTGGAGCCGAGCGCTTTCCCGCTACCGGGAATGGCGGGGCGACGCCCGGGAGCGCCGGTTCCAGGCTCAGCCGGGCCGGGTCGTGCCCCCGCCCGCCGCACTCCCGGTGTCCCGGTGCCGGTGCCGTGTCCCCAGCTGCGGCGGTCACCGTTCGCACGCGGCACCGGCCGAGCTTCGGCCCGGGACAGAGCCCCGACGGGCAGAGTCCCGGGGCTGCCACGGCCGTACCCGGTGCGGGAGCCGTGGGCTGCCTCGAGGAAGCCCCGACGGAGCCCCGCGCGGTCCGGTGCCGGGGCCGGAGCCGGGGCCCGGTGGCCGCGCGGTCCCGGCCGGTGCCCCGTCCCCAGCCCGCGGGGCCGCGGATGCCCCCCCTCCGCCGGCAGCGACTTTTCCAGTAAAACCGCCGCAGAGATCCCGGCTTCCCGACAGGCCCGGCCTCCGCGCCGGGGGGGCGCCGGCCGCCCTTAACCCTTCCCGGCCCGACGGGCGGCTGCGGGCCCGGGACCCGGGGCGACTGTGCCCGCCCTGCCCGGCCCGGCCCGGCGGCTCCGGGGACCTGCGGGGGACTCTGCCCGCCGGGTCCGGGGCGGCGATGGCCCCGCTCCCGAGAAACGGGGGTCCCGGCGGTCCCGGCGGTCCCGGAGGCTCCAGTGCCGGTACCCGCGGCACACCGGGAGCCGCTGGGAGAGACCTGGACCGGGGGAGCCTTTCGGCCTCAGCCCCAGCGGGGTCCGGCCGTGTCAGGAAGGGCCCCCCCAGCCCACCGTGCCCCCCAAACAGAGGGTTTCGCTTCTCAGGGTGCAGCTGAATAGGGGCTGGACCCTGCTGCAGGGCACAGGGACCAACTATCCCAAGGGCCAAGGAGCTGGAGAACCACCGGGGGAAAAGCCCCTTTGCATTGTACCCCAGCGAGGGCTGGGGGTGGGTTGGGGCCCTGGCGCTGTGGGGATGGGGTGGTCGTGGGGTCCCTGGGAGAGCCCAGGTGCTGGGGCAGCTCTGGGGGCACCCTGGGAGAGTGCTGGTGGCAATGACGGCTCAGGGCCAGTGGCTGTGCCAGCTCCACAGCCCTGCTCAGCGCTGCATGGGGACACTCTGGCTGGGTGGGCAGAGCTGGGGCTGCCCAGGCACCGAGGGTCCGTGCTGAGAGCTGTGCAGGGCCGTCCTGCTGTGCCCTGCCTGCCTCCAGCTGCTGCACTGGCCGAGCCAGGGCTGAGGTAAGTGCTGTAATTGTTTTCTCTGTGGCCCGAAATGAATAATTGAGAGGTCTTTGAGGAGAATTAATTAGCCCGTTTATTGGCAGTAAATGCTTTTCTCCAGATGATGAAATAGATCCTGAGCCACACGTGGGGCAGGCGGATGCAGGTCGCTGAGGCTGCTCTGGAGCTCGTGGGTGCCAGTCCGCAGGCCAGGCGTGCCCGTGCCCCGTGCCCACCGTGGGCTCCCACGGCCTCCCAGCAGTCCTGTGTGCCCGGAGCTCACTGCAGGAACCTGGCATGGGTGGGAGCACGGGGCACCAAGGGGTGAGCAGGGTCCTGTGGCAGTGTGGGAGCCCTCTGCCCCTGTCATGCCCATGTGGCTTCCTGCTTCCCCCCCAGCTCACATCCCATCCTGGGGGCTCTCTCCCTGTGCAGACCCTGCTGTGTCCCCTTGTGTCTCCTCTCTTGGGGCTGCCAGGGTGGTGCCAGCTTGGGGCTTGTGGCCTGCACCTCCTCCTCCTCCTTCTCCTCCTCCTTCTCCTCCTCCTCCTCCTCCTCCTCCTCACCTCCTCTTTCTCCTTCTCCCCTGGGCATGAGGTGAAGGGCCCTGGACAGCCAGAAATGCTTAAACAAGGATTTCCTTGTTGCTGCACAAGCTGTTTGCCTTCTCCCAGGCCAGCCGTTAATGAGGTTTGGCAGGAGGCACCGTCAGCCCCAGCCATTGGATTTCTATAAATCAGCCTGGAGCTGATGCTTGGGGCTGGGATGGAGCTGCTTGGCTTCGGTGCATGGGACTGCAGCCTGTGGGTCATGGGAGACCCTCTGGGAGTGGAACATCCTGGCAGGGTGGAGAGGGGCAGAGGCTGAGGGGGCCAAAGGGGACAAGGGGGCTGTGGCTGCTTCCCGGCAGACAGGTCAGTGTCCGCTTCCAGGAATGGTGGAAAATGTAAAGCAAAAAACAAAGCAGCTTCCCACAGCCGAGGTGCTGCTGTGTCCTGATCTTTCCCACATTCCCACCTCTCTTCCCCAGACCTGGAGAGGCTGTTGGATGGTGGGATGGGGATGGCTTTGCCACCCTGCCTGCCTGCCTTGGAGCAGGGGCGGTAGCTGTGGCCGTGCATCCCCAGGCAGCCTTAGGCAAGCAAAGCGGGGCAGGCAAATCACCCAGGCCCCCGAGAAGCATCGCTGCAGCTGGGGCTGGTGGTCACTGCTGCAGCTGCCCCTGCCGGGAAGCAATGCCACAGTGAAGCAATGCCACAGTGGCAGGGCTGGCATGTGGGCCCTTTGCACTGAAGCCACTGCAGCAGATGTGCTGGCTGCTGCTGCTGGCACAGGGACACTGCCAGGGCTGCAGGTCCTGTGGAGTGCCAGGCTGCTGCTTCCCACAGGGACACAGGCTGTGCCCAGCCAGGACCCTTGCTGGGATGTCCGGAGTGCAGCAGGGAGCAGGTTCCCCTCAAGAAAGGCCTCCTGGGAACGGATGCTCAGGCAGTCCTGTGTACAGGGAAGGAGGCTCTGGGAAGCAGGACCCTTATCTCTGGTTTTCCACAGCCATGCATACCTGCTGTGGGCAGCCAGGCTCCGCTCTCCTTGCCGGTGGGACAGTTTGTTTGGGAACTGGCACAGCCTGTCTGTGCTGTGCCGGGCTGGGGGGAGCAGCAAGTCTCAAAGGTGATGTTTCAGTTCCTGCTCTGAGTGTTCTTCCCCCCTGTTCAGAAACCCCTCTGCTCTTGCTTGGAAAGAGAGTTTCTGCAGTGTGTGGAAATCAAGAGGATCCCCAGCCCCAGCATGGCTGAGGGGCTCCTCCAGGTCACCACTGGCTGCTGGAAAAGCTTCAGCCTCCCCGTTAGTAGCCTGGCCCATGGCGGGACAGTCTCCAGGTCAGTGGTGTCCCTCCAGGTCAGCAGTTTCCCCACGCAGTGACCCCACAGCAGGACAGCACCAGGATAATGGTGGGGGCAGTGAGCAGGGTCTGGCAGGAGCTGTTCCTCCGTCTGCAGCCACACACCTCCACCCTGCCGGCATTCCCCACTCTGCTCTCGTTGGCCTGGGGTACTACCAGCCTTAACAGGGGTGGGATGTCCCCAGTCAGAGGAGAGGGAAGATGGTGCTGCTCAGGCAGAGCCCCTGCTGTGGCTGGAACCTGCCACTTCCCCTCTGTCTGCACCCACCCGTGGGTGCGAGTGCAGCTGGAGGCTCTGAAGCAGCAGCAGCAGTGAGGGGAGCCCTCAGTCCCCCAGGGACCCGCTCATGGCTGGGGCAGCTGTGGGGGGCACAGCTCTGTGAGCGGGCACCTGCACCACGCTGGGAACCCAGGTTGGTCCTGGCCCTGTCGCTGCTCTGTCGGCCCCAGGGCCCTGCTCCGTGCCGTGGGCAGGCAGTCTCTGTGCCAGGGTGCCTGTGCCCACACCCCTCGGCAGCTGCTGCAGCTGCAAGGCTGGGGCTGGGAACAGGAACCCCGGCGGGAGGTTGTGCAAGGAGGGGGGACCCAGGAGGGCACGGCCGGTGTCGAAATTCCACGTTCTTACAGAAAAGCCCCCGGGCAGAATTCCTGACAGGGGTGATTCATCCCCCCCGCTGGAAGTGATGACTTTGCCTCTCCAGTAAACACTCCTCAGCCCAGCAGGGTGCCACTGCACCCTCCTGTCACCCACCCGTGGGATGACCCTGCCGAGGAGGGCCGGGGTGGTGGGTGGGTGGGAACGGCTGGGCAGCAGAGATGGGTGCCAAGGGCAGAACTGAATCCCTGGCTCCCTGCCCGGCTGCCATCCGAACCTGGTGCAGGCCAGCGCTGCTGCCAGGTGCTTTGGGGGGCCCGTCCCCTGCCAGGGAGGGCACACGGGACAGCCCTTTCCAGGAAGCGTGTGAGGGCAGCCAGGCTGCGGAGTTCCCGACAGCAGCTCTGGTTTTAATAACAGCAAATCAATGGATGCCCGATTCCGGCCAGAGCAAACTCCTGTGCTTCCTCCCCGGCCTCCCCCACCCGCGGCTTCCCTGCAAGGCAGAACGACACGGGTGGGAGCCCCAGCCCTGGCCACGGCACGTGGGGCTCCAAATGCTGATGTCCTGTGCCTGCCCGCCCTGCCTGCTGCACCCTGTCCCAGTGTGCTGCCTCCACCGAGCCTCACCCTAGGGAAGGAAGGTTGGGGGTCCTCGGTGCCCCTGCCCAGCCCTGCTGTGCCCACCCCCCATGGCAGTGCTGCCCCTGGGGCTGCTCCGTGGCCGGGTATTCCCAGCTGCTCCAGCCACTCGCTTCCCCAGCCCCGTGCTGTGATTCCACCTCCTCCCCGCGGGTTTGCACAAACCTCCCGCTCGCTTTGTGCTTGTTTTGAGAACAGATTAGTCATGGCTCTGAGCTGGCTTCCAGCAAACGCACAACAGCACCATGGAAAAACGAGAACAGCGAAGTGATGACTCAGCAGAGCTCCTGCTCCGTCCCTGGGGTGCCAACTGTCCCTGCTCCCGATGGCCCCGGGCACCGGTGGGACCACCCAGGGATGTGGCAGCTGGGCCAGGGTGGGTGGGCGACGGCAGGAAAGAGTCAGGGGCAGCGCCTGCCTGGAAGCTGCAATGGTGGTGTCAGGGTGGGACATCAGGTCCCTGGGGGTGACGGACCCTTGAGTACAGCCTCCTCCCCTTCCCCTGCCCCCTCCTGCACCCAGTGGGTGGGGGCTCCCCTCTGGCCTGCCGGCACCTTGCTGCCCCAAACCCCACTGCACGGGTGGCCAGAGCAGCTCCAGCTCAGTGCCCAGAGCAGCTCCAGCTCAGTGCCCAGCAAGGCCGGTGGGTGCTGCAGCTGCTGCAGTGATGGGTGGCTGGCAGGAACCCCCCAAACAGGCTGGGGATCCCCGGCTGTGTGGGCTCAGCGGTCAACCCCGGGCACCGGGGCCTCCCAGCCAGCGCCTGCGCCAGGGCCGTGCCAGTGACGGGAACTCCTGGGGCGGGCCCTTACCGTACCTCACACCTTGCTCCACAGCCCTTCCCTGCCCTGCCTTGGCCGGCTGCCCGGCGGCACAGAGTGCTGCCAAGCCTCCCTGCCAGGTGGCTTATTGTGATCCCATGGTGCTGGACACCAACTGGTGCTGGCTGCCAAGGATGAACAATGTAATTGCTAGAATTACAGTAAAGTGCTCCCATTCCCACTCATTAAATGCTGAGACAGGGCCCCTGGGTCCTTCTAGGGAACATCTGCTCCAGCTGTGCCCTCCACCAGCCACACGCCCCGTCCTCACCCACGCAGCACTGCTGGTGCCCATTGCCTCCCACTTGACTGGCACAGGCTGGAGTTGTTCTCTGCTGACGGCCCCTGGGGCCACGGGACAGGCAGAGCCCACCAGGCTGGTGGGGACATTCCAGTCCCCCAGCACCGTGCACTGGAGAGGAGGTGGCATGTGAGGAAGGCAGGGCTGGACTGCAGACACAGGGTCCCACATCCAGGACCCCCAGCCCCAGCCCCGTGTGTGGCACTGCCATCGCTGGCTCCTGTACCGGGGCTGAGGCCAGGGCTGATGTGAGGCCGAGGGATGGTCCAGGGCTGGGGTTTGGCACCTGCCCGTGGCTGTTCTGCCAGGGTCATCTGAGGACTCTGCGCTGGGCTGGGCGAGCGCACCCCGGGCAGTTGGCAGCCTGCACCCACGGGGACTCCGTGACGTGCCACGTGCTCAGCAGTGACCGCGGTTGGTGGTGGGCACCTCACCACTCCCTGTGAGTGCAGCTGCAACAGCAGTGAGGCCCTGGGCCCGTGTCCCTGCCGGGCAGTGCAGACCTGGGGCTGGGGGCCCGGGGCAGAGCAGCTCATGGAGCTGCTGATGGAAGAAGTGAGGACTCCACAGCTGCTGGCTCTCTGGAGCTGGCCACGTGTCTGGCTGGGAAAGCAGCAACAGAGTGGAGTTTCCATGGGGATGTACACAGCCTGCTGGGCTCGACTGCAGCCTGAAATACTCCCAGGCCTGGACACGGGGTCCTGCTGCTGCCCGCTGCTCCCCACCTGCCTGCAGCTCTGCCTGGCCCTGGGAGAGCCAAGGCCAAGCCAGCCCCCATGACTCCCCCGGCCACCAGGACTCTGGGCCAGGTCACCATCAGCTGAGCTGCTGCTGGGACAAGTACTTAGAGCAGCACCCCATCTGGGCAGAGGCCCAAGAGGAGGGCCAGTTGTGGAACTGTGGGGCTCCAGGAACATCAGGCTGCAGCTCTGCTCCTCCTCCAGCCCAAGCAGTTACCCGTAACGAGCCCGCAGTTGGGGCCACCAGTGCCGGCCCCGAGTGATGCCGTAGAGCCCATACTTGTGCTTCCCAGCAGCAAGAGAGGAACAGATGTCCCAGTCCCTGTTCCCAACCATCCCCGTGGCCCTGGCCTGTGGAGGAATTGCCACGTAAGGAGCAGGTGGTGCCATTTACAGTAAGTCCCCAGCTGCTGCACAGCCCTTTCCTGCATCCTACTGGAAACGTGGCAGTGGACGTGGGAATGTCCTGGTGCTGCGGAGCTGAGCGGGAGGAAGTGAGTGAGGGGAGCGCTGCGAGGTCGGCGTGTTTGTGAGCTCCCTGCCTGGCTCTGCTGCCCACTGCCTCCTTCCTCGGGGTCCCAGCGCAGGGCTGGGGAGTCCTGCTTCCCTGTGCCTGGCTGGGTTTTGGGTACCGGCAACAGAGCCGCGGTGTCGGCTGAGCCCTCCACTGCCCGCCATGCCAGGAACGCTGGCTGTGGTGGTTTCCTGTTTTGGATCTGCAGGGGCTGGTACACACCAGAGCAGGTTTCCTGCACCCCTGACCCTGTAGGGTTCAGGTTCACCATCCCAGTGTACACTTCCTTCTTGCGCCAGTAATGAGCCAGCAGTGTGATGGGAAGCATCAGCAGCTGCCCAGCACTCCATGGGGAGGCCAGGCTGAGGCAGGATGAGGGGTTCCAGAGGTTGTGGGGCAGCCGCCTGTCCCTTCCTGACCACTGTCCTGTGCCCCAGCACCTCGTTGGGTTCTCATTGGGCCTGATGCTCTCACCTTGCTCTGCACAGCCACCGTCACAGTGTGGAGGAGGTGATGGCACTGGAGACAGGCTGCACTTACAGATGCACTGAGTTCTGCAGCTGTAAGAGAGACCCAGGCTGTGGGGATCTACAGGACCCCAATATCCTAGCCCTGCTCCTGGAGCCCTGCCCAATTCCCATCTGGCTCCTGGCACCGTCACACAGTGACAGGATCTGATTACCCCAAGAACGCTTTCCCCATCCAGGAACCCTCCCAGGGGTGAGCTCAGCTCCCGGCCCTGCTGTGGGGCAGAGGGGAACTGCCTGCGGGACACGCTCCATCGGCCGCTTACGAAACGCGGGGCCAAGTCCGCCTGGCTGCTCTGGAGCAGGCGAGAGGTTTGTGAAACCTTGGGCAGGGATTTGCCCGACAGCTGCCGTGTCACTGCTACCGTGGGCTTGGCTTTGTTCCAAGAAACCCGTGGGGCTGGTGCAGCTTCCCGGACTCTCGACTCAGCCGTGGTTGCAGCACCGTGAGGGAAGTGGCCCTCAGACGGTGGTGCCGGGGCCCTTCTGGGAAGTGGAGAAGCCAGGGCTGTTCCCACAGGGATGGGAAGGCTGGGGTCTGCCTGGGGGTCTTGGGCAGGGCCACTGTGGGCAGCCTGGCCACCCTCTCTGGGGTCAGCTTCCCACTCTGCCCCAGCATGGGGTGCTGTGAAGCCCTTGCCTGCTGGGGGGGGCTGAGGGTGCTCATAACCTCCCAGGGCCCTGGTTCCCCCTCCCCTTCTGCGCCACGTCCTGCCCAGGAGCGGTGATGCTCTGCAGGGCAACGCTCCTGCTGGCTGGGGGCTGCTGTGCCCACAGCGCTGCTCCCACACCACCCCTGGCACGGGGTTGGAAGTCACCAGCGCTGCTGGGAGCCCTGACATGGGGGATGTGCCTCGGCAGGGCCTGGCGGGCAGCCACCCGTGCGCGTGGACATTCCTCGCATAGCTGCAGCGGGTGCCCGGGCAGGCCATGGCGCTTCCTGGCAGCCTGTGTGCCATGGCCCTGCAGGGCAGCACCAAAATAGTCACTGGGGCTGTGCCATGGCCACAGCCCGAGCTGGCACACTCACTATCCCTCTGCTCTGGGGTGATCCCTAAGGAAAGCCTTTTCCCAGCAGCTGGGGTTCCCCAGAGGTGGAGTATGGTGCGTGATGCCAGGCATGACACCCACAGTGCAGGGCTGTGGGTGCCAGAGGGGCTGGGAAGCACAGGGTGCCCGGGCCCAGCCTGCTCCTCACAGCCAGGGGCTCTGGGAAGATTGTGGAGGGCTGACCCCCTCCCAGGGGATCACCCACATCCATGGATGCAGCTCTCCAGCTGGCACCGTGCTGCCCACCAGTGAAATGGAGCTGCAGGTTTATTCCCATGGCCCCTTCACACCCTCAAGGAGCAGAGGCCAAGCACTCCTGAGGGCCAGGAGATCCCTGTGGGCATCCTCTCCCTCCTCCTCCTTCTCCTGTCATACCCTCCCTTGGGCATCTGTGCCCGGCTCAGGGTCTGCACAGGACAGAGCTGTGCCGTGGGGGTGAGCAGGACCTCGGCACCCCCTGTCCCGAGCCTGCCCTGCTCCCAGAGGAAGCACCACGTGCCCTTCCTATCCGCACCTCTCCATGCCCTGTTCCCGCAGCTCCCGGCCCCGGCACGTGCCAAAACAGGGCTGGGGGCAGGCAGGACTCGAGTGCTGCACGGGGGCTGTGCCACCAGCTCGGCTCCTCCACACCCGGGGCCACGGGCTGTGTCCCGCCGTCCAGGGACTGTCTGTGGTTGCACCATGTGCGGAGCCGGGAGCGGATCCCGTCCCCGCGGCTCGGCTCAGACATACCTGAGTGCTGGGGCAGCGCTTACGCAGCCGGAGGGGCTGAGTCACTGCGGGATCACCCGGCACGGGCAGCGGCTCCAGGAAACGGCACTTACGTGGTGTAAACACATCCCGGCATTGTGCCTGGGCCGAGCGGCCCCGGGGGCGCAAGGGAGAAATCAAACCAGATCTGAGGTTTTTCATTAAAAAATAGTGCTCTTTATTATAAATTATGGAAACATTTCCTTTCTGAATATAAATATAAATATGTGCAAAGTTTCGTCTGAGTTTGGTTTTGGTTGAATTTTCAAGCATGGTTTTTGCTCAGCCCTCAAGGCTGGAGGTGAAGATGGAATCTTTATAAAAGACAGTGATTCACGTTGGCCTGTAAACATCCCTTTGGTTAAAAAAAATAATAAAAATTAAAAAAAAAAAGCCAGAAAAACCCAACCACTTCTCTGGGCGGATGCAGAAAAGCACTCATGAGACGACACGCTCCAGGGGATCCTCCTGCCACGTTCCTGTGGGAATCGGTGCCGCACGGAGCAGCGTGGCCGGGGTCTGTGGGAGCGGCTGGGCAGAGGTGGGGTGCAACTCCTGGTAGTAAGGGCCCGGGGTGCTCCTTGCAGACACGGTTGTGTGGGATTCAGCAGCGTTGGGACGTGCCACTTCCCCTCTGGCTTCACATCAGCAGGACCTTCATCACGCAGCCTCACCAAACAATGTGCAGTAACCCAGATTGCGGGGCAGGGAGAATATTAAGGCTTAGTCCCCTGGAAAATGGCAACGAGGGAACAAAGGCAGCAACCTCCAAGTCTGGGGCCTGGTGTGAAAAGAGCTTCCACCCACAAGGAGGCAGTAAGAGGTAAAGTACAGTATGGGCAAAAAACGCCTTCCTCTTAAAACCGAGGAAAAGCGATCAGGCACTCCTGGGCTCCAGTGCTTCCAGTTCCTGGGGGCAGAAGGGGCTCTCACCGGGACACCCCCAGGATGGGGTTGCCGAAGTGCACGTTCCTCTGTGTCACAGGAGCCATCCTGGCTGCCCGAGCCCACAGGAGCTTTGCCAATGGGCTCACTGTAACTTCCACAGGCCGGCCGGAGCCATCCCCCTTCCCTGTGGAGAGGAGGTGTCGTGCTTCCTTGGGGGTCCCCCCAGCACCAAAGGTGCCCAGCTGTGCTGGCCACAGCCCTGGGCCCACAGCGGCTTTCCCCAGTCCCCCTCCTCTCCTTCCCAGAGGGAGAGGCTCGGCGTGCCCTGTGAGCTCCCACGCCGGTGGGGCATTGTGCCTGTCCCTTGCTCTTGTGCTTGTAGCGTGTGACCTCGCTCTGCTGGCCCCTTAGAGGGGGGCATCATACTGGTCCAGGAACTCCTTGATGGGGGCCGGCAGCTGAGTCATCTTTTCATAGGAGTCCAGGTGCCCGTTGACGGTCTTGCGGCACAGGTGCTGCAGGGTGGAGACGCTGGAGGAGAGTGGGCGGCTCAGCACCAGGGGGATCTTCTCGCCACCTGAGTAGATGTAGTAGGTGCGCTTGGGGTGCAGGGCCCCCCCCGGCTGCTCGGGGACGGCACAGGGCGCGGGTGGCATGTAGTGATGGACCAGCTTGAGCACGCAGTCGAAGCGGGGCACGGGCTGGCTGCTGTGGGGGTCGCTCTGCAGGGAGAAGCTGCCGCCCTCGCACTGGATGCGCAGGTTCTTGGTGCCCGACTCCGTCTTGACGCTGAGGGTGAAGAAGTGCCGCTGGTCCGAGCTGTCCCTGATGAGGAAGGTGCCGGCCGGCTCGGTGCTCAGCAGCAGGTTGGCCTCGCCGCCCGTCACTGTGCTCCAGTAGAAGCCACTCTCCTGCAGCTTGCGCACGGTGTTCAGCACCAGCTGGTACTCGCTCTTGGAGCTGAACGTCTTGAGGCGCAGGCTGGTGTCGAGGGGGTGGCTCATCCCGGCAGCGGGGAACTTGCTGTGGGTGACCATGGCGCAGGGAGCCAGCTTCGCGTGCTCGGGGTGCTGCTGCCAGCAGCAGCCGCTGCTACACCATCACCTGCGGCAGAGACAGCGGTGAGCCACGGCACCCCGGTCCCCGACTCTCCCTTCCCGGGAACATCCGCACCGGCCAGATCCCTGGCTGTTGTCCCCCGGCATCTCCGATTCTCCCTTCCCACGGCACCGGCACCCCCGGTCCCCGGCTCTCCCTTCCCGGGAGCACCGGCAGCTCCCGTCCCCGGCGCTCCCCTGGCCAGGGGCACCGCTTCTGCCGGTCTTCTGCTCTCACTCTCCGGGGGACATCGCTACCTCCGGCCACCAGCTATCGCCCCGCTGAGGCACCGGCATCCCCGGTGATCCCCTTCTCTGGGCAGCAGCGGCAACCCCAGTCCCCGGCTGTCCGTTCCCAGCAGCACAGACACCCCCGGCCCCGGCTGTCGCCCCGTCGGAGCGCCAGCATCCCCTGCTATCCCTCTTCCCTGGGCATCCCCGGCGATCGCCTCCCCGGAGGTACCGGCATCCCCGGTGCCGGGCTGTCCCCCCTCCCTCTCCAGGACCCCGTCCCATCCCTCCCGAGCCCGTACCTGGGGCGCGGGAGCCGGTCCCGGCGGCGGAGCGAGGCCGGCGCGGCGGCAGAGCTGCTGGGGCGGCCCGGGGCGGCCTCTTATAGCGGGCGCAGCGCCCGCCCTCGGGTTCCTGGAACTGCGCGGCTTCTTGTAACGCGGCGGCGCCGCCCGCGCCCCGCCCGGCCCGGCCCGGCCCCCCGGCGCCCCGCCAGCCCCTGCTCCGC
>NW_020897984.1:64986-67844 GCF_003984885.1 Neopelma chrysocephalum | reverse complement strand
GCGGCCGCCCCCGCCCCCCCGCGCCCCGCTCTGCGGAGAAAGGGAGAGCCCCGGCCCGGCCCCCCCGGGGGCCCCCCCGCTGCCCCCCGCCTCCGCTGGGGCGCCCGGACCCCGGCGAGGGCCGTGGGCTCGGCTGACGGGGGGTACACCGGGGATGGGGATGCAGGGGAGGGGGCTGAGTGCACCGGGGGGCTGCACCGGAGCGGGAGCTGCCGCCGGGCTGCGGGCAGCGGGTCCCACATCCCCACCTCGCCAGCCCTCATTTTCAGGCCAACGTGCCGGGCTGCCGCCAGCGGGGGGGACCCGCGGGGCAACGACGGGGAATCCGCTCCCGGGGCTGTGCGGGGGCCACCGCGCTCGAACCCCGCTCCGTGCGGCCGCGGCGGCTGCGGGAGCCCCGCGACGCTCCGCGGGGTCGGTGCTTTGGCTGGTGTGGAGCCCGGCGGGACCGGGGCCCCCTGGCCCTGGCTGCCCCCCCCCGGGGCTCTGTCCGAGGGGGTCCCTCGCCCTCCTCCCTGCCCCCGGTAGGGACCGTGCCCGGCGGGGGGAGCGGTGCCGGGGTACCCCTCCCCACACGGCTTCTGTGCGTTTGGCGTTGGTTACGACCTCGCACACAGCCCGGGCTCGGTCCGTGGGTTTATTTTAAACAGTTTAATTTTCCCCGGAGGAGCCGCCGCTGCCCGGCAGGGACCAACCCAGCGCGGCAGTTCTGGGAAGCGGCTGCGGCGAACGAGCTGCTCTGAAATGCAAACGAGCCCCGGAGCGCTGCCGGGGCGGGCAGGGGACACCGGGGGCGGGACGGGGCGGCTCCGGGGCCCCAGGGCGGGAGCGGGCGGGGGGACCCACGGCCCCCGCTGCTCCGCCTCGCCCTGCCCGCTGCGGGGGGACACGAATCCGACGGGGGGGGGGGGGGGGGGGGGGTAGGGGGGGTGTGGGCGCTCCCCTCCGCCACCGTCCCGAGGGGCGGCGAGCGCCGGTTCCGCCGCGGGCAGGAGCCGTGTCCGTCCCTTCGGAGCCTCTCGGCCGGGCCGGAGCTCGCCCCGGGGGGAGGAGAAGGGAGACCCGGGGGTGACACGGATCGGGCCGTGCGTGAGCCCGTCCCACGTGTGCGGGGACCGGGGGAGCCTCGTCCCGGCCCGGCCGGACCCCGAGCCCTTCCCGAGCGCCTCCCGGACCCTCCTGGCCCCGTGCCTGGGCCGGGGCCCCCCGGCAGGCGCGGGCCGGGCCGGGGCGGGGCGGAAGCGGAAGGCGGTGTCGCCATGGCAGCGCGGAAGCGGAAGGCGCGGTGATGGCGGCGGGCGGCGCGGCGCTGTGGCGGCGGCTCTCGGCCTGGCTGCCCCCGGCCTGGCTGCCCCGCGGCCGCCTCGGCCTGGCCGCGCTGCTCGGCCGCCTCTCTGACCGCCTCTCCCGCGGCCGCGACCGCCGCGCCCGCAGGTAAGGACGGGCCGGGCCCCGCCGGCTGCCCCCGGGGCCGGGAGGTGTCGCGTTACCGGGGCTGCCCCGCTCGCCGCTTCCCCTCTCTGGCCCGGCCGAGCCCCTTGGAAGCGCTGCGGGTGGGGAAAGGGGCGGCCCGGCTCCACCTGCCCGGAGTCGGGTCCGGCTCTCCGCAGCCCGCTTTAGCCCGCCCCACTGTCCGATCGCCCTTAGGGCAACAGCCGAGCTTCGTTTCTCCGTCATTCCCTGTTCTCTTGTCGCTCGGGCGCTGGCCAGGGCCAGGCTCCCCTCGGCTGTCGCAGGTGCAGCACAACCCGCGCGGGCCGGGAGGGTCGGGCAGGGGCTGAGAAGAGGTGTCGGTCCCGGTCGTGCCGGGGCTGTGCCAGGCGGAGAAGGGTGAGGGGCAGGGGACGCTCTGCCCGGCGCTGTCACCACGGTGGTGGCGGAGATGGATCATCAGTATGCTCTGTGTTCTTGGTTAAGCCAAGGAAACTCTTTCCACACCTCTCTCTTGGTCTCATCAGTATTTTTAGCACAGATAAATGAGACTGAGCCCTGGAAAGCGACCACTGAGTTCAAAGAGCAGCAGTGTAGATCCCCCCGTGTGCGTGGGTGAAAGGACAACGCCGTGTCCACAGTTTCACTTCACCTCTGGCTCTGCAGATGAGGTTTGACAGTGAATAAGAGTTTCAGCTCCGTTGTGGGTGTCTGTACCAAACCCACGTCTTTAAAAATAGAACACACACCAGAAAATCCCTCATTTCTTTTTAGGGTCAGCATTTTATGCAGAAGTGATCTGAGGTGGTTCCTTTTGGTTCCGTTTTCTCTTTTCAGTTTCCTCAGTGATGTGGAGTAGGGATGGGAAGGGCTCCCCCCACCCCATTTTTTGTTCCTCTGAAACCTGGTTTGTCACAGTGTGGAATTTTGATGATTTCTTCGTAATGTTACGTGTGTGCATGGTTGGAGGGATTGGTGGTACTTGGTACTGAGCTGATGTCAGTCACCAGTGGGTAGAAGCTGCTGCTTTGGGAGCTGGTTGCTGTGCCAGTGGTTCTGTGGCTGGAGCAAAATACAGATTTATCTGATAATTCTAGAAGAGAGTAGGCTCAATGCTGAATAAGGTGTAAATTTCAGTATCAGGTTAAAAGATCGAACAGTGTAGACACACTGTAAATTCTGTAGGCACAAAAAAATCTGGAGGATGGAATTAGTGGGGATCAGCTGAACTGCACAGAATTAATCTGAAGGCTCAAACCTTCAGAAGCACAAAAATAGTGCTGGTGCTGCAGGTTGATGTTCCTCCAAACGCTCTGATTAGAGCCCAAATGCTCCAAGCACAGCCCAGAGCTCCCCCAGAGCTCCCCCAGAGCTGCCCCCAGAGCTGCCCCCAGAGCTGCCCCCAGAGCTGCCCCCAGAGCTGCCCC
>NW_020897984.1:35319-64976 GCF_003984885.1 Neopelma chrysocephalum | reverse complement strand
AGAGCTGCCCCCAGAGCTGCCCCCAGAGCTGCCCCCAGAGCTGCCCCAGAGCTGCCCCCAGAGCTGCCCCAGGCCTTGGCAGGCAGGTGCAGTCAGACTCACAATTCCAATAGTCCTTGCCAGAAGATGGCTTCTGGGAATCACGTTTCTGGAAGGTGTCTGCTTGGTTGCTGGTCTGGCTTCTGGAGGTGTAATTGGATTGGCCAGTGGCATAATGAGGGCAATATCATCTCTGTTGATTTTTATTGTAAAATACGTAAAATTTGCCGCTGCTTCCTCACTGGGAATAATTCCAGAGCATGTTGTTTGTGACCCACGGGACCAGGTTAGAGCCTGACTGTGCCACTGCTCTGTGGGCCAAGCATTTGGTGCATTTAAAAACCCCATATTTCTGGATCCAGTGTGAATCCCTGTAGTTCTGTGTGCTGTGCTGCCTCATGATGATGGAGCAGTGGGAATCTGCTCCCTGTTTGTGGCCTGTGAGACGTGACATGAGCAAAGGTCCTACTCAGGCTCTGTAGAGACCGAAGAGAACGTGTCTGGAAAATGGTATTTCTTGTGTTTCTGTTCTGCTTTGATATTTTTGGCACCTTTTAGGGGATATTTGCATTGTTTTTTACAGCTTGTGCTGGTGATCTGTGTCACCTCTGGGTGTGCAGGCCGAGCCCAGTCCACATGATCTGTTGAAACCCGCCATCCCAGGAATTCCTGCACAGATTGACTCAGATTTTGGTGGCGATGAATAGTCAGTGACAAACTTGTGGATTTTCCAGGAAACACCACTGCAAATTGGTTTCCTTGTAAGGGTATTTGGAAATCTTGTGAAGATCCAGGGTTGTATCATGAACCAGATGAGTGAAATCATCTTCCTGGAATCTGTGGTCATTTGGGCTCTGGACTGTGGTAAAACCCAAAAGTTCCTTGTAACAAATTCTGGTAAAGGTTGTAATCAAGTTTCTTCGTGGTGTGTGGTGGCAGTGGAATCATCAGGATGGGCCACAGGATGGTGGCTGCCTGCTGTTCCTGGGGTGAGACCATCCACTCTGGTTCTGTCCCCAGAAGCCCGACTCCCACGAGCAGGGTTTGCAGACTGGAACGGTTCCTGTCGGGTCTGGGGATGCAGTTCAGTCCCTTGCTCGTGGATTCCTGGATCTCATGGGAGCTGCTGCTGCTAATTGTGTTGAAATGTGGTTTTGTCATGTGGACAGAGTCCTGCTGGGGGTTATTGTATGACTGGATGAATTTGCATGCGCGAAACCTCTGGAGAGAAGAAGTTGCCACTTGCTTCCTGTCACCTCCAGCGTGACGCTGGCAGCAAGCTGGTTTTTTCCTGAAGTGATTTCAAGGAAATTAAATTTGTTCTGAAGTGTCTTTTTGAAGAATGAGCTTCCTGCTGTTTCCCTCACGGTTTTGTGAGGTTTGCAAGGGAAGTTGTGATCCTCCTCTGTACCTGTGTGGAATGCTGGCAGCACTGAGGGAGAGGGATGGATCCCTGGGGTGGTTCTTGGCGTGTTACTGCTGTGATGCACTTGCTCCTTTGGTGGGTCATTCTTGAGGTGTGACTGCCCTGCCTTTGCTGGGGCTTGCACTGGGGCGTCTTGTGTGCTGCAGATCTATTTTTGGATAAAATTGAGGGATTGAGGCATTTTATTCTTTAGAGCAGTGTGATCTTTAAACGTCTTTACCTGAAACAGGAACAACTTCAGCCCAGCTGGGAATGAAGCTGGACATGAGGGGAGTGTTGGCCATGGCCAGGCTGATGCTGATGCTGATGTGTAATGGAGGTAATTCAGCAGTGGCTGATTACAGGTACAGGTGGCACCACTGCCACACCACCAGACACCTGAGCACCCACACCCTGAGCTTCTGCAGCTCCCGACCTCCTCCCTCTCCCATGTTGTCCTGAAGAAGGAGTTGTTTCTCCTCATCTCCCTGCCAGCTTGGGGAAAGAGTTGGTGATGTTCAGATCTGTTCTGCCATCTTTTCCTGTGTTTCTGTTTCTGCATTTGGCTTTGGTGATCCAGCTGGGATTATGGAAGGGGAAAGGCATTCTTGCCACTGTGGATCCCTGCCATGTATTGACCCTGACTGCGGCTCTTGCTTTACCTCCTTGGAGGCTTTGAGGGAAGGAAAACCTCCACCATAAAGAATTTCTCCATCTTTATTTCCACAGATCATCATGGCTCCTTCTGGCCCCACTGCTCACCCCTCCTGTTCCAGTGATCACAGCCCCACCGTGTTCGCTCTGTCCAGAAGGAGCACACAGGTTCCAGTGGATCGGGAATCTGGTCCCAGAGTTTGGGATCTCCAGCTCACATGTCAAGGTGCTTTCGTCCCCTGCAGAATTCTATGAGCTCCTGAAGGTAAGGCGTGGGCTCCAAGTTATGGGAATGGTTTTGATACAGTCCCAGTGTTGCAGCTGCTGCCTGGTAACTGCTCTTTTATGGAATAGTTGTAGCTGCAGGGAATGAGTTCCTCAGTTTCCCAGAAAGCACTGATTTCTTCCTTGAATTTCGGCTGCAGCAATGGTGCTGCTGTGACTCTGCAGAGCCCCCTGTGTCAGCCCTGTCCCTGTGTCACCCTTTCCTCCCTCTAGGCCGGAGTGTGGAGATGGGGCTGAAGGATCCTCCTGGGGCACTGCTGGGCCTGGGCCGAGGGCTCCTCGGGACCCAGCGGGGAACTCAACTTGTTTTCTGCTCCTGCCAGGTGCAGATCAAAGCAGCCAAGCAGCGGGTGGTGATGGCCTCACTGTACCTGGGAACAGGGCTCCTTGAGCAGGAGCTGGTGAGTGTGGAGGGCTTTGGGAAGGGCAGGAAGGGAGTGCAGGGGAGGGGTGTGGAAGGGAGGCACTGGGCATTTCTGATTTAGACTTGGTACAGAGCCAGGGAACTGCTGCACTTCCTCAGGGGAGAGTGAGCCTGGGCCTGTCAGAGGGGACCTGGTGTTCATAGTGCTCAGGGGGCTTTGCAGAACCTGCATCATAGCAATCTGGTTTTCCCTGGCATTTTCTAGAACATGATTCCAGCTATAGGTGTAGAGTGTTGTGTTTGGTGCTCCAGGTGCAGAACATAGATTCAGGATTGTCTTTCTGCATTTGAGACCAAGGTCAGCTTTGCCTTTTCCATTCTTCCCTCTGCAAACAAATCATTATTGCCAAGGGCTTTGGGGAGAAGCCTGACCTTGGTCAGGTTCTGGTGTTAGGATGCAAATTCTCTGGCAGGGTGAAGGTGGACGGAGCCTGCACAGAATTTGTGCCCAGCTTTGTCTGGGCTTGCACACAGGATTTGAATTTGCATGTGACAAACAGCCTTGTAGTTAAAGAATAAAACAGCCTCTGCAGTGAACTCCTACCAAGGTTTGTCTTTGGTGATGCAAATCTGTGATTTGGGAATGATGTTGGGATTTTTTCTGCTAATATTAATTGCTCTTGGGAGGCCTGAAGAATGTGGGCATGTAAAACTGAGGCCCTTTGATCTGTGGCTTTAGGCTGACTGAAGCTGCCAGGCTGGCAGAGGCAAAGGCTGAGCCGGCTGTGCTTGGCACAAGAAGGAAGGACTCACACCAGGGCGTGGGAGCTGTCCTGGCCACAGCCTCCTGCTGCTGAGCACTTCTCTTGCAAAGCTTTATTTGCTTTTGTAATGAGGAGAGAACTCTCTCTGCAGGTGGATTGCTTAGAAGAAACGCTGGAGAAATCTCTGCAAGCAAAAGGCTCACCCGACCTCAGAGTTTCCATCCTCCTGGACTACACCAGGGGCTCCCGGGGTAGGAATTGTGCTTTGCTTTTGTCAGAGCCTGATTTTACTGTTAGGCTGGAGGAACTGTTTTTTTCACAGAGGCTGTCTTGGCCAATTGGACATACTTGCTTAAATCATGCACCTTTCAGTATTTGCCTTTTGCATTCTAGAGCTGCACATTCCCAGAAAATCTTCAAGCTGAGCTGCTTTTCTCCAAAAATAGGTGGTAGGAGCAAGAAGGGCCAAACTGCTCTGGGCAACTTATGCATTCTTGCTTGGTTCACTTCTCAGTGCATTTGCCCTTATGCCTCATGCTCACTAACATTTTCATTTTGAAAGGAGAGTGGGAATTGTTGGAATTGTTGGAAGCAGCACACAGAATCAGGAACCTCTGCAGTGACTCTTGCAGATGTGTTACCAGTGCTGGTGAGGCTTGATTGAAAAGCTTGAAAGGTGTCAGACCTGCTCTGTGACTGATTCCAAGGCCCATTCATCCATGAACTTACAGTTCTGGATGTTGCTTTCAATACTGACGTAGCACCAATGAAAGTGATTTGGAAAAAAACCAAAAAAGGGAAAACCAGTGAAGTGGCAGCAGATAGGATGGAATGGGATGGGTGCTCCCCCTGTAACTGTGACATGGAGCTGTGCCATGGTGTGTCCCATCTGTGTGATCCTTGTGTGAAACTCCCCTTCTCCCCCAGGCAGGAAGAATTCTCGGACAATGCTGATCCCGTTGCTGCAGCGATTTCCCGAGAGGGTCCGTGTGTCCCTCTTCCACACCCCAAACTTGCGGGGACTCCTCCGGCTCCTGATTCCAGAGCGTTTCAATGAGACCATTGGGCTGCAGCACATCAAGGTGTATCTCTTTGATGACAATGTGATCCTGAGTGGGTGAGTCCTGCTGCCTCCAGCCCTGGCATGGCTCCTTTTGCTGGGATTTGGGCAGGGTGTCTGTGCTGCCAGAGTTGTCTGAACATCTGGACTTTCCACCGTAATCCTTTTATTGCTTTTCTGAGATGGGAGAGCAACTGCACCTCTTCTGTATGAGATTCTCAGATGAAAGAGAGTCTTTCTTAGAGGGGAAAAAAAGAAAGATCTCTTGTAGCCTGGGCTGGGGGGTTGAGGATCCTGTGCCCATACTCTGAACTCAGCTCTTGCCTTTCTCTTCAGCGCAAACCTGAGTGATCTGTACTTCACCAACCGGCAGGACCGCTACGTCCTGCTGCAGGACTCTCCAGAGATCGCTGACTTCTTCACGGAGCTCGTGGACGCGATTGGAGACGTGTCCCTGCAGTTGCAGAGGGATGACACAGTCCAGATGATGGAGGGGATGGTACACCCATACCAAGGTAGGAGAGAGCTGTCTCACCTGGTTGAGTGATGGTATCCAGAGGAAGGGAGTGACAGCTGGGGTTTAAGGATGCCTTGAACTCCATCCGCTTGGGAATTTCTGGGTGCCTGACAGTTGTTCAAATTGGGGGGTTTCCTGTTTTGTGCCATCCAGTATTAAAATCAAGATTGCTCAAGTTTCGAGACTGGGTCTGTCGGAGTTTTCCCAGCACAGTGGCTATCACAGGCTAATCTGGCAGGGCATGCAGAGGCTGGAAGTAAATCTGCAACTGTCTCAGTGCTTCCTCATAAATGTGCTGCTTTTGACCTTAAACAAGAACTTCAATTCCCGAGAGGTTTTTCTGATATTAGCGGCTGCAGTTTCGGGTGTTCTGGGTGCGTGTGTTCTGAGCGGTTCATGAATGTGGTGCTATTGTTGGCAGTTAATGTTTTGTAGTAGTGTTTGTTCCTGGAATCAAACGGGAATTGGATCAGGAACGCCGGGAACAAGCGTCGAAGGGGGCAGAGGAGGGCAGTGATGTGCCAGGCTGATTGCGTCATCAGGCTTTGTCCTGGCCTTGCATTGCTGGGTGATGTAAGCTTGGGCTGGGGGCGGGGGTTTCTTTGTGTGTTCCAGCTCATTCTTTGTTGCCACTTTAGCCTTGTCCTGATCCTTTCCTTTCTCAGAGGATTTTTCAGGCTGCTGCCAGTTGCTGAATATTTCTCTTCTGTGACGTAGCTCTGCCAACCTTGAAACAGATGGTTTGGGCCTCGGGCCAGAGAGTCGTGTCCGCTCTGTTTTGGCTCCTGTTTGTTCCCATATAGGTGTCCTGTCAGTATTTT
Organism: Neopelma chrysocephalum; assembly: GCF_003984885.1. Taxonomy (NCBI): domain Eukaryota; kingdom Metazoa; phylum Chordata; class Aves; order Passeriformes; family Pipridae; genus Neopelma; species Neopelma chrysocephalum. The sequence goes on along the minus strand of NW_020897984.1, from coordinate 59,067 downwards.
TCCTGGCATGTAATGGGTGACACACAGCTCTGTGCCTGTCGGTCTCAGACACCATCTCTCGGGGTTTTCCTGCAGGAGACAAGGTGGCTTACTGTGAGATTGCCAACCGGAGGGTCATGGAGGTCATCAACTCTGCCCGGACACGGCAAGAGCTCCTTCATGCAAAGACTTTCCACAGCAGCCATCCAGGCAGCTCCCTGTTACCCCAGCAAGGCTCTCAAGCGTCTGGGGGTCTGAAGCCAGAACCCGACACCTGGATCTATCCCTTAATCCAAATGAAACCTTTTGGTATTCAAATAGATGAGATGGTCACAGAGACACTGCTGACCGAGGCTGAGCGGGACGCCAGGATATACCTCACCACTGGCTACTTCAACCTGACTCAGGCCTACATGGACCTCATCCTGGGCACGAGGGCCGAGTACCGGATCCTCCTGGCCTCGCCAGAGGTCAATGGGTTTTTTGGTGCCAAGGGGGTGGCAGGTGCCATCCCTGCTGCCTACGTTTATATTGAACACCAGTTTTACAGCGAGGTCTGCTACCTGCAGCAGCAGGAGAGGGTGCAGCTGCAGGAGTACTCCCGTGCCGGGTGGACGTTCCATGCCAAAGGTAAGATGTCCTTATCCCAAGGGGACTTGTTCAGGGGCGTGTGAGAGCTGCGTGTTTGGATTGCGCAAGGAGCGAGGGACTGGCTGGGTGCCAGTCTGGGCTTAACCTTCAAAACACTCCTCCAAGGTCCCGACAGCTTGCTTGCGTAAACCTGGAGGGCTTGGATTGCTTGGGGGACAACTGTGCAGTCACGCCTTGCCTCTGGATTGCTGGTTTGATACAGTCCCAGGGATGATGCAAGAGCTGTCCCCGTGGTGGCACTGCCTGGATGAGAAACATGGTGCAAAGAAAAGGAAGCATTTGGATGCGTTGGTGATGCAGTCAGGGCTGTGGTGCAGTTTCTCATGCCCTTGGTCTGGTTTCAGCAGTCAGAAGCACAGGCTCTGCTGGGAGCCCTGGAGCAGGGTCTGGGACAGGGGCAGGAGGGGAGCTGCTCCTGGGACCACCGTGTTCCCTTGGCAGCAGGTCTGGGGGATTTGTTGCAGCTCCTGTGCGTGGCACAGAGGGGATGTGGTGTGTGAGGAACTGCAGAGTGTGCATCTGAGAGTCGGGGCAGCCAGAGGGGAAGGGGCTGAGGAAGGAACATGGACTAACAGATGCAGTGAGTTAATGAATGCTGTCCTCGGGGTCTTCTGTAGGAAACCCCACATTCCTGCTGGATACAGTGTGCCCAGCTCTCACAGGCTCAACACAGTGCTCGATTGGAGTGTTTGGCTGTGAACTGGAGCATTGGAGATGGGATAAGAGTGTTTTGGCTGTGATTGGCTGTCATTGGAGAGGTTCCTCTTTTGGAGAGCAGCTCTTAATGGTTGTGAGAATGCCTCCATCTCCCTGCTTCCCACATGGATACTCAGAGGAAGGCTCAGAGGTGGTGGGGAGGGAAAGCTGCTGAGTCGGCCTTCTCTTGACTTGAAAATCCACAGGTGTTACCGGCTGCCTCTGTGTTGAAACCACAAACAGATCTTGGTGTCATGCTCCTCCTCAGTGCTGTTGGGAACTCAGCACAAGGAAACCCTTGTCTCAGGCAGGGCAGCCCAAGGGAGGTGCCTTCCTGCCCGTCTGGGGTGTCCCATGTCCTCCAGGAAGCACTTGTTTGAGCGACCTGTGGTTCGCAGGTTCCGTGTGTGCTGGGCATCACTGGCTGCCCGTGGGATGTGATCTGGCACGGGCTGAGCTCGGAAGCATGGGCTGCTTTTCTCAGCTACCAAAGTGCCTGTGGCCATTGGTCCTGTTTGGGCCAGCAGTGCCTCCTGGGGTGGTGCTCTGGGCTCTCTCTGCTGTGTGGTGTTCGCTGGGAGGGGGATGCAAGGCTTGGAGTTCAGCGGCTCCAGTGCCTGGCAGGGGGACAGTTGGAGACATTTGCTTCGTGTTTTCATTCCTCTTCAGAGTGCTGGGAGGATCAGTGTGTAGCTCCTTCTCTGGCATGCTCTGCACTTGGCACATGCTTTATTCGCTGGGTTTCCTTCTGCAGGAGTCACATGGTGTGTGTGGCAGAGAGGACAAGGATGGAAGAAGGAAGGGAGAAACCTTGGAGATATGAAGAGCGGGGGTACAGGGAGCACATGGAACCTGGCTTCTGGCCGAGGACATGAGATCCCCAGCAGCCAATAGTGCCCACTGGTGCTTCCTCTGTGGGCTGAGGCTCCCTTTAGTCTCCCACAGGGTCCAGCTGCCATACCTTAAACACTGTAGCTGTGCTGCAGACCCCTCCCGCTCCCCTTCAAGCATTTATATCTGCACACACAGCATCAAGTGGTGTGTCCCCAGGGATGTCTGTCCTCAGGGACGACTGTCCTGGGTGTGTTGGGTGCTGTGCAGGTGTAGCAGTGCAGTGCAGGTGGAGCAGAGCTCAGCACAGCCACGGTGCCCGTGTCAGCAGGACTGCCAGCACCTGAAGCCTACCTGTGCTCTGCTGTGATCCCAGCTATGGTGGTGTGAGTGACATGGGTATGTCCCTTGGGTTCAGGGTCTCTTCCAGGCAAGTGCTGGTGGCAGGGTGCTGGACAGGTGGCTCTGTGCTGGGAGATAAACCCTATTACTGCTATTGACTGGTGCTGGGAAGCTGCACTTCCCCTTTCTGGAAAGGTGAGTCACTGTTTGAGCAGATCCTGCCAGGTGGCCATAAAAACAGCACCACAGGACACTTGGGAAGGCGAGGAACCTGTTCCTTGTGGCTACTGCCTGGGCAGAGGTCCGGCCAGCAGCTGGTCAGGCACCAAAGAGCTCCTGGTAGGGTCCTGTTTGGTGACAGAACGTGCCAAATCTCTGTGCCACACAAGTGGCTTCCCTGTGGCTCCTGGAGCCCACAATGGGCTCTCTGGCCCCTCTGTGGTGGGGTGAGCCCACGGGGGCCGGGGTGCTGTGGCCTTAGGGCAGTGCCAGCTCTGTGAGTGTGTGCTGTGGGGGCGGGGAGGAGGTTACAGGAACTGGCGGTGAATCGGCAGCATCTTACTCAAGGCATTCTTGGAACTGCTCTGGGGCTGAGTTAGGAAACTTGCTGCTATTTTAAGGCTGAGGCGGTTTCTATGCTACGGGTTCTTTGTTGCAGTTTGTGACTGGCCATGGGGATAAGCCTCTACCAGGGACCCACCCAGGGCCGTGCTGAGGAGAGCAAATGCTTCCCGGCTCCATTTGTGCACAGAGTGGCCATGCAGCCTCTTCTTGGCAGCAGTCCCGGCTCTCCTGTGGCTGTTCCTTCCTGCCCTGCTGCAGTGGTGTGTTTGAGAATAATGTGTTGTTTCCATCTTTGCCTTGAAAATCCGTCCTGGGCTGTGTCCCGCCTGCTCTCTGTGTGGGCAGAGCTGTGGGAGCTGTGATGGTGAGTGGCTGCAGGGACCAGGTGCCCTGGCAAGAGTCTCATCTCATCCCCGGTGGCTGCTCAGGAAGTGAGGTGGTGAAATAATTTGCACTTGTCTTCTGAGTCTCTATTTCACGTGAATTCACCTGTCAGAGCAGGGTCATGCCACAGTCCCAGGAAGGTGCTTGGTCTCTGGGACAGGCTGGACAGACCTGGCCTGTCTGCCTGGGGCTCTGGGGCCGGTTCCTTCACTGAAAAGCTGTTTGTCTTCTTTCAGTGTTTCTGAGATTTACCATGGTGCAAAACAGCCTCTAATGCAGTGACAGGGACTTGTCCTGAGCTATTTTGGGACAGTGTGTCCTCGGGGTTCTCTGAGGGTGCTGCACCCCTGGTCAGGGCACTCTGAGGGGCAGGGTTTGGGCCGTGCCTTGGCACCCCCTGAGTAACATGCAGTGTCAAGGCCCTGTGGGCTCTGCTGGGCTGCCTGATGCTCTGGGGGTCCTGTACAGAGTCTATAATCCACGTTTAATGGGTTTAATTCCCTCTGAGTGAAGGGACAGTGTGAGCCCACCTTGGCTGTCCCCTCAGGCTGCCACGCTGCCTCTCCTCTCGTTTCTCCCACAGGCCTCTGGCTGTACCTGGCAGGGAGTGACCTGCCCTGCCTGACCCTGATTGGCTCTCCGAATTTTGGGTATCGATCAGTGCATCGTGACTTGGAAGCCCAGGTTGCAATAGTGACAGAAAATAAAGCCTTGCAGCAGCAGCTCCATCAGGTAAGCAGTGGATTCTGGGGAGGCAGCGGGGATGTTGTGCTTCTGGGTCACACAGGGAACGCTGATGACGCAGTGGCAATAAAAGCATCCAGCTATAATAACTCAAAAGCTGCTGGAGCGTGAGGAGTCCTGAGGAGCTGTCAGTGAAGTGACTATTGATGAGCTGCCTGCTCTGAGTGCCCAGTGCTGGGAAGTGAGGCCGTAACAGGAAGGAATGTGTGTCCCCAGTGACCTCGGATACCGGGAGTGCATTCAGAGAGCCTCTGGCTGCTCTGCTCACCGACCACACTGCACCTTCTGGGCCTTAATCCCAGCATTTGGGCATTGCCAAGGCTGTGCTGTGCTCTGAGGTAATGACACCAGGCCTTTGGAATGGCTGAACTTGGACTAGAAGAGGATTTCTGAGCTGGTTGGGTTGCCCATGGAGTTCTATGACATAATTCATATCTTGAATAATAATATAACATTATATAATATTGACACAATAATTTTTCACTGGTTTGATGTTCAGTGTCCCAGGGTTTTTCTGTGCTGTTTTTGATTTAATTAGGCAGCTTGGAGTGCTCAGCAGTTCTGGTCCTGCTCCAAATCCTGCCTGGTTCTCTAACTGTCTTGACTCCGAATCTTCTGCTAGAACTGACTGTCCCAAGTTGTTTCTCCTGTAGTGCTCTGCAACAAAGCAGATCCATTTGGTGCCTCTGTGTGACCTGGGGACCTCAGAAATGCACTCTGTGAGGCAGGTCCTGGCAGAGTTGTCTGCAAGATCAATGGGAATTGCCCTCTTGCATCAGGGCTCTTCCCTGGGATGAGTCAGAGTCTATCTAATCAAAAACGATTCTATTACTGGAAGAGTTGCTTGAATATTTCAGTTCATATCTTGCCTCTGCTTGTTTCTAATGGAAGGGGAGAATCAATGGAAATGTGACACAAAGGAATTTTCTCACACAGGGCTGCAGTGATCTCATTCAAAGGGCTTTAAACCATTCCCGATTGCTGGAAGCTGATTCTGAGATGGGCTGGGTGTTTACTTTCTGTGGTCTTTTTTGGAAGACTTAATCCGTTCCTGGGATGCTGCCATGAAATCACTTTGTCTGTGTAACATTTAGTTCCATTTTAAAAATGCTTGCTGAGATTTGGGAAGAAATGTGAGTGGTCTGGGTGTCTGGATGCTCCTCTGAATGGACTGAGCTTGATTCAGGGAACTGGCCTTGCCTCCAGCGCTCAGTCCTCGCTGTATTGCGTGGCCGTGGAGCAGGATCTGCACAGCAGGGCTGACTGTAGCTCTTGGAGCATTTGATGCTCTAAAATTAGGGTGAATTAGCACATGAATGTCTTCCTTCTGTTGTTGGTTCTTCTTTTTGGTGTTACTTTCCAGTGCTTGGTTCCTGCTTACCTGTTCCACCCCGAATTTAAGTAGTGCAGAGTATTTTCTGCTGTTTGTGACAGCTTCACTAATGAAAAAAGACGCTGAGCAGAGTTCCAGGACCTGCTCTGCTCCTTGTTTGCCTGCAGCTCCTGAAAGCTGCCTGGCTGTGCTAATGAACCCGCTCACCTGTGCTCAGAGCGCTGCTCTCACGTGCTGGGAGCGTGTGTTATCAGCAGGGTGGTTCATTTCCTCCCTCAGCAGTCGGGTACTCGCTGCGGGGGCCCGAGTGTTTCTGGTAATTTAGCTGAGATCACGGCTGCACATTCATCTGAAAACGCCTGAGCTGTGTCTAGAAAGAGCCGGTCCCAGGAGGGTTGGGTGAGGTTTCCTCTGCTGGCAATTACAGCCAGGGATTGAGGAGTTTTCTGAAACTGAAGCTCAGCTCTTGCAACTGTGGGGCACAAAAAGGCAAAACCCTCTGCCCTTGCTGTCTGTAGAGTTTAAATTGCTAATTCTTGAGGAGAAATGATGCAGCCTTTTGGCAGGATCCCTGGCCAGCTCTAGATGAGAATTCACTTCTCTTAAAGACCGTTATATAATTCAACACTTGAGATTTACTGCCATGATGTTTCTTTCCCTGTTTAGGAGCAGGAACAGCTTTACCTCTGCTCAGGTGTGGTCTCAACATCGACGTTTGAGCAGCCAAATCGTTATGTGAAGCTGTGGGTGAAGCTGGTGACACCTCTGATCAAGAATTTCTTTTGAAAGAAGAAATCTGCTGCTTTGGGTGAGTTTGCTGCCATTATGGGGAATTTATATTGCACTGACTGCAGTGAACAGCTGTAGTGCTTTGTTACATGGAAGAAAGAGACAATGGACACACAGATGATGTGGGGAAAACCAGGCACCTCTCATTTCCTCTGAGATACTGACTGCCATGGATTGGGACGTGCTCGGGTCCAGATTGAGTTTCATCTACTAAAACTCCTGGAAGGGTTGTACTGAGAACCCATACAGGGTTATTTCCCATGACCCATACAGGGGTATTTTCCATGCATGGAAATAAAACTCCCATTTCTGAAATGTCCCTTTCAGAGTTTTGTGGAGAAGGACTGTGTTTGTTTTATCTTGAATAATTTCTGGGGCTGCTCTCTGTCATTGGTGGGGTATGAGCAGGGGGTTCTGATCTGATAGTGCCACAAACAGAATTTCTGGCACCTAAGAAAGGCTGATGGTAATTGTGAAGCTCAGTGGTAACTGATAATAAATGCTGCTGCTCTATAAAGAAATGAGCAGCTCTCCATGCCTGCCCTTTGGGCTTCTCTGACCATGAGCTGGGAGGGAAGCTTTAGGCAACTGTATTTTAGTACTAATTGTGTTCAAATATTTCACAGGGTGGGATTTTGGTGAATTGATTTATGCTAAAGGGACAGGCCTTGGCCCTAACGTGTGTTACTGCTGATACAAATGATTTGTTGTAAAGAAAGGACAGAGTAGGTGCTGTACCCTAGAAATAGAAATAATGTACCTCAGAGAGCGACCTGTTTTCAGCTGGACCTTCCCTGGGCTGTGGAGGTGGAGTGGGGTGAACGGGGCTAAATCTGCACCTTTCTTCTCCTGTCTGCTCCAGCCAGACACGTGCTCTGTGCCTGGAGTGAGGAGTTTCTGCTCAGTTTGCACTGAGCCATCCCACAAAGAGCTGTGGGAAGACAGAGAGCCAGGAGAGGGAAAGGAGTCGGCCACTTGTGTGCAGTTGTTCCGTTTGGCTTCCCACGGTGGTCTGGCTCCCCCCCAGCGCCGCGTCACAAACCACCAGTGGAAAACCAGTATCCGCCCTGAGAACCCCGAGTGCTGCAAGAGCAGGGTCCACACGGCAGCACTGCCAGCACTGCTTTTATTGATACTTTGCTAAAACGGTTCTGAATTACACAACTTGGAGGCTTTTACAAGTAAAAGCATTTGCTGTTTTCCATTGACATTAAAATTCAGGCCTCCAGGAGCAGAGCCACACCAGCCAGGACCCACTTGGCGGCTTTTTCTTTTGTCTTCAGGTTGAAGGTCCAGACGTAGGTGGGCCCTCGCATCCGTGTCTTATAGACGGGACATTCGTAGACGTTGGTGGTGTCCACGCGGTCCACGGGGATGGCTCTGAGCAGGATCACCGGCATGGTGGGCGTCAGCTCCTTCAGCAGAGCGTCAGCAATCGTCCCCGAGGCCACGTCCCAGCGCGCCCCTGCAACGGGACATTGGTGTTGGGGGACTCTCCCAGGCCCGGGCTCTCACTGCAGGGCTTTGGTCACAACTACTGATGGGGGGGAACTGGAGGATGGAGGTTGGGTAGAGTGGCTCAGTAGTGGTCAGGGCTGACGTGTCCTCAACTCACTGTGACCCAGGACTGCATTTGCCTTACTGTGTGTGGGATGTCTGAATAAATTCTGTCCCCACCCCTCCCTTCAGCACGGCTTTGCATGGGAATTGCAGAGCTGAAGGTGAACTGGCCGTGGTGGGATCTACCACACACTGTCCCGTGTGCTCTGTGCTCTTGTCCAAGGGGACCCCTCAGCTCCTCTGCTGAACTGCCTCCTTCCCCTTCATTTCAGCAGTAATTATTACAGGTTTGAGTTTTCCCATTTGTCTTACTCGTACATCAAATAAGAATGTGACATATTTCATCATTAGAGCCCCGTGGCTCCAACCACCCCAGCCCTGGGGCTCATGAGCTGCAGCCTGAATGGCCAAAACACGAGTTTCTGGTTTGTAAAGGCTGCGTGATCCGGGCAGTGCTGCCCTCAGCTGGTGTCTAAGCTGGAGCCAAGCTCTGCACTCCGACCTACTGCCAGAGCCAGGGCACATCGGCCAGCGAGTGCCAACACCTGCCCTGCTGCAGGAGGCAGAAGGGCTGAGCTGGGCCTGCTCCATGTCTGAAACATCTCAAAGGTGCAGTTTTTACCTTCCATGAACAGCCCGTGCACATAGGAGCCTTCTCGAGGTGGAAATGTTATGTCCTCCCGGGTTTTCTTGGTCACATCCGTTGCCAGACACATCTTATCCAGTGGCCACTGCTTTTTCCTGGCTGTGGACTGCATGATGGCCGTGAGGAAGGACTGGGGGTTGAAGAACCCTGCCAGCCACACTGTTGCAGGCAGCACAAAGTCTGTTGCCCAGACTTCCAGTTCCTGGAAAAGAAACCAGCAGAGTCCTTCAGGGTGGAGGGTGGGCTGTGAACCACAGGACTCTGCCCCAGGAACAGTGTGATAGAGCTGATGCTTCACTGCCTAACCCCAGCTTCAGGTAATCTTGCAGAGTAGGGGACTGGCTGGAGGTGGTGTGGGATGAATAAACAGCAGATTCCCCTGCAGCAATGAAGTTGATTTTGCAGTGCAGGAAATACCACTGTTATTTTTTAACAAAGCCAGTTTTATTAAATATTTTTTTTTCAGGGACACCCAGAGTTGTGATGGGGGGAGCTGATGCTCTTTTGCTACAGTGATGTACTGTAATGGGAACCCTGGTCAGATCTGTGCTCTCATCCCTGGGGGAACAGCCCCTTTCAGGTACTTCAGGCTGCTTAAAGTGATACTGAGAAATAAACCAGTTAGCAATAAACCAGTGCACTGGTGGGGAGAGTTCTGGTGTCAGTGGTACCCACTCGTGCCCTGAGCTCTGACTGTGACATGAACTCACCCTGATCCGCACGAGCAGGTCTGCATACCAGGTTCCCAAGCTGAGCAGGGAGGGATAAGCGTGACGTGTCCAGGATTCTGGAATGCTGTCATAGAAGAGAGCATTTCCCAGCTCTTCCATCTCTGATGTAATTGTCAGCTCTCCCTTTGAGAAAGAGAAAAGCCTGAGCAGTGGCACCTGCAGCCAGTGGTGGGACAGGCAGAGGGATGTGCCTGGGCTCAGACTGGAGCGGAGCAGGAGCCTGAGGCCACCACAGTGCTACGGGTAAGAGCTCCAGCGAGGGCACACAGTGCTTTGGAAGTCCTGGGAAATGATCCAGGCAGCTGCCTGCTCCATACCTGCAATCCCAGGTCCAGCTCCTTCAGCGAGCGCCTGATCTCATTGGTCAGGATGTTCATCCTCTCACACTCCTGGAGGGCAACAACCGTGTACGGAGTCTTTTCCCTTGCCTTCCCCATCAGCTCCTCCATATTGAATGGCTCTGGCAGCTGCCCAAGGATCTCATCCAGGACTGACTTCACCTGGAATGAGAATGCCATAAACTGCTCTTACCCAGGGAAAAATGCTGCAGGTTTATGGTTAATTAGGTTGGTAAGATTTTTCTTTTTCTGCCTTGGTGTTTCCCTGTGCTGCCTCCTCTGTTACTAATGCTCCATTCTGTTTCTAACTGCTCTTGGCTCTTTAAAAGCTGTAGCTCTTTTTTGATAGCCAAAGAAGTCAGAGCTGAGGTCATAGAGACTGTGAAACTCATATGTAAGGTCCAGGCAGTCAGGAGGAAGCCTTTTTTTTTTAAATTTTATTTTATATTTTAAATTTGTATTTTTAGTAGTTGCCATCATGAACGGAGGTTCCTCAGCTCTCTCCACCTGCTGAGCAGCCCCATGTAAGCCACATGTTGCCAGTGGTGCATCTCAACCCCCTCAGAGCAGGACCTTCCTGACTGCACTGCCACTGCCATATGTGCCGCCGTCCCCAGGCTGACAGCTCAGCACAGCTGGGCTGGAATCACCTCCTTCTGCCATCCCTTCCTCATTGTTATGAGTCCTGCTCTCTCTGTTGTTTCTGGGCCTGCATCTGTCCCCCACCCCTGGCCTCTCAGCTGTCACCATTAAGAAGGTTTTTTTTCCTCCATAATAAAAATTAAAAAACCCCCTCAATTAATTTCTGCTGTAAAGAGACAGGACTCGACTTGCCTGTTCCTCCCGGGAGCCGCCTGCGCCTCCCCCAGCCTCAGACTCCTTGGGCTGCAGTTCCAGGACGGTGCGGAAGAGCCTGTCCGAGGTGACGGTCAGGAAGCCCATCTCTGCGTTGGGGTGCAGCCCGTACAGGTGGGGGCTCTCCCCTGGCAGGTTGTCATCGACGTACTGGTGGTAGTCCTGGAACAGGCAGGGCCAGTGTTAGCTCAGCAGGGACAGGCAGAGGAGCCCAAACTTCCCTGCAGCCTTGAAAACCAATCACTGCCCTCAGGGGCCCTTTGCAGAACCTGGCTGTGCTCCTGGAGGCTGTTTCTTTTCACTCACGTCCCACCCTCCCGCCCCAGCCACAGGAATTATTTTTACAGCGATCCCAGTTCCAGGGGATTGATGCTCTCTTTCCCTACATCCCCCTTAGTGAACGTGGGGGAACTTGGACTCGTGTGCATTTATCCAGAGCAGGGGTTTTCCATAGCAAATTGCAATGTTTGTCTTTCTTACCTGGTAATCCAAGCGGGGAGGGACTGGAAACCCTGGAGCCAAGGACACCTCCCCTTCCAGCATCTCGGGCTGGACGTACTCGCTCAGGTACGTGCGGCACAGCCGGCGGTCCCAGTCATCAGTGATGTGCCCTCCATACATGATCTCACCAAAGAGGTACCGCAGATCATCCCATGGCACCTGTGGGGAGAGGCTCGAGCTGGAACTCCCTTGCAGCTCCCCGGGAGTCCCCCATGCAGCAGCTCTGGGATTGACCTGTCCAGTGTGCAGGGAGGTGACAGTCCCTGGGCCCACAGAGGCTCAGGGACAGTGAAGAGGATCTCATCTAGAGTGTCTCTTCTTCACCCACAGATTTCTCCCTGTCTCATGGACACAGCTGTCTGTGCTTTGAATCGCATCATCCCCTCTTTACTCCAACCAGTCCTGATTGTGTCTGCAAGGGCAGGTCTAAGGGCAAGACTTCAGCCCTGCTCACCACACCTGCATTCTCCGGGCAGCAAGCACCAAGGCACAGGGCAGGGCAGGCACTTGTCCCAGCTGGTGCCTGATCCCTTTTCTACTCAGCTCAGTGGGGCCAAGAACTCAGCCCCTTCCCCTGCCTGAGTGTGTGGGGAGCAGGGGAGGAGCTGCTGCCAGCCCCAGGCTTCTTCACGAGACAGTGTTTGTGCTGCAAACTGGTGCAGGTTCTGAGAAAGGCCGATTGCTGCAGTGTGTGCTGTGCTGTAGAGTGGTCACCTTGTCATGCCTCACCTTGGCGTTGGCCTCCAGGTAGTTGTGCAGGACGTTCACAGAGACGGTCAGGTCGCCGCTGTTGAAGGGGTAGGGCCTGTTCCAGCCCTGGGTGCCAAACCTGCGCCGCTCGGCCACCGCTGCGTGGAAGTAGCAGAGTGCAAACAGGATGCACCTGAACTCAGTCTCTTTGCTGCACTGCTCCAGTGTTTCCTGGGGAGGAACAGTGACGGGGTTGCAGGTGAATATCGCTATCAGATGCCCCTCTAGTTAAGAAAGTTCATAAGTAAAAGAGAACTAAAGGTGTTTATTAGGAAAAAAAAAGGCATAAAATTGTATTTTAATGCTTTGCTAGTTGGTAATTTTTGCACTCATTTGTTTACGGAAGAATTAGGACGCCACACCCCCATGCCCTGCTGACAGCTGAGGCATCTTGTTCATGCTAAAACTGCAGCAGCTCCAGGTTCAGTCTCAGGAAAGGCATTGGCAACCTGGCACTTCCTTGTGTCAGGAGCCCTCGGGCAGCTCTGGTTACCCTGGCGAATGGGGGCTCTGGGCACTACAGGAGGATGTCCCAGGGGAGGGCTGGCTTGGGGTACAGCGTTTCTGGCTGCAGTGACACCCCCCAAAGATGCTCAGCCTGTGGAACCCTGGGAGGGGATGAGCCAGACACACTGGCCTGAATGGTCCCGAGGAGCAGCTGTGGAAGGGCAGGGGTGGTGTGGGGGTACCTGGGAGAAGAGGTCGAGGGCCCTGTGCAGGTTGGCTCTCATGCCGGTGGGCGGCTCGCTGGTGATTTTGATGGAGTTTTCCAGCAGCCCCTGGGGGATGATGTGTGACTCAGGGCTGGGGGCCGGCTCGGCGCTCATGAACAGCCGGTACTCGGGGTGGCTGTCCATGCTGTGCTGCTCCACCAGCTTGTCCAGTGTGTCCAGCCACCGGGCCACCAGGTGGATGTTCTGCAACAGGAACAGCCTGTACCTCATGAATCTCACCTCCCCCCTCCCGCCACATTCCTACTGTCGCTCCACAGGGAGAAGGTGCAGCATGACAGGACACCACTTGGGCTGGACAGACCCAGCTGGCCCAGGCAGTGTCACTGCCATCACCAGAGGGGTCTGGACACTGGCAGGGCTGGGTGCCCTGGTGTGCCCGGCTGCTGTCAGGGCTGTGTCCCCCCCACCCACCTGTAGGATGACCCAGTGGCCCTGCTCAGCTGCCACCTCCATGGCCCGTTCTGCTACAACCTCCTGGCCCTGCCCCAGTGACACGTTGTGGATCTTCCCATTGTCGATGGTGAAGTCCAGCCTCGTGCCTGGGAGGGAGTGTACGCCGGAATTATTGGGATGGGTACTGAGCTGGGGTTGTGCAGTTCCAGCCGCTTGGCCCCGCACCAGCTCGTGGCTGTTGGGGCTGGTGCCAGCCTGGGGTGGGCAGTGGCTCACCCAGCGCCTCCACATCCTTCAGCGGGTCCACGCCAGGGGAGAGGATGAAAAACAGGGGTGTGGAGGGGCTGCTCTCCTTGTACACCTCGGAGAGGTCAATGCTCCTTCCTTCCACATACTTCCTCCCCATCTTCTCTTCCACAAATTTCCTACAAAAGAATAGAACCGTCCAGTGAGTCAGAAGGGATGCAGTCGCTGGGCACAGCTGGCATGATGGCACCGCAGGGCTCTTGCAGGAGGGCCCTGTGCTGGGCACCAGCTCACTTGATGGCATAGGTCATCCTGTCGGGGCGCAGGCACCGCAGCACACACAGCTTCTGCAGGGCTGACTTGTTCTTCCAGTCCATGGGGAGCTGCTCCTTTTCTGGCGCCTCCATCTCCACGAACCTTTTCCATCGCTTTGCTGAGTTCTCGATGTCACTGTCCAGGTTCCTGAACTCTTCCATGTCTGAGAGAGCCTTCAGGTTCCGCAGAGAAGGACTAAATCACTCCTGGGCTCTGGGTTCCTCAGGGAACCCATGCAGGTGGGGCTGTGCTGGCATTGCCTTGGCACAGCAGGCGACTGCACGGACCCACCTTGACAGCACCCCAGCCCTGGGTCTGCAGGAAGTCCACGGGAGACGTGACGCCGGCCTTGGAAGGGAAGCGCAGGAGAAAGTCCAGCTCTGCTGGGTTCACTTCTTTCTTGATGGTCAGGACCTGGAAGTTGGGAGTGCAGCATCACAGCCACCTGGTGCCCACTGCCCCAGCATGAGGGGACGAGAGGCTTCGAGCATCCAGCAGCAGCACAGGAGTGAGAACAACCTGTCTAAAGCCACGTAAGCACCTGCTGTGCAGCAGGAGCCCCAGACATTCACAGGGATTACCTGGAAGGCAACCTGGGCCAGGAAGATGAGTTTGTCTCTCTCAAAGAGGCCCTGTGCTGTGTACATGTAGACCGAGTAGGTGATCTGGTCCGTCAGGTTGATCACCCTTTGCTTGGTGTCCTGGCTGGGGGCCGCACGCTGGATGGCTTTCTCAAAAACTCCATTGAAGGCCTGAAGAAGATCCCGGCAGGGATCAGTGTCCGGCTGCTGGGAGCTCATCAGCAGCACAAACGCTGAAACACCCAATCTCCACACTCCCCCAGCCCCGGCCCACACACACACACCAGCTCCCTCCTCACTCCCTGTGTACCTTGAGAGAGAACTGGTAGATGGGGTTGATCTTGCCCAGGTCGCTCAGGATGAAGTACAGCAGGGACGCGCGCTCTGCCGCCGGCCGGTAGTTCTCTCTTGCGACGTTTATTTGTACTTCAGTGACTTTGGCTTCTTTCACCTGGAGGCACACGGGGGTGGGTGTTACCAGAACCAAGGCATGGGCTGAAGCAGTGCCTGCCCTCTGGCTGGGTGCCCAGCCAGGCTGTCCCTCTGCCTGCGGCACCAGGGCAGCACGTTTACTTTTTCCTCGATTTCCTTGGCTGTGCGCTTCGTTATTTCCAGGTTTTCCACCAGAGCTGTGTCCCGCAGGAAGTCTCCCCCAGCAGCCGACAGCCGGGCGAGCAGTGAGTCCTCCAGCTCCTTCAGCTTGATCTTGAACTCGTTCTGGCTCTTGGTTAGGTTTGCCTGTGACAGCAGCCCCCAAGGGACACGTCACTCGAGGGATCATGACCGAGTGCTGGCACCAGTCACTCTGTCATATGGCCACTGATGTGCCTGTGCAAGGGGAGGGTGGCCACGGCCCCTCCTGGGACCCACCATCACCCAGCAGGGCAGTGCTGGCTGCGGGGAGCAATGGGGGACCTGCAGGGTCTGGTGGGGACTCGCTTGGCTCTTTACAAACAGCAGCACAGAGGGGAGCTCTTCTGCTCCCTGCCCCAAAACCTCCGCAGTGCCCCGTCCTCTCCCACCCCTCCATCCAGCAGCTGGGCCTGTACCTTCAGGGTCTCCAGGTCCGGCCGCTCCCGGGCCACCACGGCAGCCAGAAGCTGGTCCTCCAGGCCCTCCCGTGTCACCAAGAAGTTGATGAGAGTGCACTGAGCCTGCACCTCTGGCTTGTAGTGCGGGTTGAAACATCGGGTGTGCAGGATCAAGCGGAACTGCTGGTGATACTCCACTTCTTTATCTCCAATCCTAATGTATCTGTTCAGGTAATTAAACAAATCAGTCCACACACTGGGTAGTAACTCATCACAGACACGTGTGATCAGCCCGTGTGCTGTCCCCAGCTGCTCAGAATGCATTTCTTTGGTTGGGAAAAGGCTCAGCAAGGGCAGAAGTGCCAAACCAGCTCTGGCAGGGCAAGGGTGGAGGAGCAGGAGCTGGAGGCTGCCCTGCTGCAGCCCCCCATGGTTTCTGGGGTGCTTCTCCCCTTCCAGCTTATCACCTGCTTATGGCAGGTGCCCCAGGGAACATGTCCTTAAATCACTAAATGAACTGGGTACTGCAGACAAGAATAGCCCAAAGGGCCACATCAGTACAGAGGGACATACAGGAGAACACTGGGGGATGTGGCCAAAACCAAGGAAGGATCAGGCCCTCACCTGCCGGCAGCAAAGGGGCATCAACCAGCATTTTGGGGCAGCAGTGGCTGCTCGGGGCAGGTGAAACCACTCGGCACTGGGGTGTGCTCACCTGCCCATGATGGTCTTGCCCAGCAGTGGGTCCAGCACCGCCTCCACCGTCTCACCAATGTCCTCGATGAGCAGAGTCTGTCCTTCAGAGACTGCCTGGGCAATTGTGTCCAGGTACCTGAGTGGAGAGGGGGGAGCTGCACGTGGCAAGCCTGTACACTGTGGGGGGCCTGGGTGTGCTGCGGGGGGCTCAGGGGGTGCCTTCCAGCCACCGTGCCCTGTTGGGACCCTGCCAGCCCCAGCCCCCGCAGAACCTGTGGAGCTGCTGCCCTCGGGTGCCCCGAGTCTGATGGGGATGTGGCTGCCCTGGCTCACAGCCCCCTGCACCCTTCATTGGCAGGGAAATGGGGGCCAGTGCAGCCCAAGCCTGTGCCCACCTCCGCTGGCCCAGGCGGACGACCTGCAGCTCCTCCCCATATTTGTTCTTGATCCACTTGCTGCCCTGGAGCTGGGCGTCCACGAGCAGCGGCCAGCGCTGGGTGCTGCACAGGATGGCAGCGTTCTCGGTGGAGGTGCGGTCGCTGGGCAGGCCCTGGTTGTTCCAGGCGGCCACATCGGCAGAGTCCGTGAGGAGGCTGAGGGGGTCCAGGCCCGGGGTGATGGGGATGGGCACCTGCAGGGAGGGGCTGTTGGGTGCCTGGCCGCAGGAGCCCCCGGCGCTGGTGGGAGGGGGGGAAGGAGCCCTGGGCACTCTGGGATGGAATCTGTGCTCTCTCACCGTCTGCCCATTGAGGAAGGGGATCCAGTGCTGCTCCAGCAGCTCAGCCCTGTACTTCTTGGTGAAATATCCCACATAGGACACGAAGGCGGAGACCAGCAGCACGTCCCCACACAGCGTCTTCTCCTGCTCTCTGAGCTGGTCCACTGACTCAGCCCAGCGGACGTTTTCGGACGCCAGACCCCCAACAAGCCTGGGGGGTCAGAGGGGATGGTGGCTGCTGTGGTGCTGGTGCTCCCAGTGCTGTGACCCGCTGAGGGGGATGACTCAGCCATGACGCCCCAGGGCATCAGCAGAAAATGGCTTCAGGGCTGTACACCCCCAGGAATTTTTGGCCCAATTTACCTCGGGAGTTTTTAATTTGTGGAGGGTACGGGGGGCTCTGTTGCTCCCACGGCCACCAAGCAATGCCAGGGGGCATCAGCCTGCCCCAGTGCTTTGGAGCAGCATTTGCACGGTACCTGTTTGCCAAGGTGATGACTTTGTTGGTTTCATCAGCCTCCTGCTGGCATTTGATCTTTTCTGCTGTGGCTTTCTCAAACTGAGCAGTGAGAGTCGCCAGATTGGCATTCAGGGTCTTTGGAAGAGAACAGTCCCACAGTTATTCCCTACTTGGACAGGAGGCTCCATGCTCCTGGAGTGGCCCTGTCCCAGCCCAGTGCTTGGCCTGGGCTCCGGGTTCATGGAGTTACAGAAACCTCTCTTGCTCGTTTGGTGGCTGAGGGGGTTGTGGCGGGTGCTGGTGGCTGGCCCTGCCTGGGGTCTGGGGGACACACACTTACCACAATTTTGCTCTTAATGCGACTGAGCCTCTGCTGTGCCTCTGCCAGCTCTGCATCGGCATCAGCTACCGCCTGCCTCTTGGGCTTCACCTCACAGTGCACCTCGTAGAAGCGAACCATGTTGAGGCACCAGGAGCACAGCCCCGCCGCCGCCGTTGATTTGGACTTGATGAACTCGGGATCAAAGCCGGGGTCTGTCCGGTACGGCCTGGAATGGGAGCACATGCCATGCTATGGCACCGTGCCGTGGCTGCCAGCCACCCTTCCCACTCCTCCTGGGGCTTGAGCTGCCGGTGGGCAGAAAGGTGGGAGAGCAGGGCCAACACCTGGATCCCAAACTCTGCTGTGCTGCCAGGTGAGGGTCCCCCCGGCCACCCTGCCCAAGGGCAGGAACCAGCCAGAGACTCACTGAAATGCCTTGAGACAGGGCTCGGGGATGTTTTCCCCGTCATAGTTCTGTAAGCTTGCAAGGAAAGTGTCTGCTTTTCCTATCTTGACTTTTGCTGCTGTCCAGCTCTTGTCCTTCGGAATCTTGCCATTTTCGGCTGTCAGGATCAACACAGCTGCCATCACATTCACCACTTCTGGGGGCGGAGCCCCGAAGGACTTCAGCTCTGTCAGGTTGTACTGGGGAGGGACCGCAGGGCCACTGAGCATCACCCTGGTGTGGGGCCTTGCTGGGCACCTGCTTCCCCCCGAGAGCTCGCCCACCTTGTTGAGTGTGTTGAGGGCCTCGCGGGCGGCAGAGAGCACCACCTCTGCTTCTGCCAGTTCACCTGCACAGGCTTGTTGCTTCTCAGCCACGACCTGGGGAGGGAGGACGTGGGATGGGGTGAGTGGCCGTAGCCACAGAGCTCAGGCTGCCCTGTCCCACACTGGGCACTGGCTCAGTGCCACGCACCTTGTTAATGGCCTCGACCTTCAGCTCCTCCTCATCAGCAATGGCTTTCTCCTTGGTGACCTTCTCTGTCTCAACACCCACCACGTGGATCAGTTTATCTGTGTCCTCGTTCTTCTGCTTCAGCTCTGCCTCCTGGATTGCCAGCATGGCTTTCAGGTCATCCACCTCGACAATGGGGAAACAGAGCAGATCAGAGGGCTGATACTGCCAACCCCTGCCTGGCCTCAGAGCGGTGGCTTGGTACGGCTTGGGGACCTTGTGGCCACCTCGACCACCCTGCAGGGACATGCCTGCTCTCTCTCCCAGACCCACAGCAGGCACAATGCACAAGTGAGGTTGTAGATAGGCACCTGTGATGCTGTGCTCTGCAGCTTCATCAACCCCTTCTCCAGCCTCTCGATGTTGGCAGAGAGCTTGCTCCTTTTACTTGCCAGCAGGCTTTGGTAGAGCTTTATCTGCTCCAGGAAGGTCTTGGGCGTGGTGTAATTATAGCGTCTGTCCACAGCCAGGTAGGTCTTGGACATCTCCTTCGCGCTCGTGTGGACAAAGGACATGAACTGGCTGATGGAGACCTTGACCTCTGGCTGCACAGGGAGCACAGACAGGGAGCTGCTGCAGTGGGTGCCTGCAGTGATGTGCAGGGGCTGCACTGAGCCCTCCTGCAGCATTGGCTCTGTGTCCAGCTGCAGAGGCCAGAGAAAAGTGACCCTTTTCGTTAACAGCAAGTGCAGGGCTGAGACATGCTGGTACTCATGGCACCAGCACCGGTTCCCATGCCCAGCTCTGGGTCCCTGACTCAACCCTGCACTGGGAGAAGCTGCTGTCCCTAGGCTGTTACCTGAGGGGGTGCTTTAAGGACAGAAGAAAATGAGGGAAGGTTCATCCCCACAAGCACGGTGCAGGGCTGCAGGCTCTCACCCCAGAACCAGCTGTGAGCCTATCCCAGACCTATTCCCAGCTTGCTGCCCCTCGCCCCCTTGGTCACACCAGACCCCTCTCCTTGGGCACATTAAACAAGGAGCAGCAGAGGTGCAGGGATCCCCAGTGCCCCAGGACAGCAGCTGTGCCAGCTCACCTCGATGTCCTCCGTTTCCTCCAGGAACCTGCTGCTGACGGACACGAGAGCGTCCTCTGGCCACTCGTGGAACCAGTCGATGGCCGTGCAGTTGACCACAGCAGGGAACCTCCTGGCCCGCACACGCAGGGTTGAGCCCACGGGGGAGAAGCAGAGGACGACCTGGGGCAGAGCAGCACTGCTGAGCAGGGTGTCCCCGCTGCTGGGTTGGTGGGGCTCTGCATGACTGCAAGGCTTCTGCTGCAGACCAGGGCTGTGCTGCCCTCCCAGTAACTCCCAGTACCTGGGCAATGGTCTGTGGCTGTGCACCTTGTGCCGCTCCCCAGGGCTGGATTGTGTCCCCTTTGGTGGCTGCAGTCAGCAGCTGAGCACAGTCAGTGTCCCTGTGAGTGCCCAGCATGGCCCACGGCCATGGAGCTGCTGCTCTGCCTCCAGGGAGGTCAATACAGGGGTGTTCTGTCCTGCACCCCTGGGGCTGGAGGCATCTGGAGAGCCTCTGAAAACACCTTTTGCCCAAACCCACCACCCTGGGATGAAACTTCAGGGTGCCCTGTTGCAAAGAGGTTTTGGATCAGGCAAGTACAGCAGGGAGCAAACACCCACCTTTAACTGCCGCCGGACTTTATCTATAAAGAATTTCCAGCAGTTTTCCTTTGAATCCTCCAGTCCAAGGGACTTCACCTGGGGTCTCATGGCACCGATGATGGTTTCCAGGTCAGAATCCTGAAAGAGACCTGGCACTTCCCCGGACGCCAAGAAATCATTGATTAGGACCAGGAACGATTCTTCAGCCACCTGGGAGTCCGTCATCAGGAACACGGTGGGGATGTTCTTCACGGCTGCCTTGATGTACTGGGAGGCCAGGTCCACCTGGGGCAGAGAGAAACTGTCACCCCCTGGTCCAACCTCCATGAGATGTTCTCCAAAGTGTTTGGAGCAGCCTTGGGGAGCCGGGGGGGAGCCTTTGGGAAGGGTCATTTGGGAAGGAGGTGGTGCCAACTGCTCAGCCCGGAGATGGGTGCAGCATCAGGGCTGCCCACACTGCACCTGCCCTCCTCACCAGGGGCTCCTGCCTGTCCCTGGCTGGGGAAGTGCTGTGGCCCCTCGGGGCAGGACTCTTGGGTGTCACCTGTGGGCAGATCCTGGCGTGCAAATGCACTGATGTGAGGAGAGCAGAGCCCCGTGAGCCCACCCCAGGCACCGGCACTGCAGGTGCAGGACCCTTCCCTCAGCAGGCAGCACTGGCCCAGGGCCCAAAGCTGCTCCCACCTTTAGGTCTGCGGTGCCATAGCCTTTCCTCAGTGTGATCTGGAACACGCTCAGGTTGCTGATGTTTGCTGCCAGCCGTGCCAGGCTCTGCTTCCCGCTGCCTCCCACCCCCACCAGCAGCGCGTTGCCCCGAGGAGACTCCAAGATCCTGCTAATTCTGCAAATGTGAGACACAGCGTCTTCGAAGAGCACCTGAGGAAAACAGGAGGGGGAGGTTCAGTGTTCTGGGTCAGGGCAGGGAAGTAGCAAGTGCCCCAAAATGCCGCAGTCGCATCTTTTCAGGGCGGCGCTGCCCACCACGGGCACTCACCAGGTTCATCGCCGCGTTCACCTCGTTATAGCTGTCCAGGGCTTCCCCCAGCAGGTCACTCAGAGTTGCCCAGCTGGGCACTGGCATGTACTTGGACTCATCAAAGCCCTGGGCAAAGTGCCAGTAGATGTTGGGCTTGGCAAACACCACCTCTTCGCTGAGGTCCTGGGAAAGGCAATTCCAGCCTTGGGTTTCAGCTGTGGGGTTTGGCCACGGGATACCAAGGCAGTGCCACCAGACTGGAGCCCTCTCCTTTTCAGCACAACTTACTTGAAAGGTTGTTTTGCAGGCGTCCACCAGCAGCTTCTTGAAGCCACCCTGATCCTCTTCGTCAATGAGCTTGTCCCCGTACACCCTCTCTGCTTCGTGAAGCCAGAGACGCACCAAGTCCACAGGGTTTTTCAGGCACTCAGGGGTGGAGAAGAGCAGCCCCTGACAAACATACAAACCTCACAGCCCTCAGGGTTATTTTAGTGCCACTCAGAGCCGAGTGTAAAGGTTGGCTCTGGGAAGAGGCCGAGGCCCGTTTCAGGAAAAAGGTATGCTGCAAGACTGTGGGATGAGGAAAGGGAGAAATAAGGATGTTTTAGAAGAAACAGCCCTCAAGCTACCTGAAATATGTTGGAGAGGTCCCGCAGGTTGAAGAGGTAGTGGAACTTGATAGCTGTTGGCAGAAAGGTGGTGGAAACCTTCTGGTGCAGGGCTGTTGGGAGGAGAGGGGGGTGAGTAGGTGCCAGGTCCGCAGAGATCCCCGAGCCAGGCTCCCCATCAGTGCATTCCCCAGGGGCCAATGCTGGCGTGTCCCACCCCAGGGTGGCAGGGGCTCACCCAGTGCCGCTGCTACCAGCTGGGGCTGCATCTTCTGGAGAGCTTGTGGCATGTGCTGCCGGGCCAGGTGCTGCTCCAGGATGGTGCCATACACGGTGTGCAGAGCCTCCCGGCTGGGGAAGCTCACGGCGAGGACGCAGAAGTGGCGCTGCAGGAAGGGGCAGAAATTGAGACGGGCACTTTGCCCTGCGGGGGCTGACGCAGCCAGACGGCATCGCAGGGCCCCCTGCCCCACCCATCCTCTGGGCCTTGGTGCAAGGGGAACGGATGTGCTGGACATGGCCTGGACCCCACAGACCTGCAGCCGCGAGTCGATGGTGAAGGACCCCGCGGTTGGGTTCATGCAGGCCACGTACTGGCAGTTCCGAATGTCCTTCAGGGTCAGTTTGGTCCTGTCGTACCTGTGCAGGGACCAGCACTGTGATGCTTTCCCTGGGGATGGGGACAGGTCCCCCCCATCCTGCTGTGCCCCTCTGGCACCCACCAGTGCCCATGGTCCAGGTGCTGCCGGATGAGTGTGTGTGGTGCCACGGTGCCATACTTGTCCACCTCTGGCATGTTCATGTCGTCAATGAAGTAGACCAGCCTTCTGGAGCCGGGGGGGCCGTAGATTCTTCCCGATTTCTTCTCCAAGGGTTTCTCAAGGACGGCTGCAGCAAGAGGAGCAGGTGGGCGGTGGGTCAGCACTGCAGGACCCTGTGGCACGGCCTGGCATGGGGCCAGCTGCTGAAACTCTGACGGCCTCACCCTGCAGCATGGCCGAGGTGGTGTAGAAGTTGAGGGGCACAGACTGCACCAGATACTCGTCTGTGCCGAGCGCTTCCAGCTTGTCCCACATCAGGACTGTCTTTCCCGTCCCCGCGTTCCCCACCAGCATCACCGGCTGCCGCTTCTCCATCAGCAGGTCCAGGAAGTAGCGGAGGCGGATGGTCTCTGTGGTGTGCACCATGGCGGCCTGGGGAGAGGGGCTGTCAGTCCTGGTGCCTGCCCTGGCACTGGCAGAGGTGGGATCCTCTGTGGGAGCAGGGGCAGCATCCCAGAGCCCTGCACGGTGTTCAGGCAGCTCCAATGGACGATGCTCTCTGCACACAAACCTGATCCCTCTCTAAACATACAGGTCTTGGGTACTCAACTATTCTAAAGCCTTTCTGACTAAAACTGAGTTATTACATAGAACAAAATGGACAGTTCCTGAAACCACCTCTGGTGCCTGTTCAGCCCACGGCCAAACCCAGTCGTGGTTCCTCGCCCTTGCCCTGACAGCTTTGACAACCCCCCTCTGGACAGCATTGCAGGAGACACAAATCAAGTGCTAAAGGAAATTTTGCACTCAGGCAATAGTTATTTCATGAGACTCTAGGAAGCTGCAGGTTAATCTGAAGTTAAAGAAGAGGTGGAACTTGTAGCCCTTGCTGGGGTTTCTGCAGGGTAAAAATAACTACAGGAAGCCATTGGGTTTGCTGGATGCCCCCAGCCCAAATCCCAGTGACACTCCAGGCATTGCTGAGGGGATGACTATAGAGTAGTAATCAAATAAACTATATAAACATAGAGCTCATGGGAAATACCTGTAAGGGGACTTCGGGGTCGAGCTCGAACTCTGGCACTCTTTCATCCCAGGGTTTGAATCTCTTCGTTTCCGGATCAATGTAATAGTCAAAAATTGTCCCCTCGCTAGGAAACTTGACGGCTTTAAAATCTGTCAGCCACCACTTGCTGAACTGCTGGCGGTGATCCACCAGCTGGGGACAAAACAGAGACACTCAGACACCAGCCAGACGATGGGACACAGCCAGGGGTGCCGGGTGGTCCCGGGGCAGTACCTGGTCCTGGAACAAGGCCCCGCCAAAGGCCCAGGTACAGGCAAAGACAAAGAAGAGCTCATATCGCTCCCGGGGCGAGTCTGGTGGGACATTCTTTGGTGTCAGGAGACATTCCAGCAGGGACAGCACTGTCTGTATGGCTGTGACCTCGGGGACAGGGGTGATTGTCTTGAACCCAGACTTGAGCTTCTCCAGGCATGGTGGCAGGTACTTGTCAAAGAGGACTATCAGAATGGCCTTCTCAGACTTTACTGTCCTCGTCTCAATCCAGCTGGTCACAATGCTGGGGGAGGGACAAGCAGGGCTGCAGTGAGCATGTGGGGGCCAGTGCCCA
>NW_020897984.1:34199-35309 GCF_003984885.1 Neopelma chrysocephalum | reverse complement strand
TGTGAGAGCGTGCCTCTGCCTGCTCCCTACATTGTCCCTGCTCCACTCATGGGTGTCCTGAGCAGCCCCTGAGCTGTGCATCCCAAACCCGCTCAGCTCCATGGGCTCAGTCTGGCACAGGCAGTGCTGGAGGGCCTGGCACAGTCCTGGCTGCACTGCAGTCCCCTCCCCAAATGTGTCTGCATGGCTGGCTGTGGCCTGTGGCCATGCCCTCACCATGGGACATGCTCGGGCCCCGTGTCCCCAGGATGGTTTGGCTGCTACCTGGGACTTGCCGCAGCCGGCGTTGCCGACGACGAAGACAGAATGTCGCACTTGCAGCAGCTCCTCCAGCTGCACCACCTTCAGCACGAAGTTCTCCTCTGCCTGCAGCTTCAGCTCCAGCACGGACTCACGGATGACCTGGGAGGGAGAGCAGGTGCTGACCACTGGCAGCTTTGGCAAGACCCTGGAGACGAGCCGGTCACTTCCAGAAGTGCCAAATGGACCATCAGCCTCTGAACCCTGCCAGGGCTGAGACACCTCCAGTGCTGGTGCTGTGCCCGGGCTTGCACCTTCTCAAAGTTGAGGTCCCTCTTCCTGGGGACGTCCAGCGCTGGGAACAGGTCTCCAATCAGCCCCATGAACACAGGCAAGTCATCTGTCACGATCTTGGGGATGTTGAAGTCTCGTAAAGCTCTCATCAGAACCTGGTCCTCGGCACAGCCGGGGTCCCCCCTCTTCAAGGAGCCTGCCACCACCAGCACGGACTTGATGGCTCGCAGCCCCCAGTCGTAGTGGTCCTGTGACAGGCAGCAAAGAGTCACCATTTCACTTTGGTGAACGAGAACAGCTTCAAACAGCACCACAGAGGAACACTCTGTCTACTGCCCCACAGGCAGGTCACCCACACGGTGTGTGCTCCAGCCCAACTGGGGGACCTAAACTGAGCTTGTTTACAGGAGAAGCCTTCATCAGTCACAGGGGGAATGGGAATCCAGCTTCCTTCTTGGAGACATGTTTTAGGTGTGAAACACCTCTGCTAAGATGAATAATATCTAGAAGCTCTCACCTTAACTGGCTCAATTCTAATTCTAATTCTAATTCTAATTCTAATTCTAATTCTAATTC
>NW_020897984.1:20041-34189 GCF_003984885.1 Neopelma chrysocephalum | reverse complement strand
AATTCTAATTCTAATTCTAATTCTAATTCTAATTCTAATTCTAATTCCATGTTATTCTACTTTTGGCCTTCTTGGTTCCTTCCCTAAGGCAGAAAGATACCATATGATGCACCAGATGGAAGTGAAAGTTGTCCTGCCATAGACCTGAGCTGTGCAGAACATCACCCCACACATCACCACCAGCAATCCCACTACAGTGTTTCAGGTCTGAAGTTCAAATGGACTCTTTCCTCTTACAGCACTGTGTGATACTGTTAATTACCTGTTTCGACAACAGCTCTTTGCAGAGTGTGTACAGAGTGATGAACTTCCTTGCCAGAAGCCTGGCATCGAGAAACCCCTCTGCCACAAGCATGATTTCGCAGATCAGTTCAAAATCAGGGACCACCATGGCGCAGGGTCTGCAGAGGAGCAGCAGAGGTTGGCAGGGCTGCACACCATGTCTTTGCCCTCCCATAGCCCCCGGGGTTTGCCCCTGAGTTTCCAGTACAAATCCTTCCCTGCTGCAGTTACACTGCTGGGGGCTCATGTCCCCTTCTGCACTCACCGTTTGAGTTCCTCCAAGGACAGGGATCCCACAGCAACCCTGCACCTCCCCTTCCAGCCTTTTTATCTTATTGTCAATTGGACTTTTAGCTGGGGTGGCAATTAGACCCCCTGAGCATCCTCTTCCCCAGCTGAGCAGCCCAGGGGAGTGACAGGGCTGTCCCTCGGTGCCAAGGACTCCCTGATGCCAGGGCCACCACTGCACACAAACACCCTCAGCTTAGGACACGTGATGGGTGTGACCCATGAGTGCCACCACACAGGTAAGTGCTGTGGTGACACCCACCCACCTGAACAGAGCCTTCAGATTCTCAGGCAGCTCCGTGCGCCCGGCGTAGCCGGGGTTCATGGTGATGAACAGCCCAACCGACGGCACCAGCGAGATAATCTCTCCAAGGAAGTTGAATGTTTTCTTCTTGGCACGGATTGCATCTTGAATACATTTCACCTGTCAGGTGAGCAGAGGTGTTGGTGCTGGCAGCTCCCAGCTCCCTGTCCCGTGCTCTGGCTCACCTTCACCACCCCTCAAAGTGACCCTGGGATTCGTCTGTGCCAGGAATAGCACTAAGTTCTTACTGAAGCCACAACAGCAGGAGAGCTGGCCTAAAACCAGCTCCTTCCCAGTCACCCCAACTCCCTGTCCCAGGCAAAGGCAGAGCTGGGGGGTGACAGGTTACTGGGATGGGACACAGCTGGGCTGTGTGGTTCAACTGTGCCCAAATCGCCAGCACTGCTCTGCTTCCACCCAGCACCCTGTGTGCAAACAGGACACAGCGGAGAGAACAGCAGCAAGTTGTCCCACGAGTCACGTTTAGCTGGGACAGCACCCAGGACCTGAGCTGGGAAGTCTCTTGGCACCCAGTGCCACAGGGTTGTGGGAACAGCACGCACCTGCACCGCGATGACAGACAGGACCTCCACCAAAATGCGATTGAACTCGTCAAAGCAGCCCCAGGCGCCTGTCTGAGCCAGTCCCTTGTAGATGTTCCCACAGGACTGGAGAGAAACAGAGCATTAGGATGGGGCTCAGGTGCTGTGATCCTGCATGGCAGCTGCGATGGGGGGTTTGGTGAGAGCTGCTCATGCTTTATGGATTGTGCCCTTCCCTAAGGAAATGCCCCACAGTGATATGGCCCCCTGCCCCTGGGCTCCCCCGTGCTCCCAGAGACCAAACCAGGGCCCCCCTCGCCTTGGATATCCCATGGTTCTCACCTCGGTGCCACCACCCTGTTGCCCCGTGCCCTACCTTGTAGTCCATCTGCTCGGAGCAGTTGAACACGTAGACCATCATGCCCACGGCCCGGCCCAGGTCCTTGGTGGTCTCAGTCTTCCCAGTGCCTGCAGGGCCTGCGGGGGCCCCGCCCATATAGAGGTGCAGGGACTGTGTCAGGGTGATGTAGCACCTGTGAAGGGAGGACACTGAGACTGAGCAGGGCCAGTGGTGTGGCCACAGAGCCACAGGCAGCGGGATGTGGGGAGCCGAGTGCCAACCTGTCCGTCAGGGGGGTGATGACCAGCCGGGGGGTGTTCCCCAGGTACTCGTAGGCGTACTGCAGCTGAGCGTCGCAGATGTTGGCGTAGCAGTGCTTCTTGCCCTCGTCCCAGCGGTGCCGGAGCTGGGACTGCCAGGCGAATGCCTGGTCGCTCTCCACCTGCAGAGCGGCCAGATGTGGAGGGCAGGGGAGCACCGGCGCTGCCCACCCTGGCCCGCTGGGACAGCAACCTCCCACTCCTGCCTTGGGACCGTTCACCGCCTCCCAACACAACAAAAGGGTTCCCGTGCCGTGCTGGGGTGGTGAGGACCATCACTCCTCAGCCCACACCTGCCAACCACAGTGCCCAGCCCAAAAGTAATAGAATGACAGGAAGTCTGTGCTCAGAAGCGCTGAGAGACAGTGCAGTAAAAATACCCTCTTGTACCAAATACCTTCGTTTGGATCATTTTGGCCACAACGTCCCTGGAGTGGACATCAATGGTACAGATCGTCATGATCTTCATCCTGTCTCCAGGACTCAGGTTCCCAAGGAGCAGAGAAATGAGGGCATTCAGCCGAGCAATCTGGGCAAGCAAAGAAATGATGCACATAGAGATGATGCCCTCGTTTTCCCACCTCCTGGTGACTCCCAGCCTGGCAGAGGGGCTTGGGCCAGCTCTGGGTCAGGTCCAGATGATGCCAACCTGCTTTTTGTTATAGTCCTTCAGGGCATTCTCGTAGCCTTTCTGCAGACTTGAAAAGGCAACACCAACCTCTGAGGTCCACGAGATCTGGGTGCACGTCAGGGCGATCTGCAAACCACGAGGACAACACGGCCATAGAGGGGAACACACTGCCCGCACTACGGCTCAGGGCAGGTGCCTGCAGCTCCCAGGGATCCCTGTCTCCTCCTCTTCCTCCCAGAGCCTGGCTCAGCCTGGCCCCAGGCAGCAGCACCCACCTGTGCTGGGTAGTCGAACACCCACTGCTCGCGTGGCTTCGCCTCGTAGGTGACCAGGGCGCGGGGGATGAGCTGCCGCAGCGTCGAGCGCATGCGCTCCAGCACCCGGTTCAGCCAAATCTCCACCTGGGGAGCCACATCCAGCAGGGCTGAGCGAGCGGCTCCCAGCCTGCTCCCCTCAGGCTGCTCAAACCTCTCCCTGTGCAACAAGCTGCAGGAGAGGGTGCTGGCCCCGCAGGGCACATCCCATGGGAGATGAGGGAGGGTGGTCTGAGGGTGAACAGCAGAGGGGAAACCACCTTGTAACCCCCGAGGGGCTGTGAGGCTGTGCAGGTTCACAAGACTGTGCTGTTCTGCACCTCTAAGGCAGGTCCCGTTTCTGGGGTTTTTGGCCAAAAAGCTTTGTGATTACATTTTTAAACTCCTGCCAAGCTGTTAGTGCACAAGCAGCAAAAGGCTCATCCCCATCCTCAGCCTGCCCCGCCATCCCAGCAGGTGGAGGCTCCACAGAGCTCAGCTGACCTGGCCGGACAGGTCACAGTCTGCGTCGAAGGGCACGTACTCCCCGTCCCGGCTGTACATCCCCTGGGCCACCTTCAGGGGCTTCTTGTCCGAGCTCAGCTGGAAGTTCAGCTTGGCCACGCTGTCGAACAGCTTCGTCAGGTGCCGGGACACCTGAGAGCAGAGGCACAGCCACCATCAGGACCCCGTCACGCGTGGAGGTGTGACCAGCACTTGGATCTACCTGTGGGTGCTCCCCAGGCACTGCACCCCCAGGAAGGGGCATCAGGGATGGTGTTCTACCCCTTAGGGTGAAAAATGTTCTAAAACTGCTCAAACGGGTTAGCAGGGAAGAGGCAGAGGACTCCCCCCCGTGCTCACACACAACCTATACCTCAAGGGGCTCGGTCCCCTTTGATAAAATATCCAGCAGGTCCGCAGAGGAGACAAAGTAGAACCGGGGAAAAGCCAGTCTTTTGGTCTCCAGGTATTCAGCCAAGGCCTTCTCACAGACCTCCAGCCTGGAAGAAAATGGAAAAACCTGCTGTCAACCCTACATATGGGTTTTACTCTTTGCTCAGTCCTTGTTGGTGCCACTTGGGGGAATCAACCCCTTCCTCTGGCCCCCTCAAATGCTCCACTGGGATGACTGAACCCTTACCTGTCCTGCAGCTCTTCCAGCCTCTCGAGCAGCCTGGGCTTGTTGGTGCATTCAACCACATTGGGAGTTTTTTCTGCGTCAGCCATTAGCTCCTGAAGAGGAAAAACACTTCAGTCCACCTGAAGCGGCAGCGAGCCGTGGGGTGAACGTGGAGTGGGAATGGGATTCGCACTCGGAAATCTTGGTCGATGGTATCAAACTTCTTTGACTCCTCTGGCAGTTGGTTGCGGGTGTCTTCGGAGGCGATGAATATTGTCTCCAGGTGACCCCACTTCCTCTGCACCTCAAACCAGGTGCTGATAACGGCGTCAGCTGTCGACAGCTTCTGCTGCCAGTCCTGTGCCTCCCGGAGGAAGAAGGCTCGGTACTTGGAGGCCAACACGTTCTGCAGCTGCACTTGGTTGTCCTCCAGCGTCTCGATGAGCAACTCATCCGCCTTGAGCAGTGGGAGTCCAGTCCTGCTGTGGGGCTCGTACTCGAACTGCATTGCTGCCCAGGTGGTATCCAGGGTATTCAGCACCTGCAGTCGGGGCAGAAGGATGAGCTGGGTGCCCCGGTGCTGGGTCCAGCCCCTGAGGGAAGGCAGGGTGGCAGAGGGACACCTGCTCCAGGTAGTGGCTCCATGAACTTCCTGCTGCCTGTGCACTCCAGTCCCAAGAGCCAGAACACGAGCGCTCGTCAGCCACAGAGCCGCATTGGCACAGGGCTCTCAGCAAAGCAGGGCAGGAGCCGAGCCCTGTTTACCTTCTCCATCCCTGCCTCCTTGGTGGCTTTGTCCACGATGCCGCGAACCTCCTCCTCGAACTTGTGCAGGTTCAGCTGCAGCAGATCCGCCAGGGTGGTGTCCTCAGACATGGTGAAGTCCACCTGGAGAGGAACCGGCATGGTCGGGGCATGGACTCCCCTCCGGGGAGAGGCAATCCCGCAGCTCACCCAAATGAGCTCATCAACACCTGCGTTTGGAGACCCTACACAAATATTTGCATGTGGCCAGATTTAAACCCGATGGCACCCTTCCCTTGCTGGGTGTGGATCTCAGGAGCCTCTTGGGCCAGGGGCTGGAGCCAGGGATGGGTGGGAAGGCTTGGGAGCACCTTAGTTGCCTGCACAAGCTCCTGCCAGTGGCGGTCCCTGATGGCTGGGTTCTGCAGCTCGCTCACGGCGCGCAGAGACGTGATCATGTTCTTCATGTTGCTGTCCAGCCCTGTGAACGCGTCCCAGCTCTTCACCTCCTTATCCAAGCTCCGGATGTCTTTGGCAAATTTCTTGCACTCAATATCCATATCCTCAACATTGAGCTCACTCCACCTGGTTGTCTTCCAGGTCTCAATGCTCATGTTCACCTGGACCCCGGATACATTTTCACAGACACGTGATTAGCAGAAGCATTCCTGCCCAGAACGAAGAGCAGCGTACCCAGTGCCCACGTGCCCCACGGGTGCACACACCCTGCAGCTGTGCTGGGGTGTGCAGCCCCCCACCCCTGTCTCATCCTCCCTCTGACAGCCATGAGCTCTCTAAGGAGCTACAACAGCTCTGTGTCTTTGGCTGGCAATGCCTGGCTGGCGCTGGGTGCCTGTGCTGGGTGCCCGTGCCAGCCAAGAGCAGCCTGCTGCCCAGCCCTTGCCTGCAGGGAGTGCTGTGCATGGTGTCCTGGCTCCCCGACCGTGGCACGTACCAGGCTGACCATGTCCCAGAGCTCCTTCAGCAGGCGCAGCTCCTTGCGACACGCTTTGAGCTGTTTGTACTCTGGGACTGGCACCTCAAACAGCCCAGCTGAGGAGGCCAGGGCTGCCATCTCACCCTCCATGGCCGTGACCTTCTTCTGTTGCTGGATGGAGAAAAGGAGAAGGTTTCAGCCAGAGACTGTGAGCCAGGGACATGTCTCCTACTCCAGTGGTGGCCCCATCCCTGCTGCAGGGCCAGATCCTCCCTGTTGGGCTGGGAGCTGGAGCCAAACCCAGAGCAGCTGCCCCACCCCAGCACCCAATGCCAGGGATGGCCATGCAGTGCCAGGGGGGACCCTAGTGGCCCTGCTGTCCTCTTCCCCTTTCTTACCCTGTTCAGTGACTTGTAGGGGTGCGGGTCCGTGTATGAAAATGGGCCTTTTGCCTGGAAAGTCTCCCGGAAAGCGAGCTGCTGGGCCTGTGTGGGAGGATGGGGCTCAGGGGGACAGTCGGGACCCGGCAGTCGGGAAGAGCAGCGGGGTCTTCCCGAAGCTGCTGAAGAGCTGCCCCTGTGCCCCCAGCCCCCAGGCAGGCACCTCGAACTCCTGGCACTTCCCTCGGAGGACGGCAGCCTCGCTGGCTTGCAGGGGGGCCGCGCTGTCCGCGACCCGCAGGCACAGCCTCTTGTTGTTCTCCCAGCGCCCAGGCAGGTTCTGCAGTGGGCACCGTGTGGGGTCACCGGTCTGGCCCCAGGGAGCCTCTGCCCATCTCCCCACACCCCCAGCAGCCTACTTTAAGTTGCAGGTGGATCTGCTCCGGCATCTCATCCCCGTAAGTCTGGAGCAGGTCAACTGTTTCCTTCAGGGGCTCAAACATGCAGTCGGTCACTGCCTGCCTCTCCCTGACCTTTGCCAGGTGTCCCATCACTGCCACCAGCCCATCATAGTCTCCCTCCTCCAGAGGTTTACTCAAGCCGGCAGTAGACTCTTTGATGAAATCCTCCAGCTCCTGGAGACTGGGAGGACAATGGCACTCACCAGGCGTCCCTGACGGGGCTCAGGGCTCACCCTGCAGGGCCAGGGCATGGCACCCCATGGACTCGGCCCTGATGGTGCCTGGAACCTTCACCCCCACCTCCACAACTCTGTCCCCTGCAGCCAGCCCTGCCGTGGCACACAGGTGCCTGTGCCACAGCCCAGCTGAGCTCTGGTCAATGGGAGTGCCACATCCCCAGGCCAGGGCTCACCAGGCCCTTACCTGGAGGTGACGTGGTGGGCGAGGTACTGCCTGAGCACCAGGCTCTGGCCCTTGATGGCATCCAGCAGCGCTTTCTTGAAGAGGCGACAGTCGCTCTGCAGCCACCCCCCAAACACTGTGGTGTCAGCAAACCCCAACACCTCCTCGTGCAGCGCCTCCAGTGCATCGATCTGAGGACAAGAGCAGGTCACAGCCCACGGCTGCCACCTCCCTGGGCACCTCGTGTCCTTCAGGGCAACCCAAGCACCCAGCACATCCCCAGGAACTCATCCCACACCTCCTGCTTAAAGAGCTGGAGGGACGGGATCCCAGACGCCGCAGGCTCTTCTGGCTGCGGCTCTGGCTGCGTCTCTTCAGGCCCGGGGGCACTGCCCAAGGTAAGGAAGCGCTGCAGGAACTCCTCAGGGGTCTCCTGCCACAGGTGGGAGTGCTCCTCAAAGCTGGCACTGAACTCCTCGCCCTCTGCCATCGTGCTGACCACCAGCGACACCACCTTGTCCCGCATCCTCCCCAGCTCTGGCTGCTCCTCCACCGCGGTCTGAGGGACGGGCAGAGCTTGGGGATCAGCTGGGGGCACCGGGCTCCTCACCCCCCTCCCGCTGAGCCGGCCATGGACCCACCTTATAGCTGACTGCCCCCTCCAGGAGCCGTGGCATGGCAGCCACTGCTGCCTCAGTGTCCCCGAGCAGCCCCTCCATCAGCGTCAGGAAGCTGTCGCCAGCCCCCACCTCCAGGGAAGGCTGGTACCGCACCCGGCCCTCGCTCAGCTCCATCTGCACCTCGAACAACGGGAACACCTCGGCCTGGAAAAGGGCAGTGCCTGGCACGGGGCTTCATGTCCCACGGCCCCCAGCCCTGCAAGTGACGGGGACACCGGGGGACACCAGCCCTGCTGGGGAGCACTGCCACAGGCACGTTTGGCCACTCAGCAAACTGACAGTGAGCGGTGGGACACCCCAAGCCCACCACACCCGCTGCAGGCACATTGGGACCTACATCACGGCTCATGTTGCTGAGCAGCATCTGTAGGGATTTCTGGACAAATCTGCAGAGCCCATCCAGCACGATTCTGTCTAAGTGTCCCACATACTTCAGCCATATCTGCGAGGACTTGTCAGCCTTAAACAGAGTTGCATTCTCCTGCCACGGGAAAACCAGCGAGTGTTTGTCAGTGAACATCCAGCAAAGGCACTGGCTCCTGGCACTGCAGGCCAAGCCTTCCTTGTGGCCCCTGTGGGCCCATCCAACACTCCATCCCGTGGGCCTCACCTCCACCATCCCCTGGATCCTCGTGCCCGTGTTCTCGATGACAGTGCGGCGCTCGGTTAAGGCGCTTTCTCTCCCATCCAGGTCCAGGAATGGAGCTGTCTTGTGGTCCCTCCTTCTAAACAAGGGAGTGGCCGAGCAGTCCTGCAGGGAGGAGAGAATGGGGCTGCTCTGCTGAGCCAGGGAAAGGAAAATCCCAGCTGGATGTGTCCCGGAAAGATGCTTGTGAAGCACTATCAAATGTTACCTCCATCAGCTGGGTGATGTTACTCAGGTTCAGCTTTGCTCTCTGGACCCGTCTCTGCAGGTCTTGCAGGGTGTCCCTTATGTCCTGGATGTATTCCATGACACCTGGGAGAAAAACGCACCCATGAACAGGTTGTGCAGACACCTCCAGGGGTGCAAGAGCCCAGACGGTGTTGGGGACCCCCCAGAGGCAGAGAGGATCCCCAGCCTTGGATGGCCGAGGTGGGGGTCGGTACCTTCGTGGTTCCAGAACAGGGACTGCTCAGCGCTGGCCAGGCGCCCGTCCAGGGCCTCCAGCTCCCCCGTCACCAGGGGCTGCTCCACCGGCAGCAGCCGCTGCTTCACCTGGGGCCAACACAGCCACAGGTGAGTGCCCAGGTGGAGCAGGGACCCTGCTCCAGCCCAGCACCGAGGAACAGGGTCCCCACCCCTCCAACACAGAACTGGGGGGCGGGAGGAGGACGGCAGCAGCCACAGCTTGTCCTGCCCACAGGATGGGCAGGGACCTGAGGTGCCAGTGGTGTGCCTGTGGTACCCCAATCCCCCAGCCCCTCTCAGCCTGGCTGGGGCTCGGGGCATGGAAAAGCAGCAGGGTGGTCTCCCTGTCAGAACCTGCCTCATTGTACCAGCCCACGATGAGCGCCAGGTTGTCCCCAAGCTTTTGGAAAGTCTCATTTTGGGAGAAGAGTTGCTCGGCACTCTCCGGGATGTCCTGCTGCTGCTGGATTTTCAGGTACTTCACCTCCCGCAGGACAGCAATGAGCTGTGAGACACCAGGAAGGGGTTTGTTGGCAAAACCCACCACGCCTCAGGCAGCCCCTGAGACTGCAGGATTCACTCTGGGGTGAGGGATCGCTGGTGTTCCCCATGCCAGCACCAACCTCTTTGCTGAAGTTCACACTGAGCAGGGCAGAGTCGGGGTCCCTCCGGAGCAAGGGCTGCTCCAGGCTGAAGTGGCATTCCTTGCCAGCTCCACATGCCCACTCCCTGTAAGCCCTCTTGCCGTAATCTTGCAGCAGCCCCATCATTTCCTCATACTTCCCAGCCACCAGCTCAGCCTCAGCACCCACCATGGCACTGTCAGGGTCACAATAAAGCAGCAGCTGCTGCAGCAGGACATGGGAGAGGACCCAGGCCAGGCTGGATCCTGCCCGGTTTCTGCCCCACGTCCCCATGGGGTGCCAGGGGACCTGCACGTACGGGTGGTCGATGGCCAGCAAGTCCCTGCGTGGCCCCTCCAGGCGCTGCTGCAGCTCCAGAGCCCATTTCATCTGCCCGGCCACGGGGGGCAGGTTCTTGTGGATGGGTGGGGCCCCCCCGGGGGGCGGCCGGGACACGGCCTGGGCATCGTACAGCACCTTCACACTCTCCAGCTCAGCCTCGAACATTCCCAGCAGGGCCCCGTAGCAGGGGGAAGCCTCAGCTCTGACCAGGGGTCGCTCCAGCACAGAGGCAAACATGCGCACCAGCTGTGGGAGAGAGAGGTGCTGGTTCCTGTGCCCTGGAGCACCCCTGGGACCCCCGTGACCCCCGGCCCCTGCGGGTGCCAGGCTGCCAAGCTGGGGTACAGGTACCTTCACGGCGCCTGACAGGTTGTTGCAGTCATCAAAGCCCCGGCAGAAGACAGCAGCCAGCTGCCTGTTCGCATCCTGAACCTTCCTCTGGAACTCTGCAAAGTCTCTGTTCCATTGCTGCCAGCAAGAGCGAAATGATTTAAACTGGCACAGCCCCTGTGCCTCCTTCCCAGATCCTTCCTGAAATGTTTGCTAAACTTGGAGGGCCCAGAGCCCCACGACCTGCCCCAGAGCCAGCCCTGTGCTGCTGTGGGACAGTCCCATGGGCTGCTCTGCAGCAATCTCAGCAATCTCAGCAAGAGATTTTTTTCTTCTCACTTAGCAAATGTTTACACCTCCATCCCAGCATCCATTACATTTCCATCCCAGCAACTGCTCACCTCTTCACTGGGATCCAAGGGATCATATTTGCAATCAGCAAAACTCTTGGTGACTTCACAGATCTCTTCGGAGATCCGCAACACCCAGTTCCCAAGGAAGTTTCCTCGCACCCCTCCCAGAACTGTCTTCTCCAGCTTCAGGAAGTCAATGGCTGCCTGGAACAGCTCCTGGCAAGCACAAACCCCCATTTCACTTGGCTCCCCCTGTCCCAGGCTGCAGGTGCAGGAGCTGCAGCACTGGCACAGGGCTGCATCCTGCCCATTCACCATTCCTGAGGAGCATTCTCCCAGGGATGCTCCCTGGCCTGGCTGGGGGGTGCCCCTCCTGTCCTGGGGGCTCAGGGCCAGGAGGGCTGTGCCAGGAATGGTGCCACAGTGCTCCCAGCAATGTCCCATGGCATCAGCGGCCCCAGCCCACCCAGTGCTGCTCTCAGGGACCACCCTGGGATCCCCAGGGCAGGGAAGGCCCAGCTGCAGCTGGCACTGTGCCCCAAAATGCTGTGCTGTCACCTCGATGGTCTTGAGCCGGTGCAAGAAGGCGTCCATCCTCCTGAAGGTACGGGTGGGGGGGAACTCCCACAGCTCTGGCTCCTCCTGGGAGGGGAAAGGGTCTGTCAGTCAGTGGGGCTGGCGTGGAGGGGGCCGGGTGCCTGCACAGTCCCTACACTCACTGGGAACAACGTGGGCATCAGGTTGGAGCAGTAAGTGCTGTAGGACTGGAAGAACTTCTCTATTGTGGAGATGCTCAGTTTGATTCCCTCCAGGGTCTCCTGGGGTTCTCCTTGCAGCCCCTTCAGCACGTCCTCAGGGCTCAGGAACTTCTGGGTCTGGGACAGACAGATGCAGGCAGGGACTATTGTCAGGAGGGTGTGAAGGCTCCTCCTGTCCCCTTCATCCCCATGGCCTTGCTGGTTGCCACCTGCAGCCCGTGCCTGCCCCAGACCCCCCCAGCCCTACAAGGGCCTCTGCTGTTCCCTTGTCTGGGGTGTCTCTGTGTCACCACAGCTGGATTCCCCACATCTGTCCCAGTGGGGCAGCTGGAGGGGGTGTGGGTCGGTGCTGGGGCTGTACCACGGTGATGAGGAGGTTGCAGATCTCCTGCAGGACACGGGCTACGTGGGCAGGTGAGTGGTAGAGCTGGCAGTGAACCCGGAGCAGGCAGACAGTGCACAGCACCTTGGGCACAAAGGGCAGCACCTGTGGGAGCAGAGCCCCATCAGTGTGGGGACGTGGCAGAGCTGGGGGCACGTGCCCCCCCCGCAGCCTCTGGGGCTCTGCACCACCACCCAGATGAGGCAGCCAGGCTGTGCCTGGTTATTTTGCCACATTATTTACCTGGGAATAATCCGCTTGTTCCACCTCCTCCAGCAGCACCTGCAGCGGTTGCAGATGGAGGCTGACATCTTTGGCTTCCTCCAGGCCTGAGACAGGGAGAAAACTCTGGGTCAGGATGGGGATGCCTTGTCAGAGGCAGCCACCACCACATCACAGGGCCTCACCAGCATTGACGGCCTTGAACATGTTCTGCAACGATGGCCAGTAGCAGCTGTTGGCCTTCTCCAGCGTCTTGGCCAGCACTGTCACTTGGGGCGAGAGCAGCTGGCACAGGAGAGGTGGGGGGTTCAGCATGGGGGGCTCAGCACGGGGGGCTCAGCACGGGGGGCTCAGCATGGGGGGCTCAGCACGGGGGGCTCAGCACGGGGACATGCGGGTGAGGCAGTACCTGGTCATTGATACACTGCAGGTTGGTCATCCTCGTCTGCCAGAACTCGAACTCGACCCTGGGCAGGGGGTGCACTCCCTCCAGCAGCAGCCGTGCCGAGTCCTGGCTCAGGATCTCTTCGATCATCTGGGACCACTCGACGATGACGGTCTCGATGGAGTGCAGCACTGGGCCGTCCGCAGGCCCCACCAGGCTGAAAGGCAGACAGGTTATGCCCCTGGTTATGGCAGGTTATGGCAGACAGGAGCCATAAACTGCCCCAGGGGAACCCCAAACAGCCGGGGGAGCCCCTCGTGCCTGCTTGTGCGGAGGCCTGGCATGGGCCCCTCAAACCTTCTCTGCTGCAGGGGTGGCTGTGCCCAGGGGTGTGCAGGGACTAAGCCAGTGTCCCGGCTCCTGTCCCTCCCTGAGGGACTCGTGCTGCCTGGGCCCCTGTTTGCCTTTTCTGGCACCAAGCGGTGCCAGCAGCACCCACCAGTCCAAGGCGGCACCGGAGTCGTCCCAGCTGATCAGGTGCTCGGGCAGCGGGAGCAGCGGCTTCCCCTGGATCTTCCCACCCATCATAAACATCTTGTTCTGCAGCTGCTGGGTCTGTTGCACAACATCCTCCGCCACCATCTTGGGCCAGTTGAGCCCCTGCTCCTCACTCAGGAGCAGGGGGGACACGACCTGGAGGACAAGGCTGGTTTGGTGCTCTCTCAGGCACTCCTGTGCTCAGTGGGCAGTCGTGCTGCCCGTCCCTGTGTCCCCTCTCGCTGCCCATCACAGCACAGCCTCAGCCCAGCCACAGCTCCAGCGGCCACTAATGGGTTTTCCTGATGTTTCTGTCCTCAGTGTGACCAGGAGTCCCCTTGGTCTGGGTTTCCAGCTCTCACGGGCTGGGAAGTGTTGGGAGCGGCACAGTGAGAGCACCCAGCGGGGTCAGGGGCTGGAACACAGGCAAAAGCCCCCGGCACTGAAGGGGAATCATGGGGGCTCCTGGGGCCAGTGCAACTTTTGGGTGCTCTGGGCTGGCAGTGGGAATATTCGTGGGAAGTTTGAGAGAAATCCACTCAGACATTTCCCAGATGTGGGGCAGGGGACATTACAGTGAGCTTCTAAAACCACAGGGAGGAAGTGATCCAGTTGGGCCCAGGAGAAAACTGGGCTGGTGACCTTCCCCCAGCTCTTGTCCTGGTGGGGCTCATTCAGCCCGGCACAGGAGCCGCCCAAAGGTCAGGGCCAGTGCCTGGGGCAAGCTTTTTCTATAAATTTCAGTTTCTTTTGCAGACCACCTGGAATTTTGGCTTTAGCAGTCTGCACCAGGCATCCCGGCACAGCATTGTGCCCGGGGAGCTCAGCTCATCCCCCTCGCCCCAAACCTGTGCCTGTGCGGGCAACCCACCTCCAGCAGCACGGTGATGAGCTGCTCCACGGGCGAGGGGCCAATGTCTCCCACCAGCAGACCGCTCTGGCAGTTCTCCTGGGTGATGGTCTCCCCCTTCTTCTTCACAAAGTAGATGCCCTTGCTCTTTAGGGCAGCTGGGAAGCCCGTAGTGGGCAGGAGCTGCCCGGAGGGGTTCAGCCCCAACACCACCTCCAGCGCATCCTGCTGTTTGAAGAACTTGTCCAGCATGGTCGTGACCTCCTCGCTGCTCACAAACTTGCCCCACTTGTCCGTCGAGACGCGCAGCAACGCCGTGACCAAGCTCTCCATGAAAGCAAGCCGCGGGTCCTGCCCGGCCGACATTGCGGCGGCACCGCGACCCCGCAGCACCTGGGGGGATCCAGCGTGCGGACCCCGCTCACATAGAGCCTGCGCCGACCCCACCCCCCGACCCTCCCCGGTGCCCGTCCCACCCCTCCACTGCCCGTCCCGACCCCCCGACCCTCCCCGCTGCCCGTCCCACCC
>NW_020897984.1:0-20031 GCF_003984885.1 Neopelma chrysocephalum | reverse complement strand
CCGTCCCACCCCTCCACTGCCCTCAGCCTTCCCTGTGCACATGCAGTCTCACGGGGAACTGCCGGTCCCAACCCTGCCGGTCCTCGTCACCCCCAGTCCCATCAGCCACCGTCCTGCTCTATCCCTGCCGGTCCTCATTACCCCCGGTCCTATCGCCCCCCAACCTGCCCCACCCCTGCCTGGCCCCACTGCCCCCCTGGCTCACCCCAATCCTACCTGGCTCTACTGCTCCCCTGCTCTGCCTCACCCCTCAACCCTCCAACAGCCTCCAGCCACCGCCTGCACCCCAACTGACACCATCTGTGGTTCAACCGACACAGTCTGTGCCCCAACTGACCCCAGCACCAGCCCAGCACCAGCCCAACCGGCACCAGCACCAGCCCAACTGCAGGGCTGCCCTCTGCCCCACCACATCCTCATCCCTCAGCAAGGGCTGGTGGCCACCCTGGCCCGACTCAGGCCACAGTGCCAAGGGCTGCCCCATCTGAGGCACAGAGAGGGCAGAGACCACAGCAGGGAATGCCCCTGGCTCTGTCAGGGAATGCCCTTGCCTCTGGCAGACCCCACCATGGCACAAGTGTGCAAGGCTGGACCAGCCACCCCGCCCTGGTGGCAGCAGCAGGGCTGGCACAGGCTCTGTGCTCCCGGCTTGCCCCCGTCTCCAACTTGGCTTTGATCCCATTCACAGCTGGTACCAGCCGGGTATGAATCCCCCAGCCCCATTGCAGAACGAGGTACCTGAGTGCATGCCCCACCACTCCTGTTGTCCCAGGCCCCTGGAATGGTGCAGTGAGTGCCACCGTGGTGGGCAACCACCCCCCTGCCCAGCCAAGCTCGGTGCCAGACCCACTGCACAGCAGGATGCAGGACCAGGAGTCGTCCCAGCCCAGCACAGCCACCCACGCCCTGTGGCAAGGTCCCCAAGGCACCGTCCTGGCCAGGGGCAGCTGGTGAGGGCACAAGGCTCACAAACACCCCCAGGACACCAAGAAAACACGGGGCTTTGAAGTGGAGCAGGCAGAGGTTCAAAACAAGACCTGCACTGGCCCCAGTGCTGCCACTTCCTCTGATGTGGCATCGCTGCGGTGCCGGTAACGAGACCTCGGGCTGAGAGGAGCACGAGCCTGGTTCAAGGCCAGGCACAGGGCAGGAGCTGGCAGTGACGGGGGGCACGGGACTCCTGCCCACGCCGAGCTGCACACAGAGCACAGGAGGCCAAGTGGAGCGCAGTGCAGTGTTTATTTGCTGCCAATCCTCAGCACTAGTTTACAAGGCCATGGCAAAAAAAAAAAAAAAAAAAAAAGTTAGAATAAAAAATCCTGCCCCCCCCCGCCCTGCGAGGCCTCTGCACTGAACCACCCACATACAAAATAATCTACAAGGAGAAAACTATACAGGAGTATTTACACCTCTGATAAATAGACTAATACTGATCCAGGCGTCTCCAGACCATGCGCGGGGACAGGGACAGGACGTGACATGGGCGGACTGTGAGGCAGAGAGTGGGGGGCTGCAGCCCCCACCCACCCAGACCCCCGCCACAGCCATTCTCAGGGCAGGCTCCAGCTCTGGGCACGTCCCACCACGGCACCATGCCACCCTGGTATGAGAGGACTGTGCTGCAAGGATGTGCCAGGGGCAATGCCACCCAGTGCCAACTCACCCGAGCCACAACCCCCGTGGCTGGACGAGGGCACGTCTGTGCCCTGTGTGGCACCGCTGCAGACCGTGATGGTGACAGCCCCTGCCCTTGGGCACTCCCGTGCCCATGGGGACCGCTCCTGGGGCAGGGGGCAGCTGTGAGGCTCTGAGGCAGCAGCACGGGGACACCAGGGACAGACCCAGGCCCGCTACAACGAGGGCCGGGAGCTGTGTCTCTGCAGGGCCTCCCTGGGCCCGATGCCTCGCACCCCAGCACCTGTGGCACCCCAAAACTGCCAGCTACTCACTAACAGCTGCTCATCCTCCTGACGGGACACCCCGAGTGCCTGGACACGGGTGCTGGGGGGCTGCAGCTGGGGGTCAGGAGCAGGGAGGGTGCCTGTGGTGCTGAGGCTGGAGCTCCCAGGGGTGCTGTGCCCCAGCTTGAGCCCATGAAGACACTGTCCTGGCGATGAGGCAGCGATGGATGGCCAGAGGCACGGAGATGCCTGTGCCCCCTCCCTCCCCCCACGGAAAAGAAACAGTGAAGCTGAAGCTGGGCCTTGGACCCTGAGGGCCAGGCTGCAGCACAGCCCCCGCCCCACAGACCCCCGGGACAGGGGGACGCTCGGGCTGCCGAGGGCACGCTGGCCTCACTAGGCCAATCTGGCTGCTAGTGCCTCTTGGTGGAGGAGACCTTCTTCTTCCTGGCAGCCAGCATCTCGTAGAAGGGGTCCCGGCTGATGGCTGCCCTGGCAGGGGAACAAAGGCTGGGTCAGGCCAAACTACTGCAGGGCTGGGTGTGACCTGCCTGGCCGGGGCTTGGGCACGTCCCTTTATGTCCCTGGGAAAGCTCACTCCCCCCGTTCTTGCAGGGTGCCCCGGGAAGCACTGTCCCCTTCAAGGGCAGCAGGCAAGTCCCCGCTGTGCCCCTGCCCAGCACCGTGCCCCCACACACTCCTCTGGGCACTCACTTGATGCACTTGATCCACTCCTCCTTCTCCTCAGGTGTGGGGGCAGAGATGCGGTACACAGTGTGGTTCCCCTCCACCACACGCCCATCCGCCTCTGTCTTGCAGGCCTTGATCACCTGGTCCTTGTTGTCAGGGATGTAGAGCTCAAAGCAGTTCTGGGAGGGAAAGACCGCTCAGAGGTTGCCCCCTCCCCTTCCACAGGGGACCCCAGGCTGGGAGGGATGAGGCAGAGCCGCGTTCCCCCAGCACAACCACCCTCAGCGTGGTAGAGAGGGATGGACACACCGTGATCATCACCCCATGGCCCTGCACAAGCTCTGCCACCAGTCCTGGTCACTGCAGTGACTGGCCCCAGGTCTGCACCTGGTCGCTGTGAGGGTGGAGGGGCAGTGACTGCTGCGGGGCCCCCCACCCCTCCTAGGGGCATCCTGGGGGGCTGCAACACCTCCCAGCTTTCCCCGCCCAAGCCAAAGCACCGAGGCTACCCCCAAGCCCACAGGACACTGCTGCAGCACTCACGGGCTTCTTCGAGTCCTCCACCTCACGGATGCTCAGGTTCTCCAGGGGGATGATGCCACGGGGCTCCTTATCCTGGCACGGCCAAGCAGAGGTTTAGCTGTGGGATGGACACTCCCAATCCAGCCCCTGCCCTGCCCCGGCTTGGCTCGCCCCACGCAGAGCCCACTCACCGTCGTGTACTCGAAGTAGTAAAGGCAGTTGTCGGTCAGGATGAACCAGCGCCGCTTCCATGTCTTCACCCTGCCTCCTGGGAGCAGAGAGGGACAGTCGGGCACAGCCCTGCGGGGCGCAGCCGGGCACAGGGCACATGGCACATGGGAGCCAGGCGGACACACACGGGCTCCAGCAGCACACAGAGCCAAGCAGAGCCAGGCAGCAGCAGCAGGCAGCACACACTGCACCGAGCCGGAGCGGGAAGCAGACGGATGAGGACGGAGGCGAGGCTGGGGCGCCGGGCCGGGAGTGCTGAGCCCGTTCCCACCCAAACACGAATTCAGCACAGCCAGAGGACACCGCAGCCAGGCAGCTCCCCGGGGGACATGGGGACTCTCTGTCCATACCGACCATGGTCCCCCCTCGTCCCAGTGCTGAGCCACGGCTGAGCTCTGCAGCCACCACCACAGTGGGAGAAGCCACTCCACGGGCACAGGGGCCACTCACCCCTGGGCTGGGCTCCCCTCCACCGCAGCCACTGCAACAGTGCTAGATGTGGGATGAGCACCCACCCTTGAGGACTGGCTCTGGCAGGGACATGGGGAGCCACGGTGTGCACTGTGTCCCCTGTTCCCCCATGCCAGCTGGGTGCCCGCCCCAGTCCCTGCCCCACAGCAGTCCCGAGAGCCAGCACCAACGCTGGGGTGCAGGTGCTGGAGCCGGGGCAGCACCGGTGCTGGCACAGGAACTGCTGTGAGCCCTCGGCACAGCACAGGGCACCATGCAGGCGGCTCTTGCCCCCTTCCATCCAGCTCCAGGCACTCGGCACCCCCGAGCACCCCGCGCACAGTCCTTGCTGAGGACACACCAAACCCATTCCCATCCCTCGTGGCACCGAAGACACACTGACCAGGCTGAGCTGCCTGCGGACACGGCGAAGCACGGCCGGGAGGGACACCCCGGCCAGCAGCTGGGCAAGGAGCCACTGTGGCCCTGTCCTCCCCCAGGGTGCTGGAGGAGGCCGCAGGCCTTGAGGAGAGTGTGGGGCCACAGCCCACGTCCCTGCCCGGGGGCAGAGCAGTGCTGTCCCAGTGCTGTCCCGTGGCAGGCGAGGGCCCCGGGCGTGCGGGGTTAGCAGCAGCAGCAGCAGCAGCAATGAGATCATCACCAGCAATTAAAAACGCAAAGGAAACGAAGCCCCAGCAGTGTGAGCAGAGCACGGGAGAGGGGTACGTACCTCCTGGAGTTGGGGGGCAGGGAAAGGAAGAGCCAAAATCATGGAAACATACAAATGAGGGAGAAAAGAAAATTAAAAAAAAAAAAAAGGGAAAAAAAATAAAAAAGAGGAATCCCAAAGCCCCCCCTTGCCCTGCGGGTCAGTGGGGCCAGGCTGCAGCAGGGAAGCTGTGAGGGGTCAGGCTGGCGGCGTGGCCGTGGGGGCCGACTGCCCTGGCTCACTGTGGCTCTGTGGGATGGGGCTCCTCAGCTGCCGGGCACAGGGCCTGGATCCCTCCACCCCATGGTTGACCCACGGGGTCTCTCCCTTCCCCACAAGTGAGTTGGGGTCCACGGCCACTCTGTTGCCTCTCTGCCCTCCTGTCCACCCATAGTGGCAGTGCCAACGTGAACCTTTGTGCACCAGGCCCCTCCACCTGCTGGGCGCTGGCCTTGTCAGGGACAGGAGAGCCTGGAGCTGTTCCCCGAGTCCCCCCACCTCAGGGTGGGGAGCAGGTGGCTCTTGCTCATCCCCTGGGCCAGGGATAAGGTCCCTCCCCCTCCCAAGGCGATGGCCATACATCAGGAATCCTGACCCCAGCCAGAACCCCGGGGAAAGGCCCCACTGGACCCCGATCCTGCCAGCACCCGTCCCCCCCCACTGGACCCACGCAGAGGATTCCCCAGAGGTGCTGAGAAGAGAAGCCACAGGAGCCAGGGCGCGGAGGGCTCCGGCTGCGGGAGCCGGGCGGTGCAGCAGGGATGCCATGCACGCTGCCTGCATGTGGAGCTGGGATGCAGAGGTGATAATGCTGTGGGAAGGTGAGGCAGGGGCTCGTCTGTGGCATGGAGGGGGGACACACGCAGCCTGGGGCAGCTCTCTGCTCACTCCCAGGGGCCTGTTCTGACACACCCTGCTGTGACTCGGTGACCTGAAGGGCCTCAAGGTCTCTGTGCTCCGACATTGGACCTTGGTAACAGTTCTGCACCCCGGGGGCTTGCCCAACCTAGAGGCAGAATCCCCTGGGATGCCCACCCAGCCACTCTGCAGGGCCTCCTCAGCTCTGAGTTCACTCCTGCTGCCCAGCCAAGGGAAGATGGAGGGCTGGATGTATGGACACCTTTCCCGAGGGGGCTGTGCCTCTCTCTGCAGCCTCCTCAAGCTCCAAAGAGCCAGGGCAGCAGGAGAAGTGTGGGAAGCCCAGAGGCATTGCACCCATGTCCCAGGTCTGTCCCTGGGGACACCCTGCCCTCCCTGGCCACCAGCACTCACCAAGCTTCAGGAGCCAGCCCTCCCGGTCGGGGTTGAAGAAGGTGTGGGTGAGGTCGTTGCCATCATCCTCAGGGATTTTGAAGGGCTCGTTCTTGATGCTCTCATAGAGATTCTGGTACAATGACACACGGTGTCAGCTCTGCTCTGCCCTGGAGCCCTGCGGCA
Organism: Neopelma chrysocephalum; assembly: GCF_003984885.1. Taxonomy (NCBI): domain Eukaryota; kingdom Metazoa; phylum Chordata; class Aves; order Passeriformes; family Pipridae; genus Neopelma; species Neopelma chrysocephalum. Next base: position 14,091 of record NW_020897984.1, on the reverse strand, counting down.
GGCCCTGCTCCAGGCCAGCTCTGCAGCCTGGCCCCTCCAGGCCCTGGCCCCTCCAGGCCCTGGCCCTCACCCGGAGCAGCTCCTCGGGCAGGTCTCCCCCGTCGTTGATGCCGCGGTTCATGGCGATGAATCGCTCCGCCGTGGGCTTGTCCTTCACGTTGGGGTTGTGCAGGCTCGTGTTCAGCATGATGATGGCGAAGGAGAGCACGTAGCACGTGTCTGTGGGGGCAGAAGGGACAGTCAGCTGCGGGGCAGGATGCCAGGGAGAGGGTCTGGGGCAGGTGCTCACCCGTGGACTGGAAGACGCCGGGGTTGCACTGGCAGTACCGCTGCGCAAAGGCCTCCATCATCCGGTCGATCTTCTGCGCCTCCCCGGGCAGCCGGAAACTCCACAGGAACTGCCTGTGGAGAGCAGGTTGTGGCGCTGATCTGGGGGCTCCACGGTCCCTCGGCCCATCACGGTCCCCCACCATCCCCCAGACGGCCCCACACTCAGCTCCTGCCCCTCGCTCACCGCAGGGCCTGCACGAGGTTGAGGTCGGTGAACTCGTGCAGCTCCACAAAGGCATGGAGGACTTGGATGTTGAACTCATCCCTGCGGGAACAAAGCCAGAGCTCGAGGGATGCGTGATCAGCAATCCTGTGACTGCCGAGCAGCCCCACCGCCCCTGCCCTGCTCCAAACTCCGCTCGTTCATGGGGGGAAGCTGCAGCTGCCCCCAGCTCGTGTCCTGGGCTCATCTGCACACACCAGCCATGGACCGAACACCCCCAACTGCCCCCAGCACACCGGGTACCCCCACTTGGCTGCCCTGTGAGCTCAGAGCTGCAGTGTCCCATCTGTCAGGCAGCAGGAGCCCAGAGCATCCCCAGGAGAGCCGAGGCCAGCACACCTCTCGCCCAGGTAGTCGCCGATGGCCGTCTTGTTGAGGCCTTCCCCCTTGTACAGGAACTGAGCGATGTCCTCGCACGTGTTCTTCAGCAGGTCATTCTCAATCAGGAACTGGATGCCCTGGAGAAAGAGGGGCTACTCAGAGGTCTGCTGCTGCCTCCACCAGCCTGTCTGCTGACCCCAGCCCCTGCCCACGGGCTCTGCCCTGGCTCAGGCATCCAGACTGGGAGGTGGCAGAGCCCAGCATGGTCTCAGAGGCTGGTGACCAGCCCTGCCTCCCACCCCACGGTACCTTCTTGGGATCCATGTTGAATTTCTTCCTGCCCATCGCCACCTGTTTGTTCCTCTGCATGTTTTTCCTGCAAGGCACGAAGCAGCTCTGAGCATCCAGCAGGGACCTGCAGCCCCTGCCCGGCCCCTGGTGCAGTGCACTGCCCGAGGGTCAGCCCAGCCAGGCCCCCACGCTGGCCCCTGCAGGGCAAAGCTGACACACTGCTCGCGTCTGCCCCAGGGCTGCTCCTGGCCTGCCGGGCCCCAGAGCAGAGCGGAGCTGCTGCACCCACTCCTGGGGTCACCCTGAACAGAGGGGGTGCAGGTACCACACCTGCCAGGTCAGCCGTGCATGGGAGGCTCGGGTAAGCTGCCTGAGGGGCTCTGGGAGAGCAGAGGGGCTGGCGGGAGGGGACAGCCTTCATGCCCCAGTGGGTGATTGAGGCTGGGAGTCGGCTCCCGCCAGCTGCTGGGACCCCTAATCCCGGCTGGCACCGCCTGCACCAGCTCAGAAAACAAAGCCAGACAGCGGCTGTGTCCAGACAGAGGGGCTGGGGCTTAGGAAAACAGACCTGGGAGCAGCAGTTGAGCCTGGGATCCCACTCCCAGGAGCCCAGAGCGCCTGGGAAAGCCGCCCACACCAGTACTCATGGGCCAGGGCTCAGCTGCCCTCGGGTCCCACACGGCACCACAGGGGGCTCAGGGGGGCCCTGGGCCAGGACTCACCTCTCCTCCGTGGAGCCCAGGTTCTCGATCTCATTCGTCACTTCTGCTATCTCATCCTTCAGGCGCTGTGGGGAGAGGGCACTTTGGAGGGGTCTCCACCCCAAACCCTCCAGACCTCAGCCCTGGAGGCAGCCCCATTCCCCCAGGAAGCCCTGCAGACCCTCCTTTCTTTCTTTCTTCTCTCCATCCCCCTCCCGCCCTCAAGCACTGCCCTGGGGCTGAACCAGCTCAGGGGGCATGGGCTGGCTGCCCCCCCGCCATCCCCCCCCTAATCCCTGCAGCATCACAACTCCCAGCACACAGGAAGGAAGAGATTCGGAGGTTAACAAAATTACCCCTAATCCCTTCAGATCATGCCCAGCATATGGCAGTAATTAGCCTCTGCCTTCTTAATCGGGGACAGGACTGACAGTGTCCCAGATGAGCTCTGACCTCGCAGGCGCTTGCCAGGGCAGTGGCCTGGCCCAGAGACACGGTCCCTGCCCATGCCAGGCAGGGGCTGGCACAGACACCAGTGCTCCGGGGCACGGCACAACTGCACGGCCTGGAGCTCTGCAGGCACAGGAAAAGCCACAAAAAAGCCACGGCTGCCTCGGCAGGGCAGAGCAGAGCAGAGCAACCCTAATGGCTGCCACCCGGGATCACACCCCAATGGGACCCTCTCCCTGTACCCAGGGACCCTTGGAGGCACTGCTGTGGGGCAGTGGGTTGAGGGACCCTGGATGGGGCTGCAGGGACCCTGCCAGTGACGTGAGCAGGGAGATTGTCCTCTGCCTCTCAGGCTGTTCTGTGAGACAGGGGAATTGTGTGAGTGTCACCCCTCAGCACCAGACCTGTATGTCAGCCAGCAGCTCCTGCTTGCGGCGGCGGATGTTCTCCAGCTCCTGGCACTCCTCTGGGGTCAGGTCGCTGGGCACTGAGCAGAGATACGGCCAGGTCAGCACGTGTGGCCCTGGGAATCAGCCCTGACGTGCTCCTGGCACAGCCTCTGCTCTCAGCTGGCAGTCCTGGGCCTGGATGGAACCAGAACGTGGAGCTGCCAGCTGCCCAGAGGAGCTGGGCTGAGGAACAGTCCCCAGCCCTGCGCAGCGGCCAAGTGGCACTGACGGCATGCAAGGAATGCGAGGGCCAGGGCATCGCCCCAGAGCTGGGCACCACGGGGTCCTGCTGGCTCAGCCCATGGCAGCTGCGCAGTGAGGACCAGCACAGCCCCCAGACCAGCTCCAGCACCAGCCTTGGCCCTGGTGCCCCCCCATGTCCCATTTCACTCTGCTCTACCCCAGCCAGGCTGGTGTGGGTACCCATCCTGGGCCCTTCCCTGGCTGGGCAGCTCTGCTGTGCCCCATAGCATGGGCTCCACGCAGACCTGGAGCCCCGCAGGTTGTTCTGCCACACCGGGCCAGCCCCAAACACAAACCAACTCCCAGCAATCCCTGCAGCCCACTCTGTGCTGGATCCATCATTCCAGGGCAGGGCCTGGAGTTGGCACACCCTCCTGCACACCATGATGTCTACACCTCCCTGTCACCCCAGGGAGCCAGGCACTCCCTCCCCAACAACATCTGAGGCTCAACCACAGGGCAGCTGCACCCCCCCCTTGCTCCCAGAACATTCCTGGTGCTCCCTGGAGCGTGACCTCCTGGCTCGCAGTGACAAGGTATGCCACTCCTGTTCCCTCCAGTTGCCAAGGTCACCTGCTCCTCCAGCAGTGCTCCCAGCTCTCCTCCTATGCCTGTGTCTCCCACCTCTGCCAAAGAGCTCCACACGTTGCACCAAGGTCGCCCGCAAGGACACCAAAGCACCGTCCCCACAGAGCACAGGCCCCAGGGGAGGTGGCAGCAGCACCAGCAGGCTCAGCTCTCGTGTCATCCCCACCTCCCACCCCGGGGTGCTGGGGACAGGAACCTGTGGGGCTGTCACATCCTCCCCTGCCCCAAGCATTACCCTCCATCCCCCTGATGTCCCGTGTGCCACCACACGCGTGGGCTCCAGGCCACCACCGCTGCCAGCCCAGACTCACCGGGGCATCCACGGCACGGTCACTGCCCTGTGCCAGCGCCCAGGGACACCGTGTGCCCTTGGACCGGCACCATCCTCAGCTGCACGTTCCTTCTCCCCGCGCCGCCTCCGAGGGAGCCTCCCTGGGGTGACCGTGACCCCACACCCTGAATCTCTGAGCTCAGCACTTCCCTCGCCCTGCTCCGGTTTCTGATGAGCTTCTTCCTTCGCAACCACCTCGCTGCCAAGGCTGAGGTTGCGACACTGTGCCTCAGACCCCACGGCAGCACTTCCCAGTATTTTCAGTCTCCCGCGTCAGGAAGCCCGAACCAGACAAGTCTGCTCGTGGCACCAGGTTAAAAGTTACTTAAACTTCTAATAAATACCAGAGCTGTGTCGATGCATCCGAGCGCCTTCCACACGGCCCAGTGCTGCTGCCACCAGCACCAGCCCCCCGTGCCCAGCCCCCAGGGTGCCCAGCGAGCCCAGGCTCACTGCAGGAGGGATGAGCTGCGTTGCCAGACACAGAACCCCCCAAACCCCTGGGCTGCTGCGTGTGCCGCAGGACCCTTTCACCTGGCTGCAGGACCCTTCTGTCTGGCTGCAGGGAAGGTCAAATTCAGTGCCAGGGCTGGAGCTGGGCCAAGGGGAGCCCTCGGCGCTGCCTCCCCCTGCCCACCTGGGAGCGGGTGGGGGTCTCAGTGGGGGTCTGGGTGGGGGTCCCGGCGGCCCCAGGGCAGGCCCGGCGCAGGATGAGACGCTGCAAGGCAGTGGGAATGTCAGGGCTGTTCCGGAGCCCCGGAAGGTCCCTCCCAAGCGGAGGCTGAGCACTCGTGACAGCGGCCCAGCCATGTCAGCAGCAGCCAGAGGAAGAGAAACCCCAGACGCAGGAGCTTTTCTGGGGAAGGAAGAAGGCATTAACCCTTCCCTGGCTCTGCACAGCACTCACCCTGGGGAGCCCCAGCAGGCCTGGCTGTGAGCAGAGCAGTGTTGAGGGATGGGGAGGCTGGAGCACGAGCTTCCCCCGGCCCCAGCCTGGCAGGAGCCGCACAGTGACCCACCAGACGTGGGTTCCAAGCGGGGTTAGGGCTCCCCACCAGCACAGGGGACCAGGGGCTCCCACATCTCCTGCTGCCGGCAGCTGAGCCTGAGGACCCTGCCCAGGAGCAGTAAGGGCCACCGGCAGGATTTATCCACCTGTCTCAGGCTCCGGGTTCACTGTGGCCTGCAGCGCCCTGGAGCAGCAGCCACAGCACATGTCCCCTCCCCATGGCAGCCAAAGCAAAGCCCCGTGGCACAGGGGCTGTGCTCGCCCCGTGCTCTGCCCTGTCCGCTGCCCCGAGGCCCACGGGCAGGGCCGGTGGCAGGGGAATGGGGGAGACACAGAGCCACCCACGCCCCTCACCCCCACACCCCAGCACAGCCCAGCACAGCCCAGCACAGCCCAGCTCACCGCTGCCCTCCGCCCTGAGCACCATGGCTGAAGGGCCCCACGCTGGCCCTGCTGGCCCTGCCTGTGCTGCCGGTGGCCCCGCAGAGGTGCTGCCGAGCCGGGTGCGGGCACCTGCCTCCTGCCTCCCCGGTGCTTCCGCGGTGACTCAGGGCCACGGCACCAATGAGCTCCAGGGCCGCCTGGGCGTCATCCCGGCCTCGCCGGGAGCCAGCACCACCAACACCCTTTTCCTGCCGCCATGAGCCAGAGCCGCCAGCTCCTTAACTCCTCTGCTCCCGGCTGGACAGGGAAGCAGGGCCCTGCTGCCCCTCCTTGGCCCGGGGCTGGAGGACTCCGTGTGCTGGGGTCCCAGCCAGGCAGGCCCCGGGGTTGGCCCAGCCCTTCCTTCCTCAGGGGCCGCCAGGACACTCAACCCAACACATCTTGAGATCGCCGCACAATGAAGGGTCCCCTCCCTTCCCCTCTGCCAGCTGGGCCCCCCACCCCAAAAGACCCCCAGCGCTGCCCTGCAGCTCCTCCCTGTCTCTGCTAGACCCCTCCCAATTCAGGTCCAGGTCCTGTGCCAGCTGTGGGGACCACTGGTCCACAGGGTCCATGGCAGCTCCCTTGCTCCAGGGTGCCTGCAGGGACCCCACTGCTCCCTGCGGGACCCCTTTGCAGCGAATCCAGGCCTGGCGGTGCCGAGGCTACAGCAGAAGAGAACCAGCCTGTCCCTGTCCCCTGTCACTGCCTGGAGAGGCCGCAGCAGCCTCGGCCGCCTTGACTCAGCTAAATCCTGCTCAGCAGCATCAGATGGAGACACAGCACAGCACCAGGAACGCCAGCTATGGAGCGAGGGGAGGGCAGGCTTCAGAAGCCTCGGGATGTCCTTTGGCCCCCTGAGGCACAGCACCAGCCAGCCGTGCTGCTGGCCCCCGCTGTGCCACACCAGAGGGGCAACGGCCTCGGGGTCAGACAGACCACGGAGACAAGCCCAGGGTCTCTGGGTGCTGCTGTGGGTGCTGCTGCTGCCCACTGTGCCCCTTGGTGGGGGGTGGGGTCCCGTGGGGCCCCCAGGAACTTCCTGCCCGTCTCCCCGCACCACATCCTGTTTTCACCCTGCTGTGTGCACACCCCGGTTTGCGTCAGCCCCCTCCTTCCCCACTGACAGCCGAGGTGCGTCAGGAGAAGGGTTTCAGAACAGGCAGCTCCAAGAAAGACCCTCCAAAGCTGCTGGACCCTGTGCCCAGGGCCCTTGTCCTGCTTTTGTGCAGGCCTGTCCAGCACTGCCACAAAACAACCCAGAGGCCAGCAGGGAACCCCTGTCCCCAGCCATTTCCTCACTCCCAGTGGCTCCAGCACTCCCACACACAGACCCCTGGCACGGCCAGGTGAGCACCGGCTCGGCCACGTCCACAGGCATCGGGCACTGTGCAGGTGCCAAGAGTGCAGCCAGGCAGGCACCTCATCTGCTCTTGGCACTGCTCATGATGCCAGGCCTCGGGAGGAGCTGAGCCCGCTGCCGCTCAGCCACAGGGCTGCCCAAGGAGGTCCTGCAGCCCCCTGCCCCACCGTGCAGCCCCCCGGCCCCACAGCCAGGCAGGAACCCGCAGGCAGCAGCAGCTCACGCAGGCAGCCAGCCCTCAGCGCATCCCCCGCATGGCAGGCACTGGTTTCCCACACAGAATTCCCTTCGGAGAGTGCCACCCCGAGGTGCCCCCACAGCCACAGGCACTCGCCGAGGCGAGGGCAGCCAAGCGCTCCCGCATCGCAGGGCAGGGGTGAGGGGCTGGGGCAGGACCTGCTGTGGCCACGCCACACTGCCTGTGACCACCCAGCCGCCACCACTGGCTACCAAACAGCCCCCATCCCAGCGTGGCACTGGCTCTAGCACAGGGCAATGCCAGGCAAGGGGCCCACGCCTGCCTGTCCTGCTGGGGCTCAGTGCTTGCAGAGCCCCAAGCCTGGGGAGGCTGGCAAAGGAAGGAGGCACCGAGGCAGCGAGGACACTGTGCCGCTGTCAGCAGGAGCCATATGGAGCCGGAGCCATATGGAGCTGGAGCCACGGGCACCACTGTGCCTGCTGGGGGATGGGGACCCCGCAGCACAGAGGGGAGGGGGGCACGCAGCGCCTACCTGCCTTGGCAGCCACCGAGGGGCAGAGGAAGGCCTGGAAACTGGAGGCGCAGAGCTCGCTGACCGTCCCCATGCTGCAGGGGTCCCACACAGGATGCCACCAGTCCCGGGGGGCAAGGCAGGCGCAGGCAGAGGTCCGGCAGCAGCAGGCAGAGGCCAGGTAGCAGCAGGCAGAGGCCAGGCGGGTGCACGTGGCCGAGCAGCGGGCTCCCCGGTGCCAGGGCCCAGGGGCAGGGTGCAGGCAGGGGAGCCGGAGCGCTCCCGGCTCTGGCTGGAGCTGGCTCTGGCAGGGGAGCTCCAGCCGCAGGAGCCCACGCGCCGGTCCCAGCCAATCCCGGCCGCACCGGCACAACAGCCCGAGCGGCTGCCGGAGCCCCGGCCCACGGCTCAAAGCCACTTAGAGGACGGGGAGTTTGGGAAGTCCCCAGCAGCCCCTGCGCCCAGGCCGCCTGCCCCCCAGCAGCCCCCTTGCCCCCGCAGGGGGCCGGCAGCGGGGTATTTTTAGAGTGGTTTTATCCCTCCGTATTAGAGCATTAAGCATCGGGAGCCGGCGGTCGCGTAGCAACGAGCGCTGCACGGAGGAAGGTGCACCCAGAGACAGCGCGGCGGTGGGAGCGCGGGGGAGCATCACAACCCCCGCTCCCGGGGCGCAGGGCCCGACCCCGGCACAGCCCGACCCCGGCACAGCCCGACAGGCTCAGCCAGCCCTGTGTGCGGGCACGGGCAGTGCCGAGCCCCGGTCATGCCCCAGAGGTGCTGCCCACTCTGCTCTGATCCTGGAGTGTGGGGGGGTTCCTTCTGCAGCATGAACTGGGGGGTCCTGCCCTGGGATCTCAGCCTGAGGCAGAGCTGTGGAGCGAGGGAAAGGCACAGCCCTTCTGCCCTCCTACCCCACAAGCACTGAGCAAACCCAAACCGGACTGACAGCTCCTTCCCTCAAAGCAGGAGCAATCCTGAGCACAGGGCACGGCCATGAGTAACAAACCCCAGGGCCTGTTGGGGCAGGAGCAGCCCAGCAGCTCTGCTCGCCTGCCCCAACAATCGCTGGGATCGCTGAGCCAGGAGTAACCCAAGTGGGGCAGGCAGGAGCCCAGGGGTGGGCGGTGGGGAAGGGCACCCTGGCAGGCAGGAGCAGTCCCTGCTCCTGGGAGCACTGTGACTGCAGACAGAAGGAGAGACAGTGGAGAAGGGCAGCTTCTGGAGCTGCAAGGGCAGCCAGGCGTTCGCCACTGACGTGACTGAGCTCCTGCTTTCAGCACCACTTCCCCTTTCCCAGAGGCCAGAGCAGTGGTTGCCCCATCGCAGGGAGGCAAAAGGGCAGGCAAAGAGAGCTGGGGACACAGTGGGGCTGAGCTGGGCACGTGCTGTGGCAAGCGCCTGCCCGGGGCCTGGACTGGCATCTGGAAATCCCCCATAGGGCACACGGGTGCTGTGGCTGGGATGAGGCAGGGCCAGGTAGCACCTCCCATGCAGAGCAATCCAGATGCCCAGTTCGGTCCTTGCACCCTGCCTGGGTGAGGTGGGGTGCTTACAAACACCTCTGGGTCACAATAACCACGGCTGCGGCCCCGACGTGTGATTGTGAGCATCAGCAGTGGGGCTCATCCTTCTCTGCTCCAAACACCTCAGGAGAAGAACCAGCCAACTGCCTCTGCCCGAGCACCCAGCTCTGCTCTCCGAGCCCACTGCCACCCCTGCAATGTCCCTGCACCTTCATCTGGGAGCCCCGGGGCTGGGCCCAGCGACTCGCCCTGGCTCACCCCACATCATGCCAGGGAAGGGGCTGGGGCACCATTGGCAGCTTCCCCAGCAGCGTCCCCTGGTGCAGAGGGGCATGCCACGGTCCCAGGATGCCTCTGAAACAGCTGAGCCTGTGCCAAGAAGTTCCCAGCACCCACTGGCAAAACAGGGCTGTGCAGGCTGGCAACGAGGAGGACAGGGATGCCCTGGGTGGGGAACCCCCTGGCCTGCTGGGGGACACGGCAGCCCACCCTCCTTAGCGGATCCCCCACACCTTGCATAGCCCATCCTGCCCCAGACAGCGAGGCCCCCCCAGGCACAAGCCGCTTTGCTGGAGGCTGCATCAGCCCCACTTAGAGAAATCCCTTAATCCCCAGGCCAGAGCACGCAGTAATCCCTTGAGTGCAGCAGGATTACCAGCACTGCCCAATCCCCCTCACCCTGGGCTGGGCCTGAGCCGTGACGGGGCCCAGCTCAGGACACGGTGCTGGGACTGGACCCTGCTGCCCACATCCTCCCGCTGGTGCTGCAGGAGCAGCTGGGATGCTCCCTGGCAGGACATCGCTGCCCCACGGCCCAGAGACGTTTGACCCGCACTGCCACGCTCGCTCAGCTACGGTGAGCTCTGGGATGGGTCTGGTCTCACCGCCGTCCCGTGGGGAGATGCTGGGAACGGGATGGGAGCGCAGCTCTGGCAGGAGTGGGGGGAGCCCACATCTGTGCCACCAGCTGCTCGCCCCAGGATTTGCTCTCCGCTGAGGCAGACGGCTGGAGAGGGGCCGTGAGCTGTGGGGCAGACACTGGCATCAGCAAAATCCCACCAGCAAGAGCCTCCCTGTCGGCTCCCACCGTGCTGTGGCCCCAGCAGAATGTCCTCTGCTGAACCGACTCAGCTCAGGGGCTTCAGGGCAGCTGCGGGTTGTGTTGCCCCTGGCACAGGGACAGCAGCAAGGGCTGGAGGTGGCCGTGCTGCTCCCTGCGGCCCCCGCGGCAGGGTGAGCCGGACACTTCTGATGCTGACAGATGACCCGGGACATCTTCCAGGTAATTCCGGGAAGCTGCGAGAGGCTGCTCGCTGAACCGCTCCCCGCGGCGCTCTCCCGCTAATGGGCTGTATCTGACAACGCCCGAGCCAGGCCTCAGCGGGGCCGGGTGCTGGCACCTTATCTCACACTGTGGAAGCCCTCGCAGCCAAGCACAGTCATTTCTGGGGTGGAACAGCAGTTTCTAATCGGCTGTGCCGCACAGCTGTGCAGGGCAGGAAGGCGGCCCCCGAACCGGCACCGCCGGCAGCAGCACTTCCCTGGCACCGGCTGCTCCCGCGGGAAGAACGGCCACCAGCACCGCTCCCCACCGCGGCCCTGGGCTCTCATCTCACCCAGACTTCTACCTTCCCCTCAGCAAAGTCCCTGCTCTCGGCTCAAGGCAAAATCACCTGCCGACTACAGGAACCTGCCTCCAAGGGGCCTGGCACAGGCAGTGACCCCGTGCCCGGTCCCGGTCCTCAGCACCGGGCGGGAATGCTCGGCGGGCACGGAGCAGGGAGGGAAGCGGGAGGCAATTGCGCGGGCATGGAGGGGGAACCCGCATCCCCCGAGCCGCCGCTGCCCGCCCGGGAGCGCGTCCCGAGCCGGGGGTTTGTGACACTCGGCAGCCGCCATCGAGGCGAACCTGCCCTGAACTCTGCGGGATCGGGACGCGGCAGCTCCGGGGGGGCACCTGAGAACAAGGTGTGAGCGGCGCGGGGCAGGTGTGCGAGCAGCGGGTCCCGGAGCTCCGGGCGCGGTGCCGGGGCCGCAGCGGGGGCAGCCCCGCGGATCGCCCGCCCCCCGCGCCGCCGGCGGGAACCGGGGGCCGGCTCTTTCCGGCGCCTCCTCCACCACCCACGGCCCTGCCCGCCCGAAGCCCCGAAGGCCGCGGTCGCTCTGACACCGGGTCCCGCCGCCCCGCACCTGGGAACGGCCCGGCCCAAGCGCTCCCGCCCGCCCGGGAGAGGCGCTTCCGCCCCAGCGCGGACCGCGGAGAACCCCGGCGCTCCGCCCCGGCCCAGGCGCCCCCGAACCCCGAGCCCTCCGCCCCGTCCCGCGGGGTGCCGGGACCCCCGGCCCGCACTGACCGCAGCCGCCGCCCTCCTCCTCCTCCATCCCGCCGCTCTCCGGCCCCGCCCGCGTGACGAGCGCGCCGCGGACACGGACGGGGTCACGTGGGGACGGGGGCGGAGCCACGCCGGCCCCGCCCCCCATGCAGCCCCGCCCCTTTCCCGCCGCTCCCGATGGACGGACAAACACCGGGATTGATTCCGTTCGGTCCAACCCTTCGGTGCCGATGGACAAACACCGGCATTTATTCCGTTCGGTCCAACCCTTCGGTGCCGATGGACAAACACCGGGATTTATTCCGTTCAGTCCAGTCCTTCAGCGCCCCATCCCCGCGGGGAGCCCACCGCTGCCCCCCGCGCCAGCGCGGGTCCCGGCCGAGCGGAGGGCAGGCTTCCAATGCGGCTTGCGCAGGGAATGGGGGTCAGGGAGCGGTCCGGGAAGGCGAGGGGCGGCGGGAGACACGCTGACACGGAGCAGCACGGACGGTCTCGAGGCACTTCCCAGGAGCCCCCGCAGGTGCGGGCTGGGGAAAGGAGGGGAAGAGGCACGGAGAAGTGAGGAGGAGCCTGGCCAAGGCACGTTGGAGGCACGGCAGCGTGGGCAGGCTCCTCCGCAGGTGGAAAAGAAGCTCCCAGAAGGGGAAGGCACGACCCCAGGACAGGGGCCGCTCTCTGAGCATGGTCCACCAACAGCTCCCAGGACAGTGCTGCCCCTGGTCCTTCGCCTGGGACTGCCCCATCAGCTGTCTGGGGGATGCAGATCTCAACCTGTGAGGCAAGGAGCAGTGTCAGCCCCCACCAGGCTGCCACCCCCTTCCTCCCCCTGGGCTCACTGTGCCCCCCAGCTCACTCACCCGAGAGCCGGTGGCCCAGGCTGGCCATCTTGGCAGGATGTGACATCAACCAGAAGTTGCGCTTGTTCTGCAACTTCTGGAAGGGATTCGAGTCTCTCTTCCTCTCCTGCTTCATCTTTTTCATTTTCTTTACCTGTGCAGAGGCAGGCAGGCTCTCAGGTCAGAGTGCAGAGTCTCCAGCCTCCTCCCACCCGCCCCAGCCCAGCACACAGCCAGCATCCAACCTTTCCTTTGTCGAACTCCTGGTCCCACTCATCGATGATGGTCTCACTCCGGGCCAACGCCGTGTCCTGAATGGCATCCTGGCTGACAGCCGAAACCTCGCCCTGCCAGGTCAGGACTGCAGAGCAGCGTGGTCAGCAGGAGCACAGGGCTGTGTCCTGCCTGCACTGGGCCCCCACCAGGCCCGAGGCTGGAGCCCCTCGCTTCAGCCCCCCACCCTGTGCCATCCCTGACAGCCCCAGCTGGGTTCACCTGCCTGGCTCCAGGAGCCCTGTCACTGCCTGTGCCGGAGCAGGGGGAGCTCAGGCCCTGGCAGAACTCAGAGGGCTCTGCCTGTATCCAGGGCTTGGGGCAGGGGGGCTGTGTGGCTGCTCGCCCACCCAGGTGAGCCAGGATTACCTTGTTTGCCATAAGCCTTGTCCAACGAGTCCTGGAGCAGCTCGCCCACCACGCTGGTCTCCTGGCCCCCAGGGGCTGTGCCAGCCCAGTTGCTGGCTGCAGGGCTCAGGGCAGCCAGGGTGCATCTCTCGTCTCCAGTCTGGCTGCCCTTGGCACGAGCTGCCACTACAGAAACAGGCGGGGTGAGGACATGCTGGGGGAGCTCCTGCGTCCCTCCCTCTCCAAGGCAGACCTTACCCCAGGAGACACTGATGGCACAAGGTGTTTGGGAACAACAGGACCTTTGCTCGGGCAACTTGTCACCCCTCAAGGAGTCCATCCCCACCCCTCCTCCAGAGCACAGCTGGGGGCTCTTGGGCTGTCCCACAGACGGGTCTGGGGCAGGGCAGCCCAGGATGGGGGGCAGGATGATGGGCATTGCCAGGGAATTGCTGTGGGACCAGCAAGCGCTGCGGAATGCACAGCAGTGCTCTGAGGGGCCCGTGGGCAGGTGAGAGGCTGGCTCAGCCCTGCCAGGCACCAGACAGGGCACACGGTCACACCTTGGGTGGTGGTGGCGGCAGGGACAGCGTTGGTGGCCGGGCTGCTGACGCTTTCCATCCGCCTGCGCTTGCGGTGCTTCCTCTCTCCAGCCTCCACGCTCCAGGGTGTCTCACAAGGCTCCAGCTCAGCCCTCCTGGAGCTGGGGAAGGCAGCAGGGTCAGCTTGCTCCAGCCAGACCAGAGCAGGGAAGAGTCTGAGCATTGCAGGGCAGTGGGGTTCAGGGACACCTGCACTGCACTCGGGGAGGGGCGAACCCACCCCAAGGAAGTGGGTGCTCCAGCTGGATCCATGCCAAGGCACATCCCATCCTCAGGAAGATGAGAGGCCCCTAACCACGGCCCAGAGAGCCTGACCTCAGGCTCTCATGTGCCCCTCACCTGTCCAGTGACAGCAACCCAGAGCAGCGCTCTTCTGTCCTCTCCAATGGCCTATCTTTGCTCCTGTTTTTCTTTTTCTTCTTCTTCCTCTTGAGTGGGAAGGTTGGCCCTATGCCCAGGTCAATACTGGGCTCTGGCATGTGTTGCTTGGGCCCACTCTCCATGTCCTGACAGCCCGGACTCCCCAGGCCATCAGCAGGACCCTCGCCTTCTGTCTCCTTCCCCACAACGGATATGAAACCCTCCAGAGAGACAATTCTCCTCTTCTTCAGGGGCCTGGAGTCTTTATCCATGAAGTCCTTCTGAGACCCAATGCTCTCCTTCTTGGAGGGCCTGCAGTCTTTGTTTTTGAAGCCCTCTGAAGAGACAAATCTCTCCTTTTTGGAGGGACTGGAGACTTCATCC
>NW_020897983.1:440398-443904 GCF_003984885.1 Neopelma chrysocephalum | reverse complement strand
CCCCCCCCCCCGGGCCCAGCGGCATCCCCGGCCCCCGGGGCAGGGCCGGAGGGAGGGTCCCCGGGGACCCCTCGCGGCATCGCCAGCTGCCTTCCAGCAGCCCCCGAAGGGCAGCGCGGCCCCGGCAGCGCTGTCAGCCAGGCTCTACGTCTTCCATTAATTCACTTCACACTGTCCGTATCGATCGGCCCCTGCTCTCTCCCCGGTGCCCCCCCATCCTCCCCGCGCAGCCCTCCCCCCCCGCCGGCTGCTGCACCGCTGGGCAGCCCAGCCTGCATGCTGCATGATCCATACAAACTCACTTACTCAGGGAAATCAATGGGCTCGAAAGAGCACACGCAGCAAGGCGAGGAGTCTGTCTGGGGATCGACCGCCCAACAAGGAGACACAGAGAGCAGCAGCCCGTGCCCCGCCGCAGCCCCGGCGCCCCGCGGGGGGACCGAGGGGGCTGGGGAGGGTCCTGCTGCCACCCCCGGACCCCCGCGGGATCGGCCATCCCGGGCGGCTCCCTCCTTTTCCTCCCGGGAAGTGGCGTTGCCCCAAGGGCAGGTGCGGGGGAGGGTCCCCGCAAAGACAAGCCGACTCCCCCCGAAAATCCAAGAGGAAGCACATCCCTCCTTTATGCTCCAGCAGCCTCCAGCATCCTCCCTTTGGTCCTCTGTGGCTCCAGACAAGCCACGCTGCAGCCCTGCCTCAGTTTCCCCGAGTTTAACCGGCAGGACGGATCATGGAATCCCAGAATGGTTTGGGTTGGAAGGGACATTAAAGCTCATCCAGTGCCACCCCCTACCATGGGCAGGGACACCTTCCACTAGCCCAGGTTGCTCCAAGCCCCGTCCAACCTGGCCTTGGACACTTCCAGGGATGGGGCAGCCACAGCTTCTCTGGGCAACCTGTGCCAGGGCCTCCTCACCCTCACAGGGGAGAATTCCTTCCCAATATCCCATCTAATTCTACTCTCCTTCAGCTTAAAACCTTTTCCCCCGTCCTGTCACTGCATGCCCAAGGAAGCTGGAAGTATCTTCCCCTTCCAGCTGATTTCAGGGGGAAGGGAGGGCCCTGTTCTTCCAGGCTCATCCACGGCAGCAATAACTGGTCCTGGACTGAGAAGAAGCTAAAATTGAGGATTTTTTTGTCCCCTCTCAGGGCACCACTGGCCCTATTTGCCCTGGGAAACAGTTGCCACAGCACAGGCAGCGCCGGGGTGATTAATAAATCCTGCCAGAGGAGCTGCTGCTGTGCTGAGTTTGCCCATCAAGGAAGGAAATCTTTATTTATATATATTCTATAAACTAATTTTTGCATCATTGCAATAAATCCATCTTCCAGCCGTCAGCTACAATCTGCCCTCGGTGCCGCTCACGTGCGGCTCCGGGCGGGATGCTGGGGGTGGGGAGAGCAGGAACAGGAGCATCCCGGCACTGCTGGGCCGGGGGGGGGTCCCCAGGGGTCCCAAAATGGGGACTCAGGGCCGTGTTAGGGGGGAAAAGCAGCTGCTGGCACCCAGTTCTCACCCTGTGGGTTTGTCAGAGGGGTGGAGGGGTCCCCTGGAGCATCGAGGGGCTGGGGTGTCCCCACGCCAAGGACACAGGACCCCCAGCGGGTCCTGCTGCCTCCCCGGGGAGGAACTGGGGGAACTGGGAAGGCCTGGAGACGGCGCTGTCGGCCCAGTACCGGTAAATCCTGGCAATCCCCTGCCTGGCGGGGGGAGCCTCTTCCCAGCAGCCCCCCCTCCCCGAGGCCAGTGTGGTTGTGAGCTGGAGACACCGTGTCTGTGCTGCACAGGCTCCAGCCCCGGGGCAGAGCCGGGGGCAGCTGCGGGGGCACGGGGAGAAGCAGCAGAGCCATGGGCACGGCCACTGCCCCCTCCCCAAAACCACCCCCCGGCTCTGGGGTGTCCCCTGGGTGGGGGGTTCAGTTTTGGGGGACAGGAGGTGACAAGGCAGGTCGTGGCTGCTCTGAGCAGCTTCTCCTGGGACCTGGTGGCTTTTTGGGCTAAAACCTTGTGCAGGCTGTGCCACCTCTGCCCCCGGAGCATCCCGGGATGGGAGTTGCACGAGAAGCTGGAGTTCCCACGGCCAGAGGGATGCCCATCCCTGCCCTGCCAGGCTGGGGTGTTCCCCAGGAGCGGGATCCCTGTCGGAGGAGGATTTCAGTGCCCCATCCCGTCCCCCTGCCTGGGAGGGGGCTCTGCTGCCCGGGCTCATCCCGGCACAGCCCGGAGCCGAGTGGCCGGATCGAACACAGCCGAGGGCAGGCAGGGCAGGCAGGAGGTGAGGGCAGGGATCCACCGGGGAGATGAGTCTGCTGGGCCTCAGCCAGGCCAGGAGGCCCCGCAGCCGCGGTTCCCAGCCCGGGACTGATGGGGACGAAGGCTCGGAGCAGCAGGGGTGGAGGAAGGCTCCCATCAGCTCCCTGCTTGGCAAGCAGAGCCCCCCGAGCCCTCCCCAGGGGGTTTGCCCATTGCTGGGGGGCACAGGGCTGCCCATTCCCCTCCCCTCCAGGATGTGGGTGGGGTTCAGCAAAGCCCCCCATTCCCCCCAGCCCTTCCTGACACGGGCTGGCAGGAGGTGGGAAGGATGGTGGGAGTGGGGGGTCACCCACGTGGGCAAAGGGGTTCAGGAACTGGAAGCCCCCCGGCCCAACCCTGGGCACCCAGACCCCCACCCTGCCCAGGGACACCCACCCCAGCAAATCCCCCTGCCCTGAGGTCCCTGCAGAGCCCTGGAGGGACCCATCTCAGGGATCCCTGGAGGGGATGGGGGTCACTGGGACAGGCTTTGAAAACAGAAGCCTCTGAGCTGCTTTTCTATCGTTTCCCCCCCATTTTGTCCCTTTCCCCCCCCTTTCCCTGCCAGCCCTGGCACTGGCTGTGGAGGTAACGAAGGGCCCTGTGCATAGCAATGAGATTGATTGACCCCTGTGACCCCGGCCAGGCCCAGGGCTCCCTCCAGGGCACCCAGGTCACCGGCTGCTGACCATCACTGGTTGCCACGGTGACACCAGCGGTCCCCGGGGATGGATGGGGGGCTCTGGGATGCAGGGGGGTGCCGGGGCAGGTCAGAGTGTCAAGGCTGCTGCATTAGGGGGATGCTCCTGGTTTGGGGAGGGCGAGGGTTCATTTCCCGGCCCAGGTGGGACCCCCAGGGGCAGGTCCCTTTCAAGGGGAGCAGGACAGGGGGTGCCAGAGTGAGCCAGATCAACGGGGAGGGTTGAGGGGAGGGGTTGTTCCCTGGGGAAACTGAGGCATGGAGGGATCCAGGGTGGCACAGCAGGAACCCAGGAGCAAATGGGAGCTGGTGGGGAGTGGGAAAGAAGACTGGGGGAGTTGGGGGGCAGGGGAAGAAGGGGGTGTGGAGAGGGGTGGAAGGGTGGAGAGGGGTAGGGTGGGGGTTGGAGGTTTGGGTGGGGAGGTGTGGGGTGGGGGTGCAGGAGGAAGGGAGAAGGGGTGGAAGATGAAGGGTGCGGGGTGCAGGGCAGGGGTGCAGGGTGAGGGGTGAGGGGGT
>NW_020897983.1:420294-440298 GCF_003984885.1 Neopelma chrysocephalum | reverse complement strand
GCAGGGGTGCAGGATGAGGGATGAGGGGTGCAGGGAGAAGAGCGCAGAGTGAGGGGTGCAGGATGAGGGGTGAGGGGTGCAGGATGAGGGGTGAGGGGTGCAGGGTGAGGGGTGCAGGGTGAGGGGTGCAGGATGAGGGGTGCAGGGTGAGGGGTGCAGGGCAGGGGTGCAGTATGAGGGGTGCAGGGTGAGGGGTGAGGGGTGCAGGGCAGGGGTGCAGGATGAGGTGTGGGGGGTGCAGGGTGAGGGATGCAGGGTGAGGGGTGCAGGGCAGGGGTGCAGAATGAGGGGTGCAGGATGAGGGATGAGGGGTGCAGGATGAGGGGTGCAGGATGCAGGTCCTGCGCGGGACCCCAATTCCTGGGCTCCGGTGCCCTCTAGTGGGCAGGTCCGGCCCCTCCCGGCTCGGCTGCCCCCGCGACCCGACCCCCCTGTCCCGGGGGTCGCGGTGCCGACCCCGCCTCGTCCCCCGGGATCCACGTGGGGCCACTGTCACCGCCCCGGGGGGACACGTCGGGGACACGTCCTCGGGGTGAAGGGGAGGGGGAGGGAGCTGCGAGTGGCTCTGGGGTTAAAGCCACCCAACCCACCTTCGGGGGAGTCCGCCGTGAGGGACCCACGAGCCACTTCTGAGTTCTCACTGTCCCCTCGAGGGTCCCCCCGAACCCCGCGGGTCCCCCCGACCCCCGGCCCCGCCGACCTGCAGCTCCTCCGGCGGCCGCCGGGTGGCGACACGGGACCGGCCCCGACCGTGTCTGTCCGTCCGTGTGTCTGTGTCTGTCCTGTCCCCGCGTCTGTCCTGTCCCTGCGTCTGTCCCTGCTTCTGTCCTGTCCCTGTGTCTGTGTCTGTCCTGTCCCTGCGCCTGTCCCGTCCCTGTGTCTGTCCTGTCCCTGTGTCTGTCCTGTCCCTGTGCCTGTGTCTGTGTCTGTCCTGTCCCTGTGTCTGTCCTGTCCCTGTTCCTGTGCCCAGCTCCGACTGTGTTCCTGTCCTCTCCTTGTGCCGATCTTGTCCCTGTGCCGGTCCTCTCCTGGTGCCCAGCCCTGCCCTGTCCCTGTCCCTTTGCCCTGTCCCGGTCCTGTCCCTCTCCCTGTGGCCAGCCCTGCCCTGTCCCTGTCCCTGTGACGGTCCTGTCCCGATCCTGTCCCTGTCCCTGTGCCCAGCCCTGTCCTTTTTCCAGCCCCGTCTCCAGCCCTGATCCTGTCCCCAGTCATGTCCTTGTGCCTAGCCCTGCCCTGTCCCTGTCCCTGTGCCCTGTCCCTGTGCCCTGTCCCGGTCCTGTCCCTGTCCCTGTGCCCAGCCCTGTCCCTTTTCCCAGCCCCATCTCCAGCCCTGACCCTGTCCCCAGTCATGTCCTTGTCCCCAGCCCTCTGTCCCTCTGCTCGGACTCATCCCTATCCTTGTCCCCAGCCCCGTCCCTTCCCACCCCACCTC
This sequence comes from Neopelma chrysocephalum, assembly GCF_003984885.1. NCBI lineage: Eukaryota > Metazoa > Chordata > Aves > Passeriformes > Pipridae > Neopelma > Neopelma chrysocephalum. The sequence continues at coordinate 438,866 of NW_020897983.1, read as the reverse complement.
CCGATCCTGCGCTGACGCTCCGCATCCCGCGGGACTGTCACACCCCCGGGCTCTCTCCGTGCCCGCCCTTGGTGGCACCTGCCAGGCTGAGTCACCCTGGGCAGCCCCGGGTTGGTGGCACCTGGGTCAGCCGACCGCGGGGACACGCGGCCACACCGCGGGCTTGGCCGGGGACGGGAAACTCTTGGTTCTGCTTCTGCCCCTCTGACGTGGGGTGAGATGCGGGAAGGGACCAGAGCCCAACCCCCCCCGAGGGCCGCGGTCAGGGCACGCTCGGGGACCGGGCAGCGGGTCCTGCTGGGGCTCAGCTGGGTCCTGGCGGCCAGGATGGGACCGCAAACACCAGCCCGGGACAGTGACACGCGGGGGTGTCCGAGGCGGGGGGCGCAGCACCCCCAACCTGGGCAGAGTCGGGGGGCGCTCAGCCCAGCCCCGCACCCCGCGGAGAGGCGGGAGAGGGCTCAGCATCCCCCCATCCCCCGGAGCCTTCCCTTTCCCATCAGTTATTTCGGGAGGTGGCACTTCCACATCCCGCCGTGCCCTGTCCCGGCGGGCAGCGGGCACGGGGATGCTCAGGAGGACAGGGATGCTCAGGACCGGCGAGGGAGCGAGGCCGGCGGGGAGCGGGGGGGAGGCAGAGCCCCCGCTCCTGCCCAGCCTGTTGCGGTTGGAGCCGTGGAGTGGAAGTAACAGGCGGTGACACCGCTGCCCAAAAACCGCCACCAGAACAATAGTCGGGAGCGCGGAGGACGCAGGCGGCCACGCCGCCCCCAACGCTCGCCAAGGAGCCGGGGACATCCTGGGGACAACCTGGGGACACCCCGCACGGGCACCTGGCCTGGGCATCCCACCCGAGGGACACCCCGCGGGGGCTGGGTGGCCCGAGGGGCTGACGAAGGCACCGTTTTAATGAGGAAGGGTTGGCATTTCCGAGGGTGGCACAGGGACAGAGCGGGGCCATCGCGCTGGGGACGCGAGAGGAGGCATCGCTGAGCCCGGGGCTGAGCCGCCTGCGGCCCTGACGGGGAGAAAGGGAGGGAACAGAAAATGGCAGGAGACACAACAGAGGAGCGGGGCTGCTTCGCCTTTAAAATAATGCAGCAAAATTAGCAGCTCTGCAGTCATTAATATGCAAAAATGCAAATGAGGAGGTAATTAAGCTGCAGTCCTCCGGAGGATATTTCCATCATAATGAATTCTATTGTCAGGGAAAGAGCAGCCAGGCGGATTTATGGTGCTTACATGAATAAAAAATATGAGTATCCAAGCGGTGTCCTTGCTGCCGGCTGCTGTCCCCTGCCCCAGCCGAGGGGGGCACAGGGCACAGTGTCCGTGTCCCCAGCAGAGGAGGGCACAGGGCACTGAGGAGGGCACAGGGCACAGCGTCCCCGTCCCTTGTGCCAGCCTGACTCGCACTGCCCATCGCCGAGGCACAGCAGCAGGAAGGGACTTGGGCACCTGCAACAGGGGGAAGTGGCCTCTCCCTTCCCTTCCCTTCCCTCTGCGCCACAGCCCCAGCAAACCCCCCAACCAACCGGCAGCACATCAGTGCCCACGGCACCGAGACCTGTGCCAGGGCTGTGCCAGTTCCACGGGGCCACAGAGGGGCTGGGGGCACCCAAGCCAGGGGGTGACTCTTCCCCATGTAGGGGGGGGCTCCCCCAGTGGCACCCTGGCCCGGCCAGTGCCGTGTCTCCGCAAGGACCTGGGGCCTGAACTCGCCAGGATCCTCCCAGCCAAACTCCTGGGAGAGCTGGATGCTGGATAACACTTGGACTGTCCTTCTCTTCCCTGCCCATGGGTCCTTTGGGGGCCAGGACCCGCCTAAGGCTGGCACTGGGGAGCACAGGGACTCTGGGACACCAGGATGGTGGGGACCCCAAACTGGGAGAATGACCTGTGGGTATCCCCAGGATTTGGGGTGGTGGCAGCCGGACCTCTGAGCCACACAGGCGATGCACCAGCCGAAGAGCCACCGGTCCTTGGGCACGGGGTCAGAGCCCGCCTTCCAAGTCAAATCCCTGCCCGCGGGTGCCCCCTCTGCAGCCCCCAAACCTGGCGAGGAGGGGCTGGGGCACAGCCTTCCCCTTTCATTCCCTCCAGCGGCGGCCGCCACGGAAAACAAACCGAAACCCACCCAAAACGAAATAGTTGGCCGGGTGCCACCCTGCAGCTGCCGGCCCCGGCTCAGCCTGGCATTTTTCAAATGTCAAGGCGAGAGGCGGCGGGGCCGCCCGGCTCGGGGGGCTCGGGGGGCTCGGCCCCGGGGTGGGGGGCTGGGGACGGGAAGGGGAGAAGGGAAGGGGCGCGGGAGAGGGGGAAGGGACACCCGCAACCCTCGCAGCTGTCATTGTCACCGAGGGGTGAGGTGTAGCTGGGGGAGGCGGGTTGGATGGGAGGGAACCGGCTCCATCTTAGCGTCGATGTGGTCGAGGCGAGAGAAGACGACTGAAAAAAAAGAAGGGGGGGGAAAAGCAGGAAAGGAGACGGGCAGACAGGAGCAGCTGCTCCTGGAGGCGCAAGGCTTTTTTTCTTGCTTTCAAAGCCGCAGAAGTTGTTGCTCGCAGGCTCGGGACCCCTACACAGACACACACGCACACACACACATCGCATGCGATGTTTGGCGAGGGTGGCCAGAGGCTGGGGCTCTGCTGGCTGCCCGAGGGGCCGGGGAGCTGGAGGTGAGCTCGTCCTCATCCCAGGGCACCCCCTCGGCTCGCCCGGAGGGAAGGGTCCTCCCTGCCCTGCACAACGTGGGATTCTGAGGCTGGCACAGGGGGGCACAGGGCAGGTGAAAAGAGACCTGCTGTCCCCGGCAGGACCATCCTCCTCCTCGGCACAGCCCCAGGGCGGCACGCGGGTGCCTCTCGGCCGGGCTGAGCCCGCGGGCACAGCTCGGTGCTCCCCCCGTGCCCCCCACCCGCCGTGTGCCCCCCTCCCGTGCCCCTCAAAGCCCCCCCGCACACCTGCACAGCCGGAAACCTTCACCCCTCCCCGGTGGAGCCCAGAGCGGGGGCACGGTGGGCAGGGAGGGGGGGCAGGAGGGGGCTTACCCCCTCCCTCCTCCCCGTGCTCACCCTCTCGTCGTGGAGCAGTGGGAAAGCTCTGCCTTTCCCCAGGGGAAGCTCAGAGCCCTGATGCTCCATCCCTGGGCAGGTGGGCACCTCGCGGGTGCCTGCACGGGTGGGGGGGTCCCCCCGTGTGACACCTCCACGGAGGAGCATCAGAGCTGTGGAACCTCTCCCATATCTGGTGGTCCCCCTCCCCATCGCCCTCCTGAGCCCCGTTAGGGTCAGCAGGGGCTGGCAGGGAGCTGCGGGGATTTAGGAATTCAGGAATGATGCACGGCCCCCTCCTTGCTGTGTTCCAGCCCCACGTCCAGGGCTCACAGAGCCCGGTGTGGTGGAGGGTCCTGGTTTTCCCAGCTTTCAGGGTTCTCGTGCCCCAGGTGGGCTGAGGAGGGATTCGGAGGGTCATGTGGAAGATGGATGAGCAAAAAGGGTTTGTGGTGGTGGTCAGTAAATTGATATCAAACCGGCTCTTGAGGAGCCCAGAAGCAGAGCAGGCTGAGGGCAAACCCCTCAATTTACCCATCCAGACCTAAGGTCAGACCCCCCTCCTACCCCATGAGCTTAAGGGGCCGTGGCCGCGTCCCCAACCATTGTCCCAGAGCCACCAAATCCGTCCCCAAGCAGAGGAAGGGATCGAGGCGCTGGGGTGCTGTGCTGACCCCAGAGAAGGGGGACACCCTTGTGCCACCACCTGGGAAGGACCCCCGAGGGCATCGGGGCATCTCCTTCAGTCACGGACCCAGCACAGCCCCGCAAAGGGTCGTGTCCCCACCCCGGTGCCCCGGGGCCATTCCCTGTCCCCGGGAGGACACGAGAGCTGCTCAGCAGGGCCGGGGTAGGGGACAGCTGGGAGAGGAGCACCCGTGTTTACACACAGTGCCTTGCAAACCAGCCCCCCCCCCCGCGCATCCCAGCCCCCTCCCCCTCGGCGGCAGCTCCTCTTGAGGTTTGAGGTGACATCCTGCTTTCTGCATCTCGCTGTCACCCTGCCCCGGGGGGCCCTGGAGCGGGCAGGGCAACCGCAGAGGCAGAGCAGGCAGGGCCGGGGGGGTGCAGGTCCCCCTGCCCAGCTCGGGCTGCACCTGAAAAATGGCAGCTCTCGAATCCAGTGACTCCCCCAAACTCCCTGCACAGCTCGGGGGGGGGCAAAGAGCTCGCAGATTCCTTTCCTGAGCTCCCCATCCCTGTCTCCTTCCCCCGTTTGGGGAAAATGTTGCCAATATTTGGGTTTATAAACCACCAGGCCAGGAAAACAGCAGGCTGTAAGTGAGGGTGACATCCTGCCCAGCAGCAGGTTGGAGCAGGTGAAGCCTTTTGCATCAGTGCTTTATTCTGGAAGCACTTGCAGAGGCAGGATTAGGGATAAGCAGCAGGCTCTGCAGGGTCTGGGCACCTCCAGACCTCCAGCATGGCCAAAAAAATAGAGAAATGGATGAAAATAGAGACAAGGGTGATGCCAGGCACTCCAGCCTCCCTTTCCTGGGGTGCTGGGGGACGGAGGAGGGATGTGGGCACGGGAGCACCCCCTGTTCCCCTGAGCTAACCCAGGGGAAAGCTGTAGTGCCAGCTCTGAGTGCCGTGTGTGGGGCAGCTGCTCCCCTGGGTGTCCCCCACCCTGATGGTGGGTGAGCAGGGCTGTGCCTGGAGATGTGGGTGCCCTGGCAGGGGCGATGTGGGTGCCCTGGCAGGCAGGAGCAGGGGAAGCCGAGGCACTTGGCGCCCGTTTCTCTTCGAGCACAGCCCGATGCAGAGATAAGATAAGGTGTCTGAGGCTGCCAAGGTAAACTGAGGTCACTGCAAAACCAGATGGGTGAACGTGTCCCCACAGCCCTGGGTTACACACACACACAGAATCCCACACTGGTTTGGGTTGGAAGGGACCTTAAAGCTCATTCAGTTCCACCCCCTGCCATGGGCAGGGACACCTTCCACTAGCCCAGGTTGCTCCAAGCCCCGTCCAACCTGGTCTTGGACACTTCCAGGGATGGGGCAGCCACAGCTGCTCTGGGCAATCTGTGTAACTCTGGGCCACATCCAGGTGTGTATTTTCATTTCAGGCAGACTTGTGTCCTTCCCCCCATCTCCTGCCCAGTGTGATAAACCACCTCCTTATCCCACAGCGCCAAGGGTTGAGCAGAGCTGATGGCAGGGCAGGGCCAGGGGCTTCCAAGTCACTTTTTGCCTAATTTTGCCCAAAATCTGGGTGAGATGCTCTGTGGGAGAGTGGCAGCCCCTTGGGCAGCCAGGGGGTTTTGTATTTCACAGTTGGAGGGGTTGGAGGCTTCTCCTTTCAGCATAACCACGGGGCTGGTGTGGGTTCGGCTGCCAGGAAACCATCCTGCAGTTCCCAGCCTGTCCCAGCCCCTCCAGCTCCAACCAGCAGCACCTCCAGGGGCTGGCAGAGCTGGCACCCTGCTCCCCCTCCCTGGCACCTCCCTGGGGGGCTCCAGTCACTGAAAGCTTTGGAAGCAGCTTCCAAAGCCGGGATGTCGAGGAACTGTGGTGCCAGGGCTCTCCTCTCCCCTCTACAAATGCACTTTTTTCTCCCTTAAGCTCCTGCTTTTAAACGAAACTATCATGAACCCCCTCTGACTCCCTGACCTGGAGCTTTCCAGAGACCTCAAAAGAGGAGGAAGCTCCTGAGTGTCCAAAAACTGGTTGGAGCAGAGGCGGGAGCCCAGGCTGGGGGCTGCCTGTGGGAACAAGGGGAACATCCAAGGCTTAAAAAGGGGTAAAAGCCCCTTTGGCACCCCAAGGCCTCCTCTCCCCCCCGAAGGATGCTCCCCACAGCCACCCCGGCTGCGGGTTTGCAGGGAGCAGGGTGGGGAGGGGATGCAGGAGGTGGGGGAGGCATCGCAGGCGGATTCGAACGGGAGACGCCTGACAGATGGGTCTGCCCTACATTTCACGACTGGCTGCCGTTAATCTGGCTTCCTGCACCCTCCCCCCCAGCCCACCTCCCCTCCCTGCAGCTCAGGGCTCCCCACTGCCGGGGCGGGGGGTGCCAGGGCCCCGTGGGGACACAGGGGGAGGGTCACGGTGCAATGGGGGTCATCAGGTGTCCCCAGCCCTTGGCAGAGCCGCTGGGAACCCCCCAGCCCACAGCCAGAGTCACCCTGATCTATCCTGACCATCCCCTGTCACTTGGGCACAGCCCCAAACCCAGCCCTGGGGTGCCCGTGTCCCCTCCCGACCCCCCCACTGACCACAGCAAGGGGGAATTGGGCTTTGCTGCCACGTCCTTTCACATGCCCAGGGTTGAGCATCTCCTCAGCCTCCTCCTCTCTCTTCAGCATCCCTTAACCCACCTCTGGATTTCATCCCCTCTCCCCCCTGTGATCCCCTGTCCCCCAAAACCCTGGATGCAGGGGAGGGGCAGCACCCTGCAAACTGCCGGGGAGGGGCCTGACAGCTCCAGCCGTGGAACGGGCACCCACGGCCGGGCTGCAGGAGTTTTGGGCTCTCCCCCATTGCCCTCTGCCACCCCCCAGCAGCAGCTTCGTGCCCTGCCTCACAGGGCACGGCGTGGGGAGGATGCTGTGCTGCCCTCAGCTGCCCTTCGCTGTGTCCCCAGCCCCCCCAGGTCCCCCATCAGCAGTTCAGCCCTCCCAGGAGTTCCTGGTTCTCCTTCCTCTCCCCGCAGTGACGCGAGCCCCGGGGTTGCCGGTGTCTGATTTCACCGGGGTTGGTGCGGTCGGTTCCCCCCCCCTCCCCGCACCATCTCAGCCCGGGGAAGCGAAAGAGCAGCGATGCCGCAGCCAGACCGGGTGGGAGGACACGGCAGGGATGCACCTGCAGCCGTGGCAGAGGATGGGCAAGAGCTGGCAGAACCACGGCACCCCTGTGCCCGGCCCTTCCCGGGAGAGAGGGCTGGGTGTGGGGGGGTCGTGTTGCTCCAGCCCCCAGCACCCCCCGGGATAAGGGGAAGCACACCCAGACCTCGGCCCCTTGCTGGGGAGCTGAGCTTTCGATTTAGGTCACTCAGGGGTCACTCTGGGTGAGGTTTCAGCACTGAAGGTTCTTCCCCCAGAGGGTGCTGGGGCACTGCCCAGGCTCCCCAGGGCAGTGGGCACGGCCCCAAGGCTGCCAGAGCTCCAGGAGCGTTTGGACAACGCTCTGAGGGACAGGGTGGGATTGTTGGGGTGTCTGTGCAGGGCCAGGAGTTGGACTGGATGATCCTTGTGGGTCCCTTCCTAGGATATCCTGTGATTCTGTTATTCCATCCATGTCACAGTGGGATGAGGACAGAGCCAAACTGGATTGTTCCCAGTGCCAGAAGGGCTGGATCCAGCAGTGAGAAGGTAGGTGGGGGTAGGTGGTGCCCAAACCACCCTAGGGCTGAGATCACGAGAGAGGATGGAAAATGAGGCTGAGATGGAAAATCAGGCTCCTCTTTGCTGGTGAGGAGGCTTGAGCCCTCTCCTGCCGTGGATCCCATCACCAGGATCTGGCCAGCCCTTCCCATTGCCCTGCTCCATGGACTGGGGATGGAGCTTGGAGCAGGGACTCGCCTCACTGTGTGGTTTCTATTAGTCCTCAAGTGATGCTGAAACTCAACATCATGTCATGAAAGCCACTAAGGGAAGAAATCTGGGTAGGGAAGGGAAATCCCCCATCGGGGCCCAAGGAGGCATCTCCGTGTCCTCTCCTTCCCCTGTGCAGCAAAGGTTCAAAGGCCACAGTGGTCCTGGTATCCTGGAGCTCAGACCAGCTCCCCCTCAGGGGGTGTTTGCAGCCTGAACCTTCCTGAGCCCCCCCCTCACTGCAAGGATGGAGTGATGGAGCTGTGGAGCTTGAAGAATCAGAAAAGGCACCCCAAGAGCAGCACATTCACACCCCAAACCTTCCAAACACACCCCAAAGGCACCCAAACCTCCAGCTCAGCCGGGCAAAAACCTGCTGCCTCCTCCTGTCCTTCCTCACTGGGGTCACCCAGCCCTGCTCTGGGCCTCTTCCAGCTGGCTGGGGGTGTATTGGCAGTCCTGGGTGCTGTCCCCTTCCTTGTCCACAGGGAATATTCACCCTCAGGTCTGACAGCTGCCCTCAGGTGCTGCTGTTTTCACCTGTGAAGGTGCCGGATGCCCCACTTGACATCCTGGACAAGGCTCCCATCCCCGTCCCCTGCTCCATGTCTGACTCCTACGACAACCACCTCATTTCCTCTGTTTTTCTCCCCCTTCCCTTCTCACTCTTCCCTCCTTTCCTTCCCCCTGCCCCATCCCCCTTCCCCAGAGCCTCCTTGCCTGTGCCTCTGCCCAGGATCCAGGCTCCCTTCAGGAGGTTCTCCCACCCCCCTTTTAACCTTCTCCCACCCACGAGACGTCCCGGGCAGCAGCATCTTCACCCCCACACGCTGGTGGGGGAAGACGGTCCCCGGGGTACCCCGGGAGATCCCCCCCCCACGCCCCAGAGGAGGTGCTAAGATGGTTTCTGGGGGCGAGGGCGCCTTTTCTTTCCATTCAGAGGAGATTCCCCGGGCCCCCGCCCCCGGCGAACACGAACACGTACCGAGGGTTTCCTGTTCGTAGGCGGATGCTATTTTGGGGCCGCGGCTGCAGCGGGAAGGGGGGGGGACCCCACCTGGGGCCGGGGATGCCGCGCTGCCTCCTCGCCACACCATTCCCAGGGCACTCTCCTGACCCCAGCTGGGGTTTTGTCGATTTTAAGACAGTTTTTCAAACCCCCCACGGGCAGGATTTCACCCCCCGGGGCAGACACGGCATCCCCAGGCTCAGCCGTGCCGCGGGGACAATATCCCACTGTCCAGGGGATGTGGAGCAGAAGGACCTGGTTCCCAGGTGGTGCTTGTTCCCCTGGTTCCCAGGGGGTGCCAAGAACCAGGTGGTTCCCTGGTTCCCACTGGGTGGGATTTCTGTACAACCAGATCATCCGAACGTGACAATTTGGGGACCCCTTTCCTCCTGAGCCACGGGAGAGCCCCGCAGGGCTTGGGGGGGTGTTTTCCGGGGGTCCCAGCAGCACCCAGCAGCCTGCGGACGAAGGGCTGGATCACGGAGGGTTACTCCGGGTGTGAGGAGGGGCAGCAGCACCGTGGTGGCCGTGGGAGGGGCTTTGTCCCCACCGAGGCACCGCATCGCCGTTCCGATGGAGCGTCCTTCGCGTTTTTTCAAGGCCCTGCCCAAAAACACGAGGGGTTTGCACACAGAATTCCCCGTGGAACCTTCCGACGAGCTGCCCTGAAGGTTTGCGATGTGGGAAGGTCGAGAAGTTTCCGTGGGGGCAGGGGGAGGTGGGGACGGGGGCCGCGCTGCTCCGCGGGGCTGGATCGCTCCCGAGGGTCCCGAGCGAGGGGGGAGCCGTTCCCATTGCCCCCAGTGCCCCTCCCAGCGCCCCTCCATCCCACTGGGACGTGGCCCTGCCTGGCAGGTGCATGTGAAGGCCACCCCACCCCGGTGAGGAGCAGAAAAGCTGCTGCTGCCCTTTCCTGTGCCTCGGTTTCCCCAACTGCAAATGGGGCCGGGGGCTGCACAGACCCCCTGAGCGGGGTCTGGAGGAGCCGGGGGGGAGGGGGGTGTTCACTGCTCGCCCGCGGGTCCTTGGGGACACACATGACCCCGTCAGCCACAGCCAGGCAGGAGCTGAGCCCGGTGGAGGGGGGTGTCGGGGGTGACAGGGACCCCCGGCGAGGCGGCAGCAGGAGGGCAGAGACACTGATGTCGCTGCTCCACACTGTGCCCTAAGGAGAGGCTGAAGGAAGAGAGGAAGAAGAGGGTCCCGGTGCCCCCCTGGCAGGGAGGGCAGTGACGATGACGACGCTCTCGGTATCACTTCTGCCCCCACAGCTGGAAGAAAAGGAGCAAAGCAGGTTGGAGGACGGGACCCGTCCCTGCCGTGATGTGCTGGGGGAGGACCCTGTGGGGCAGCCCCGGCAGGCAGGGGGTGAGCTGGGACCTCTTGTGTGACTCCAGAGTGTCCTGCAGGGGTTAGTGACTGTCACAGCTCGGCTGGCAGAGACGGAGCAGTGGCAGGGGCCGCTGGGGCCATCGCTGGTGACAAATGGCACCTGAAGGGAGGGTGGTGAGTGAGGCCAAGGACGCCCCCAGGGAGCTGCCAGTGGCACGGGCTCACCCTTTGGTGGAGGAAGTGTCAGGGGGTGCCAAGAGCTGGAGGGTGCCCCAGCTCTGCTGTGGTGGCCAGGAAGGAGGGGGAACCCTGGGAGGGGAGGGGGACAGTGTGGCCAAAGGGGCTGTAACCACTGGCTCAGCCCTGCCCAGAGCCCAGCCCTGCCCACCGCACAGTCTGGGAGGGAGCTGGGGACAAACTCGCTGTAATGTGAGAGATGGGCGGGTTTTAAAGAGAGAGACAGAAAAAAAAAAAGAGTTTTGAGGCCTTTCTTCTCTCTCCCTGTTGTTGTTGTTATCCATAAATAATAATTAAACCCCCATTTCCAGCCCAGGCCACTTGTTTTAAATTTCCTGGCTAAAGTGATGTAACAGCTGTGCGTGATGCAACGCCATGTGGAATGCATCATCCAGGAAACCAAAAACAAAACTGCCTTTCTGTCCAAGCCCTCGGCACAGCTCCTTCCCCCAGCCCCCAGAGCAGCCCCCAGGTCTGGGCTGGGCACCCCAATGCCCCCCCAGGACCCAGCTCTGGGGGGCATTGTGGGGGCACAGGGGGAGGCAGCTCCCTGCTCCGAGCCTGCTGAGCTCCAGGTTCTTTTTTAATTAAAAACTTTAAAAATCAAGACCTGGCGCTTTGCTGAGAAAAAATAAACCTGTGCAAGCCCGACATGTACCCTGCAGCAGAGGGGAGGGTCTGGTGGGCTTTTCCTTGGAGTTTGCCAAATTCTCCCCCTTCTTTCCCCCAGTTTTGCCCTGCCCTGAGACCTCATTGTGATTGCCGGGGTAGCCAAAAGCTGCCGGTGGCTTCAGCAGGGCTCCTGCCACCCCCGTGTCCCCCCACCATTGCTGGAGGGATGTGGGGGCTCCCTGGCTCAACCCCCTCCACCCAGCAGGGTCGAACTCCTCCTGGGCTTCCCGCTGCTACAGGGAAAAAATCAGCTCTCCGGGATGCCCGTGCCCCTCCCTCTGCCCCATCCTCTCTGCCCTGTGCCCCGTGTCAGCTCTGCTGCCACGGGAGCCCGACCTGCCTCCGGAACAGGACTGGCCAGAAAGGACAGAGAAGGGGAAGGTAAAGAAGAAAAAGGGAAGGGGGGGGGGGGGAGAAAAGAAAAAAAAACAACAAAGAAAACAAAACAAAACAACAACAACAAAAAAAACCAACCAAGGTTGCAGTGGGAAATCAGAAGTCAGAGCTGAGGCATTTCGGCAGCCGGGGCTGGAATGTCTGACTCACACTGTGACTAAATGCAAATATGAACTCAAAGTTGCTCCTTAAAGTCCTCGGGATCCAGCGAGGAGCCCCGAGCTCCCACCGGCCCCTCGTCCCGCCGCTCCCGGCGAGGTGGCCCGAGCCGGCCGCACGCTGGCCCGCGGCTCCGGGGAGGGGCATCAGCGCTGAGCGATGCTCGGCACCTCCCGGGTTGTTCTACCCCCCCTGGAACTCCCTGGAAGGGGAGCCTGGCAGCAGGATGGTGCCCCCAGGCCTCGGTCCTGGGTGGGAAGTGCCCTCCTGGTCATGCCCCTCTTGGTGAGGGGACCCACTTGGGCTGCCCTGGTGTTTGGGGGCAGGGGGGCTTTGCACGGGGACTTAGTGCAGCCACCACTGGCCTCTCTGGGTGGTCCTGGCCCATCCATCCCCCCTGCACTGGACAGCAGGTCCCTGGTGCTGTGGGTGGCTGTCACAGTGTCCATTAACACACAAGGCAAAGGTCTGGGTCCCAAACAGGAGCAGCACCATACCCAGGATAGAAAATCAGCCCTGCTCACAGGAAATTCCAGGGTAACAGGGACTTTCTCCAGTGTATATGTAATTTTTTTTAAAGCCTGTTTCGTTGCCCAGCACTGACCTGAAATTTCACTCATTTTCAGGTTTTTAAGAGGAGGGTGGGAAGTTCTGACCAGTGTCTTGCAGCCCTCATTGGGGCCAAAGCCTTCCCCAGACAGTTTCACAACCCACAGGCTGGACCAGCCCAGCACTCCCAAGCTCTCCTGGCCAAGAACTGCAGGAAGCCTTTCCTGGACCCCACTGAGACCACTGGATGGTGACATGGGGACAGTGACAGGCCAGGGCAGGAGCTCAGAGGCAGAACAACCTGCCCCAAAGCTGCCTTTGAGTGAGTCTCCCACCCATCCCTCCCTCCACCCCTCCATCCATCCATCCATCCATCCATCCATCCATGCATCCATCCATCCATCCATCTATCCCTACATCCATCCATCCCTCCACCCCTCCATCCACCCCTCCATCCCTCCATCTTTCCATCCATCCATCCATCCCTCCATCCATCCCTCCATCCCTCCATCCCTTCCTCCATCCATCCATCCCTCCATCCATCCCTCCACCCACCCCTCCATCCCTCCCTCCATCCATCCATCCATCCATCCATCCATCTTTCCATCCATCCATCCCTCCATCCCTCCCTCCATCCATCCCTCCCTCCCGCTTCAGGTCTCAGCCTTTCCTTCTGCACTAGAAGCCATTTCCCTGAAGACTCCAAAGGGTCCTGCACCTCCTTGGTGACCTCAGCTGGTCCTTGGCTCTGGGAACGGGGCCGTGGCGCGGGGCATCCCCCGTGGGTCAGGCAGGCTCTGCCATGAGGGTTCTGACAAAGGGCTTGTTCAGGTTCCCCTGCCCGGGGGGGCCGTGTGGGCTCACACACCACTGCCACAGCCCCAACAGGCTCTTTCCATCTCCATGGGGTTTGGTGGGATGATGGCAAACCCAGCGTGGGTAGAGCTGGAGATCCACCCTGGATGCCTGGAGAGCAGCTGGGCTGCTCTGGACTCACCAGCACTGCCGGGCTCAGCACTGGCTTCCAAAGAGGGAATGTTGCATGGAGGGGTCTTCCAGCTTGGCCAGGAGCTGTCACAGGATCCCAGACTGGTTTGGGTTGGAAGGGACCTTAAATCCCATCCAGTCCCGCCCCCTGCCATGGGCAGGGACACCTTCCACTATCCCAGGTTGCTCCAAGCCCTGTCCAACCTGGCCTTGGACACTTCCAGGGATGGGGCAGCCAGAGCTGCTCTGAGCTGAGTCCCGCAGGAAAACCTGCCCACAGGGAAGGTCTCCGTCCCCTCCTTCAGCCAGTGCTGCCCTTGGAGCCTCCAACAGAGTTTTCTGCCCTGGAATCATCTTTGCAAGAGTCACTGTGAAACTGTGTTTTATTTAAGCCACAGCTCTTGGTGTTACAGGACTTGGACACAACCTCAGCTCCATTTCCTGATTTATTAGCTGGGTGTTGTCAGCAGGACCAGTTGTGAAGATGATGAAAACTGCTATCCGAGGGTTCAGGGGATGGGAACAAGGAGAACTTGAGATGTTCTTGGGCTCTTGGGAGAATCTTGATGATTCTTGGGGCTGTCCTCTGCAGGGCCAGGAGCTGGACTTCGATGGTCCTTGTGGGTCCCTTCCCACTCAGGAGATTCCAAGATTCTATGGTTCTGTGCTGCCCACACAATGCTGCTGTGTTTTATGCCTCACATCACCAGGTGCTCAGGGGATGTTGAGGTTGATCCTGAACCTACAGGCTCCAGGGCATCTCCAGGTGAGGAATGTCACCAGAGCCCCTCTGGTGTCCAGGGTGGATGTGTCTGCACAGCATCCCTGTGGCCTCCCTTTGTGTATCCCCCCCACCCCTTCTGCTTCCTCCTGCCCTACCAAAATAGCTCTAAATAGGAAATTTAAGGGGCCACGTCGTGAACTGGAAGGGGGAACTTCTCAGCTCCAAAAAAAAGCCCCCACGATGTCAGAGGAGTTTTAAGCCCTCACAGTTCCCCACGAGCAGGCCTGGGGAAATGCTTCTTGCCACGATGCTGCCACCAGGGAGGAGGCATTGTTAATTATTGGCTAATTAATTACAGGATGGAGAGTTGGGCAGAGAGAAACTTAATGAAGTTCAGCAAAGGTAAGTGTAGGGTCCTGCTCCTGGGGGGGGGGATGACCCCCAGCACAGGTTGGGGGTGACCTGCTAGAGAGCAGCTCTGCAGAGAAGGACCTGGGAGTCTTGATGGGTGACAAGCTGACCACAAGCCAGCCGTGTGTCCTGGGGCCAGGAGGCCAGTGGGATCCCAGAGTGCATTGGGAAGAGCATGTCCAGGTCAGGGAGGGGATCCTGCCCCTCTGCTCGGCCCTGGGGAGGCACATCTGGAGAGCTGTGTCCAGGTCGGGGCTCCACAGTTCAGGAAAGACAAGGAGATGCTGGAGAGGGTCCAGCAGAGCCACAAAGATGGTGAAGGGTCTGGAGCACCTCCCTTATGAGGAAAGACTGAGGGAGCTGGGCCTGGTCAGTCTGGAGAGGAGAAGACTGAGAGGGCATCTCATCAATCCATACAAATATTTCCAAGGGGTGTCAGAGGATGGTGCCAGAACCTTTCTAGTGGTGCCCAGAGACAGGATGAGGATCAATGGCCATAAACTAAAATGCAAGAAGTTCCACCTCAACATGAGGAAGAATTTCTTTCCATGGAAAGTGTCAGAGCACTGGAACAGCTGCATAGAGAGGCTCCTAGAGAGGGAGACATTCCAAACCCACCTGGATGTGTTCCTGTGCCACCTGCTCCAGGTGACCCTGCCTTGGCAGGGGGGTTGAATCTGGACGATCTCCAGAGGTCCCTTCCAACCCCAACTATTCTGTTGGATTCTGTGAAATGCAAATTCTACTTTCAGCATAGGCAAAGTGACCAAAACACCTTGGAGCAGGAAGATCTCCCCCCTGCTTTCATCCCACACTGTCCCAGCCATGGATGTTCCCACCCAGGGAACACCGTTGAGGCTCATGCCAGCTCCTGCCCATCCCAGCTCTCCCTGGCTTGGCTCTGCCCAGCCACCAGCAGCAGGAGAGCGAGGCTCTGAGGCCTAATTACAATTGTTGACAGGGAAATTATGGCCACACAAGCAAAATTAGAACATAATTGTGTTAGGGAAATGTTTTGTCTTCTCCCTGTCATCCCCAGGAGCGGAGGGCAGAGGGGAGCACAGGGAGAGGGGAGGTGCTGGTGGGAGGCCTCGCAGTGCAAGGGAACAGCCAGGCTTGGGGTGCTGTGGGGTGACACCAGTCCCAGGGGCCATTGGCACAGAGAAAGTGCAGCAGAAAAGGGGGAATGGCTTGTTTTTACCGAGTGGCAGTGATGAGGCAGAGCTCCCCCTCCTCAGGAGCAGTTCATGGCACAGGCAGGGGGGTAGCATTGCTGCTGTCCCGTGAGCCCAGGGCTCAGCCTTGTGCTGATTCCCAAAACCAGCAACACCCAGTGGCCTCCCCATCCGTGGCCTGCACCCCTTTCCATCTCAAGCCCAGGCTGCCCTTCCCCTGGCCGGGCTCTGCTCAGGGCTGGCTGCCTGTGGGGAAGTGCCAAGGCCAATGGCAATGTCCATCCTGCCATGCCATGGGTGGGATCCATGTGGGATGTGCCCTGAGCAGATGGATCCCACCTCCCACAGGAAGATGCTCCTCCCGGGGGGCTGCACGTGGCTGTGTGTGAGTGTGGTGACTGGCAGGTCCTACTTCATGTACCTGAAGGGAACCTACAGGAAAGATGGAGAGGGACTTTGGACAAGGGCCTGGAGGGACAGGACAAGGGGGAATGGCTTCCCACTGCCAGAGGGCAGGGATAGATGGGATATCACCACTGTGAGGGTGGGGAGGCCCTGGCACAGGTTGCCCAGGGAAGCTGTGGCTGCCCCATCCCTGGAAGTGTTCAAAGCCAGCTGGGATCAAAGGAGCAACATGGGATAGTGGAAGGTGTCCCCGCCCATGGCAGGGAGTTGAAACAAGATGGGCTTTAAGGTGTCTCCTAGCCCAAACCATTCCATGATTCTGCGATTCCATGTGCCTTGGATTGGCACCTTGCTGCCAGCCCACAGCTCCATCCTTGCTGAATTGGGGTGGGGGCCATCCTCACCCCCGGGATGATCCATCCCCAGTGACAGGAGATGACTTTGGTCGCTGACCCCGTTGAAATGCGGGCGGTTCTTTCCACTTGAAAAAAAAGAAAATAAAAGCCAAATGGCCCAAAGAAGGTGCAGGTGACAGCTGGTCCCAGGGCCGGCTGCAGAGGGGTCAGCACAGGGAAAACCAAACAGCTTTGCTACCGACAGCTTTGGAGCTGCCCAGGCAGGGCAGGAGCATCAGGCCTTGGCCAGGCAGAGCAGCCCAGCTCCTCTGTGACTCTTCCTTCGGGACCCAGGGTGGATTGAGGGAGATGAGGTGAACCCCTGCCCACATCTGCAGCAGCCACGTGCTCCTGCCTCTGCTCCCGCACCTGAACCAACCATACTGGGGGCAAAGCACCATCTCTTCCCTGTGGGCTGAGGGGCCCCCTGGCTCCCCAGCCCGGGCTCCTGCTCCCCAGATGGAATGTTAAAAACCCGCTGGGTAAGGGGGAGGGGGGGGAAGCAGCTCCTGGGGCACCAGGGAACGATCCTGTCAAGCAAGCAACAGGCTCCCCCACCCCCGTGAGCCAGGCAGACGTTCCACATCCAACACACGCTCCACGTCGGCACCTTTGATCCAAAGCACCTGCCAACTGCTCCGGAGCGCCGGCAGCAACGGCAAACTGGGCAGGGAAGGGGGGGAAGGACTGACAGTGATACGGCAGTGGGATCACTGCACACACAGCAAGGTGTTGGTGATACAGAGCTGGGTGGTGTCGCTGTGCTGGAGGGAAGGGTTTGCATCCACAGGGTCCCAGACAGGCTGGAGAGCTGGGATTGTGAGACCCTCAGGAAGTTCAACGAGGCCAAGTGTAAGATCCTGCACGTGGGTCGGGGCAATCCCAACAGGCTGGATAGAGAATGGGGGGAGAGCAGCACTGGGAAGAAGGACTTGAGGGTGTTGGTGGATGAAAACCTGAACATGGACATGCCCCGGCTGTGTGCCCTGGGCTGGTCCTACAGCGTGGGCAGCAGGAGAGGGGGGATTCTGACTCTCTGCCCCCTCAGCTGAGACCCCCCTGCAGAGCTGCCTCCAGCCCTGGGGAACAACAGCACAAGGACGTGGAGCTGCTGGAGAGAGTCCAGAGGAGGCCACGGAGATGCTCCAAGGGCTGGAGCCCCTCTGCTCTGGAGCCAGGCTGGGAGAGCTGGGGGGGGTTCACCTGGAGAACAGAAGGATCCAGGGAGACCTGAGAGCCCCTTGCAGGGCCTAAAGGGGCTCCAGGAGAGCTGGAGAGGGACTGGGGACAAGGGATGGAGGGACAGGACAAGGGGGAATGGCTTCCCACTGCCAGAGGGCAGGGATAGATGGGATACTAGGAAGGAATTGTTGGCTGTGAGGGTGGTGAGGGGATAGCACAGGTTTCCCAGAGCAGCTGTGGCTGCCCCATCCCTGCAAGTGTTCAAGGCCAGGTTGGACGGGGCTTGGAGCAACCTGGGCTAGTAGAAGGTGTCCCTGCCCATGGCAGGGGGTGTTCCCTGGATGGGCTTTAAGGTCCCTCCCAACCCAAGGCGCTCTGTGATGACCCCACGATGTAACACAGGGACTCCCCATCCCCAGCCCCACTGCATCGCAGGCCCTTCCCGAGGCCGGGTCAGACCCGTCCAGGCCTCACAGCGCTCCGGGGCGACCCCAGATCCCACAGCGGGGCTGCCCCGGCCCCACACCCCGGGTGGACCCGCCGCCCCCAGCGCCACCGAAGGTGCCCAAAGCTCCCCGAGGGGGCGGCGGGGCTGGGCCGCGGCCGCCACGCAAGACCTCCCGAGCCCCCCCGGCCCCTCCGCGGGGCACCCGGGGGGCCGCGGGCTGTGCAGCAGCTGCTGCCGGGCGGGGGTCCCGTCATGGGACCCCAGAGGGACCCCCCGGCCCTGCCCACCCGCCCCGCAGGGGCCGTGCCGGCGGCGCGGGGCAGCTGCGGGCGGCGACGACAACCAGCGGCCGCCCCCGCCCCGCCCCCGCGCTCGGTGGGCGGGGCCGGGAGCAGAGCGCGATGTCATTGGCCGCGCCGCCTGCCACTCAGAGGTGCGCGGCCTTCCCATTGGGCGGCGCCCCGCTGCTTTATCAGTCCATCGCGCGGAGCCCCCCGTGTCGTCACAGTTCTGCTGACCCGTTCGCCCGTCCCCCTCCGCTAGGAAACATAGTCCCCCCATCCTGGCGGTGCCTCGCAGCACCCCCCGCACCCCCGCGCCTCCATCCCGCCGGTCCCGCTGCGGCGGCGCCCGTGCCGGTGCCGCGGGCTGTGCGTGGCGAGGGACACCACCCCGCTTCTCCTCTTGCCTGTGCGGGCGGCGGAGGGATACGGCGGGGGGGGGCGCCCAGGGCGGGGGGGCGGCGGCGGCGGCGCCTATTGTTCTCCGCCGCCGGCGGATACAATGTAGCGAGAAAAGCGGCGCGATCGCCCCGCACCGGGCGGCGCGTGCGCCCCGGGACCGCCCCGCGGCCCCGCCCCGCCAACCGGGCCCTAACGCCGCCGGGGCTGCCGCCGC
>NW_020897983.1:398923-415294 GCF_003984885.1 Neopelma chrysocephalum | reverse complement strand
GGGGCATGAGGTTGGGAAAGCGGCTTTAAAAATACTGACCTGCTGCACCGATGACACTTTTAAAAAGGGCTTTGCAAAGAAAATAAAAAGGGGAAAAAAAAAAGAAATCCCCTGGCTGTTTCTTTATAGTGGTGAAGGGTTTTTACATGCTGGGCTGATTTCAGTGTTTTTTATAAAACTTCGTTGAAATGTAGTGGCTGAGCCTACAAATGCTTTGGATCACATAGAGATTTTTTTGTTGTTTTTTTTTTTTTAACCTTATGATTAATGAGTTAAATTTATTGGCCAGCTGCCCTTTGTAACCATGAATGAGTTCCTAAAAAAAAAAAAGGCCAAAAAAAAAGGGAATCTTTTATCTCATCCCAGGCCTCTCTTCCTCCCTCCCAAAGAAATATTTTTCTATTATAGCGAGCTGGCCAAAAAGATCAATCTCCCTTTTGAAAAAAAAATAATCTGTAAAATTAGGAAGAATAATATTTACCTATCTTGCAAGGTTGCCTGGAGGGCTTTATTTTTGCAAAAACACTCCGAAAACAAAAATTTTTTTTTTTGTTTCCAGTCCCTTTTGGGAGCAGAGAGGGTTCAGTTCTCACTGAGTGCAGCAGCCTGGCTGGGCATCCCCAAACACAGTCCCTGAAAAAGCAGCTGCAGGTGCTCGGCGACCCGAAGGAAAGAGCTGTAACATCAGACTTTTTTTTTTTTTTTTTTCTGCTTTGCCTTTTTTTTTTTTTTTTCCCCTTCACTTTTTTTTTTTTTAAACAAAACTAGGCAAGGACAAGAGAGCCTCCTGCGGGGAGCGAGCGTGGGGGAAGGCGAGGGGGCGAGCCGAGCCAGACAAGCGCCTGAGTGATAACTTGCCTGAACCCTTTGATAAATGAGTTGACTCTTTTTTTTTTTTTTTTTCCTTTTTTTTTCCCCCCCCCCCTCCCCTTCATTCGCCACACGCCGGGAACAGAATTGGCCCGAACTAGTGGAATTGGCAGCAAAAAACTAACATACAAGTGTGTCTGGTCAATAGAGGGCTTGTTCCTGCCGCTGGGTGCTGTGTGAGGACTCCGACTGTGCTCTCTCCGAGCAGAGTTGGACGCTGGGGACGCGCTGAGGGTTCTTCTTTTCTCGCCCCCCCCGCTCTGTCTTTTTAAAATATTCATCAATGGGGTGGGTAGTTTGCTCTAGTCATTAAAATATCTCTCTCCCCCCCTCCCCCTCGCTTTCTCCAGGACTGCCACTGTTGAGTCTGTGGGAATATGAATCAGCAGCAGCAGAGAATGGCTGCAGTTGGGACAGACAAAGAGCTCAGTGACCTGCTGGACTTCAGTATGGTGAGCGAGCGCGGCCGGGGGGCTCGGCAGGCCCCGGGGCTCTGCCGGGGCTGGGAGCTGCACAAGGGAGGAAATGTGAGCCTGTAAATTGGACATGATGGGTTTCAGATGTGCCGTGTTTGTGTGCGTGCACATGTGCTGCAACTTGTTTATTTTCAAGTTAAAGCAAAGCCTCTGCCCCTCCTCTCTCCCCCCCTCTCCCCCTCAAACGTGTGTCGTTTCCTTGCAGGGAGGGCAGAGAGGTTTTTTTTTTTCTGGATGGGAAATTTTGGGGGAATTAACGGAGTTGTGTGTTCTCTGTTTAAATGCTCACCGGGTGACTGTTTCTGCAGCCACGCAGAGATGTAACTTCAGTAGCTGATTAATCAAGCTTTTTTCCTCTCCCCAGATCCAGACTATTAAACTTTTGCTCCCACAGGTTATTTTGTCACAGTTTGAAACGTGTCCAAGCTCTCCGGCGCGTTATTTTTGCAGGAGTCGGACACTTGTGTTCCCCATGCTCTGCTCCTCTGTATCCTGGAAACCTTGAGCTGCGTTTAGGAGCTGTTTATTTTCAAAGAAAGGGGACCTAAAGAGTTCCCCCCGAAGGGTGTGCACAGCTCAGAGGGAGGAGAAGTCTCTTTAGTCACGGCAGAGGGGGGTCGGTCCCTGGCACGTCCCGTGTCGCGCTGCCGGCGGTGCTGCCTCTCCTTGGCAGGTGACTCGTGGAGGGCAGAGCTGGTGTTCAAAAGCAAACAACTGTCTGCTGGGTTCCTCTGTTGTGTGCTGCACCCTCATGGCACTTGGAGCGTGTGCCTTGCTGTTTAGATAAGCAAACGTGCTGCAGAGATAGAAACAACAGCCCCAGGAGGGGGAATAGCCAGGAGTGTCACTGCTGTGGCTCTGGGCTGGCCTGGGTCACCCAGCCCACGGCCCTGCTGGGCTGGATTTCCTGCCCCTTGGAGAGGGGAGTAAAAGTGGTGGCAGAACTGAGGTCACCTGCAGTCCTGGTATCTGTGACACCTGTGGATGTGCTGAGGCTCACCTGCTTTTCTGCATCCGTGCCCTGAGGTTCAGCAGTGGGACATAAACCTTTCTGTACAGCTGGGGTTTGTACCTGTTTGTGCTGGTGGGGGGGTCTCTCAGCCCTCACAAGAGCAATTCTCCTGCAGGAGAGGCCCAGTTCTCCCAGTGTCATCCTTCTGTTGGGAGGCTGGTTCTGTGAATTTACCAGGGATGGACTTTTGCAGTAGGATGTTTTACAGTGGGTGCAGGGGCTGCAGTGACAGTGTCCCTGTGAAACCAGGAATCAGGTCAGGGCTTGCTGGGGAGCAGCAGTGTGGTTATTTGTCCCTCTCAGAGGTCCTGGAGGTTGGCAGGAGCCCTGGGGCCTTCCACCTCCTGCACTGGGAGTTTTGAACTGCACTTAGGGTCAGTAACCCAGAATCTGCTCCTTGGCCGGGGCTGCAGCAGCTCCCAGTTTGTTTTTTCTCCCCCTTGGAAAAAAAATCCAATCCCACTCACCATTTAGAGCTTCAAAAAAAAAAAACCCCAAGACCTTTTCAAACCTAATGAACCATCCTCATTTGCATGCTCAGATCTGTATTCCCTGGAGGGGTCCTGACCTGTTCCCTCTGTACACGAGTGTCCCTGTCCTTGAAGATGAATCCACGCCAAATTTGGGTTCGGATTCGGTGCTTTTACGCTGGTGTAAACCTGGGAAGGACCAGGACTCGGTCCTGTGTTGGTGTAAAGGCTCGTGCAGCAGCACTGGGGGCGGCTGCTCTTGCAGCATCAGGGCCTGCAAATGTCATTTGCCAGCAAATGATTCGGAGACATTCCCTCCAGGATCAGTTGGCCGATGGGCTCCGACGCAGCCTGGACCAGAGCCAGCTCTGTTTCACAAACCCTCATCTCCACACACCCTTCTCCTGAGTTTGCATAAAGGGAACATTAACATCTCTCCTCCAGGATGAGTAGCTGAAATGGAAAAGCTTCCTAGACTGTACATGGTGGGTCCATCAAAGAGGCTCCTCCGTGATTTGCTCTCTCTGTGTCCTTGGGATGCAGGATTTTTGTCCACAAAGCTCCCTCTTCCAAATATATTTATATTTTAATTTGAATAAACAGGAGTGGAGCATCAGTTCTGCAATCCTTTCCAGGAGAGGAGATGGGAGGGAAATCTAGAGATATTCAGAGCAGCTGGAAGCATTTGCTTCAGATCAGTGTTTGGATTGCTTTTTTCTAGGAAGAATGTGCTCAGCCCCAGTAGCCTGTGGTCCAGCCCTGAGCGGTGTTTTGCTGTGGGAATTTTAAGATTTGGCCATGATGGGTTTGCACAGCCTGCCCTGAGTTCCTGGGCCATTAAATGGCAGGGTTGTGTGAGATGCTATAAGTTGGGCTTACAGTCCTGTCCATAAATAATGCCATTGCATAGATCCTGAGCTCCCCCAAAGCTCTGTGCCAACACAGTTTCCCAATAAGGCAAAAATCAAGGGATTCTCTACGTGAGCTGGAACCAAAGGCCCGGCAATGCAGCCTCATGGCTGCTTTGGGGTGTGCATGGCAGCACACTTACCTCTACCCTTGAACAAATTGCCTTTTATGATTGCCCCAAAGTGCAGGTAATTTGTAAGCTTGCCTTCACCGCTGCTCCCTGGCAGCCGGCCAGGACGGGCTGGCAAATCTGGAGAAGAGCTTTCCAGAAAGCATCCTGCACATCCTGCACATCCACCCCAGTGGGCAGCTCAACCCATGCATTAGGCTGGGCTTTGGGGGCTGCCAGGCTCTGCAGGTCAGTCTGGCAGGTGCAGGCTTCGTGCAGCAGGAGCTGCCCTCGGCCTGTGCTCCTGGGAGATGATGGACCACAAGGACTCGGAAATTAAGGAATGGTTCTTCCCCCAGAGGGTGCTGGGGCACTGCCCAGGCTCCCCAGGGCAGTGGGCACAGCCCCAAGGCTGCCAGAGCTCCAGGACAATGCTCTGAGGGACAGGGTGGGATTATTGGGGTGTCCTGTGCGGGGCCTGGAGTTGGACTGGATGATCCTTGTGGGTCCCTTCCAACTCGGGACATTCTGCTGTTCTATGACTCGTGGTTATTGGTTATCCCAGACCATCTATGCCACTGCTGGTGTGTTGTGGGAAGGTGTGGGCGGGTATCCTGGCTGGGCTGGGATGCTCCAAGGGCAGGGGCACCCCTGGGCACGGCCGAGCTGGAGCAGAGCAGCCCCGGGGGGGTCCGTCCGTGCTGCCGAGCGCCCGCGGAGCCGGAGAGCAGCAGCGGCTCGGTGCCAGCCGGGGGCTCTGGCAGGAGCGAGATGCTGTTAACAGCCATGATTATTAGCAGAGTATTAACCATATGCTGCGGGGAGGCTGCTGTCAGAGGGGGTTTCTGGCTCGATGAGACGGTGCAGGGTGGGCAGGGGCCTGAGCAGTCGCACAGGACCTGCCGGCTCATTTCCCCGCCGCGCTCCGGCCCCCGTGGCTCCAGCCGTGGAAGCGGGGCTGGAGTGCCTGGCTGTTGGCAGCAAGCAGAGCTCGAGCAGCTCCTCCTGCCCTGCTGGAGGATGCTGAAGCTGTGCCCTGCTCCAGCCAAGGCCCAATGCCTGCCTTTCCATGATAAACCTCTCACTTTTGTTCAGAGCGGAGCAGTTGTAAAGTTTGACTCCACGCCGCAGTGGGCGTTTGGGGCCGCAGTCAGGAAGGTCTGTCTTAGGTGAACACGTATAGAATGTCCTGCTGGCAGTGGGTTTTGAGCCGAATTCCCTCTTCTCCCCAGATTAACAGCTGGATACTTTCCACGCTGCAAAACAGATTTCAGGTTTGGAGTTCAGGCTTGAGGTTGGGTCAGCCTGGAGTTCAAAAGGTGGGAGGAAGAGAAAATGAAAACTGATTTAATTTGAAAAGTGATGTGCTGGTAGAAGTGCACAATATATGAAATGCTGCTTGATGTTCCTTGTGTCTGGCAAATTCTCTTTCTTGCCTATGAGTTTGCTGGTGAAAGTTTGGGGTGTCTTGGCTATAACCTCCCCGGGGGAGGGTGCGGGTGTTTGGATCCTCCCATGTGCTGGATTTGCCCTGGGAGAAGTGGATGGAGAATAAATTCTTTGGGAGGGGTGGAAATGGAGCTACAAGGGTGTGCAGAAGTTGTCAGCTCTCAGGGAGGCAGGAGGTAGGACTTGAAAAACCAAAGGCAGCGACTTAAGATGGGGGATTTTACATAACCGTTTCAATCTACATTATTCAAATCTAACAAAGGCCAAGTAATGACCCAATTACAACCCTTGAGAGCTCGTGTCTGGGTCCCTCCTCAATGCCTGGGTCCCTCCGTAGGTGCCAGCTCCGGTTCATCTCCTCCCTGCCCCCCTCCCAGTTTATTTTTAAAGCAGCATTTTAAAAGCAGAAAGGAAATTTGCAGTGGGTGGGTGAACTTTGCCTGTGAGCGACACACGCCAGCGAGGGCAGGCGGCACTTCACGTATGACTTGTGCCGGCTCCTCGGGGCTGCAGCCCACACCACAGTGGAAAAAGAAGCTGGGAGCAAGAAAAAAAAACACCCCAAAACACTTCCTGGGACTGCCAAGTGATGAGTGTGGAGGGGTAACCCGGGGTTCCCCCCCTCCCCGTCACCCTGCTTTAGCGGCTGGAGCTGTGCCAGGGGGGTTGGGATGGATCTCAGGGAAAGGTTCTTCCCTCAGAGGGTGCTGGGGCACTGCCCAGGCTCCCCAGGGCAGTGGGCACAGCCCCAAGGCTGCCAGAGCTCCAGGAGCGTTTGGACAACGCTCTGAGGGACAGGGTGGGATTGTTGGGGTGTCTGTGCAGGGCCAGGAGTTGGATTGGATGATCCCTGTGGGTCCCTCCCAACTCGGGACATTCCAGGATTCTGTGCTTCAGCATCCCCTGGTGTGGGAAGGGGTCTGTGACTCCTAAATCCCCTGGGGAGGGAGAGCAGGAAGGTGTTGCATCAGCCTCAAAACACCTCTGAAAGCAGGTGGAGGAGGGGAGGGCATCCCCGGGGCTCTGGGGGTGTTTTAGGGATGGTGGGCGTGCTGGGGATCACCAGGGGTGGGGGGAACCCACCTTCTGTTCTGCAGAAGCAGAAGGCTCTGGGTGCACAGTGGAACAAAGCTGTTCATTTTCTCCACTTGTGTTTGGTGCTCAAACCTCGGGTTTTTCAGCCTCAGCAAGTGCTGAGCAGAAATGCTCATGGAAACGAGCCAGCAGTGCCTTGGGGTTTCATTTGGTTTTTTTTTTATTATTATTTCTTTTTTTGGGTTCCTGGGTTCATCGTGCATCCCTTCCCCCCGTGCTTGCACATGCAGACCTGCCCTTGGAGAGAGGGTTTCTAACCACTTAATCCTCTTCCCTACCTTAAGACGAGGGAGTGAGCACAGCCTGGGTGGGATCAGCCCCGTAAATTCCATTTTCAGCAGTTTCGGAGGTCTTTGCACAAAACCACCCCCTGCCCTGCAAGGGAAGCCCTGCAGCAGTGCAGGGAGGAAGGTTGGCTGCAACCTTCGGTGTGTTGGGGTTTGTTTTTATTTTCTAGCCCAACTTCCTGAGGAAACAAGTGTCATCTGATGGTGGGGCCGCCCCAAATACCTGTGGAGCCCCTCGGGTGGGCAGCAGGGGCTCCCCCCATGGTGGGGGTCCCTGGGCAGCCCGGTGTGGGCAGGTGCTGGCAGCAGTGCCAGGATGCTTAAACACTGTTTACACCTTTGTTTAAATCCATATATGGAACATCTACACCCCGTGCATGCATATATATGATCCCAAATTTGTGCTCTTTATGAATGGCAGTTGGTTCCTTAACTGCTCTCTTTGCATCTCTACCACATTTAACTGTTTTTTGTTGGTTTTGTTTTTTGTTGGTTGTTTTTTTTTTTTCTCCCCAGCATTTGTGAAAACAAAGCTGGGCAGACTGCTCTGCACAAAGGAATGTTTCTGACCACAGCCAGACATCAGCTATGTCAGGGCATGAAACGCTGCATTTCTGTAGGCTCTTGTGCCATTACATTGTTTAATCTTCAAAGCATTAAACTTTTGAGTTGCTCAGACATTACAAAGCTAAAAATAATAAAAATTCAAATGACTTGGTGGTGAAAGTATCTTGAGTAGAAAAAGGATATTAAAATGTTAATTCACTAAACGTTTTCCCACCAGTTGTTTTATTGGCTGGAGCTCCATTTGTGTGGAGGAGAATTAGTTTTCTTTTCTGCTGCACGCAGGTGCATGTAAATTATTAAATAACAGCTTCTGAAACTCTCCCAACTTTTATTAAAAATATTTATACAGGTTAGGTGATGAGGTGTGCAGTGTTTTTGAGGAAGCTCCTGGCAGGAGAAGCTCAGTTGTGATAATGAAGCTGCAGCAGTAGAGAAAACAAGTCCCCAGAGTGACTAATACTGTAAAATAGGTTCATTTTTGAAACCTTTGCACTTGGAGTAGCTTCTTCCCCCAGACCCCGGGGCTGTGTTGGGTCCTGGGGCTGCTGGAGCAGCGGGGTGGGAGCTGCTCTGGGAGGCTGGAGGGGTGGGAGCTGCTCTGGGAGGCTGGAGGGCTCATCCTGCAGGGCTGGCGCCGAGCTCGGGCAGTGCCAGATCCTGGGGCTGAGTCACCTCTGCCTGTGCCAGCCAGACCCATGGGCAGCCCACGTCCTGCCCAGGCACTGTGTGTGTCCAGAGAGGTGGGATGAGACCCGGAGTGCTGTGGGAGCTGGGATGGGGAGGGGTGAAATGAGCTTTTCGAGGTGCTGCAGGGTCGTTTTTGTGCTGGGTTTCTATGAATGGAGTTGGCCCCGTGGGCACCCTGCAGGGAGGGCCCTGGTGAGCAAGTTAGGGAAGAACCTGCTGGGTTTGACCACAGCACTGATGCTCCTGGGCTGGTTTTTGGTTGCACACAAGGAACCAGGCACGCTGTGGACACAGGAGCATCACAGAATCACAGGGTGTGCTGAGTTGGAAGGGACCCACAGGGATCAGCGAGTCCAACTGCTGTCCCTGCACAGGGCCATGCCCAAGAGTCACACCCTGTGCCTGGGAGCACTGTCCAAACACTTCTTGAACTGTCTGACTTGGTGCTGTGACCCCATCCCTGTGTCAGGTTGTGTTAGTGCAGAGCTGCTCTCCTGCCCCTCCTGCAGCTGATCCACGGAGCAGGGACACGAGGAGAGGGAAGTTTTTTGCATCAATAAAGTGCTCCTCTTCCCCCTTTCCTCCCCCAATCTGACCCCTTTGCAGCAGCACAGTAAAACTAACAGACTGAAATCTCTTTTCTCTTCCCTTCTCTCTCATCTTCTTGTTTTTCTAGATGTTTCCCCTGCCAGTGGCTAATGGAAAAAACAGACCCACGACCCTAGCGAGCACTCAGTTTGGAGGATCAGGTACTGTCATCTTGCTTTTTTTTTTTCCTAATACCATAATGATTCTCGCAATAAATTTGTGTTTGGTTCCAGAGACACCAAAGGAGGGGTTGGTGTAGTTCTGTTATGTGTTTTTCTGGTGATGGATCTGCTGCTGTTTCTCTGGATGGTTTTCTTGTTGCTCCGTGTGTCTCTGGGTGGGCAAAGCTGCTCTTGCTGATCTGTCTCCTGTTAAGAAGTTGCTGCCTGAGCTGGAGATTGTTGTCCCACCGCTCCAGGATCCTGGGAGCAGACAATCAGGGCTGTTCTCTAAGCTGCTTAGACATGTCTGCACTGCCCTGGAAGACTTTTGCTGTTCCTTTTTTGAAGACGTGGTGGTGGTGGTTCATTCCTGGGGCTCGGCTGCAGTTTGGGTGGCTGCTCCTTGCAGTCCCTCCAGAGGCTCCCTGGGTGGGATCTCAGCATTCCCGAAGGGATCTTGTGAAGCCTTCCTGGCTGGATGCTTCCAGGGTGCCAAGAGGGGGCCAGGGATGCCAACATCCAAGGAGTTGCTTTGGGAGCAGGACAGCTCCGGGGAGGAGGAGGAGGCTGGTGATCTGGGTGTGATGGAGACTCTGCAGGGTGTGTGGCTTCAGATGTCTGATGGGAAATGTGCTGCTCGTGGGTTTGAGGCTGAAGTGGAGAATTCCTGGGCAGTGCTGTGCTGGATTTTTGATGCCTGAGGAAGCTGCTCTGTGGGGGGCTCACACGGCCCCTGACACGTGGGAAGTTCCTTCATTTGCCCTTCTTGCTGAGCACCTTGTGGATGGTTAAAACTCAACCTTCTCTACCGTGGGCTGACTCCAGCTGTCCAGGGAAACCCCTGGCCACGTGGAACAGCCATGCTGTGCCATCCTGGAGATTTCTGGAGAGCACCTTTGGTGCCCCAGCGTGTTGTGGGGCACTGGGGAACCTGCAGCAGCAGGATGGGGGGCTCTCCCCTGCCCTGCTCTCGTACCCTCTTTGACCAGGGAAATGTGCTGCTTTGGGATTGAGCCGTTTAGCTGCACATCAAGATGGTTTCGAGCAAACACTTTTCCAGGGAGGGAAGCTGTTGAGTGGGCTGGAGGAAATTGGAGGGGGGGGAAAACTCTCGGGTTAACCCAGATGGAAGCCGATCTCTCCAGGCGAGTGTTCCTTGCGCGACTTCTGCTGTTAAAATAATCCCACAAAAGACGTGCTCCACACTGGGGGGGAGAGGAGCAATGGCATTCATGTGTTTCCTGCTCGGAGCCTGTGGTGCTGGCCAGGAGCAGAGGCACAGCCGGACCCCCCCTGCTTGGCTCCGCAGCCGCCGGAACGACACCGAATCTCTGACCCCCCCCCCCCCCCCCCCCCCCCCCGCCTGGCCCCCCCCCCCCCGGAAGCCCCCCAAACCCCCCCCCCCCCCCCCCCCGCCCCTTCTCTTCTTTCGGGTGAGTGAAAGGTAACGTTGACACCACCCTTCCTCTGGGCTGCTGCTCTCCGGGGCTGACTGTGAGAAGTCATGAAAGCAGAGCACTGGTGTTATACAACTGAGCTGGAGGACGTTGCACAATCCCTGCTGTCCCAGGCCTGGGCTCTGCCAAGGCTCCCTCGTCCCGCCGTGAGCATCCTGGATTGGGAATTTAGCTCTGGGAAAGGTTTTGCTCCAGCAGCAGAGTTATCCCTGGGGCAGCCATCCTTGGCCTCACCTCAGGGCGGGGGATACATTTCGTTTGTGTGTTGGCTTTGGGGCTTCTCCCTATTCCTGAATCTTTGGCTTTTTGCTGGTGGAGTGAATGACTGCGGGAAGACATCAGTGAGATGTTCCATGCTGTAATGGTTTGATTTAGGCCTTCCCTGGCAACCAGGGGTGTGCTCTGCCTGTTAGAAGGCTCCAAAGGGTCTAAACAAGGTCCTAGATAGTGGCAAGTGGTTGTTTTCATAGTTTGTGGATGTTCTACCTTTATTCACTAATAGTCAGCAAGGTGCAATCAGGTGCTAGTTAGAATCATAAAATCATGGAGTTCCACCCCTGCCATGCCTTCCACTAGACCAGGTTGCTCCAAGCCCAATCCAACCTGGCCCTGATCATCCCCAAAGGTGGTTCATCCCCAAAGGTGGTTGATCCCCAAAAACATACCCAGCCATCCAGCTCAAAATTTGATTTGAAGTCGAATCTTCACTAACCCTGATGTGGTCAGAGGGTGAAAAGCAGATGGTCCTTGGATTTGGGGACCTGGGCTTGCTGAGGGAGCAGAGTGTCTCACAGCCAAGCCATAATCTGGCCCTGGAGATTAACTCCCTAAGGCTTGTCATGCAGGAAGGCCAAGGCTTCATCTTTGTTGTGCCTTGTGTTTCCAGCACTCCTGCTCAGTCAGGGCCTGTGCCACCAATGAGGGCAGAGCAGCATTTCCTCTCCATCTCTGCCCAGAAAGGAGAAGCAAACACTGATTTGTGTAAGTCTGAGCTCAGTGCTCACAAAGCCCCATCTCAGTGCCAGGATCTCATCATTTGGGCTCATTGTATTAGGCCCAAAATAATAAACTGATGTTGTCCTACGTGCCAGAAAAATTGGCGTTTCATCCCTCTGTCCACACAGGATGGGATCCCATCATTGGGTTGATGGCATTTGGGCTGGACATGGGAATTCATGGCTCCCCCTTTCCATCTCTCTCCTCCTCCTGGAAATCCTGGAGCAGTGTGTAGCTTTTATGATTTTTCCCCTCCAGAGGAGCTGTTTCCTCAAGGCTCTTTCCTCCCCAGGGGAAGTGAGGAGTGAAGAGAGCAAGGCACTGCACTGACTGATCACTGCCATCCAAAATGCCCCACTTGCCAAGAAAAGGTTCTTGCTTCCCAAGTGCAACTGGTAAATAAGGGAGCACAGGCATTTGAAACAGTGCTTCAGGAGAATCCCAGCTGTAAAATCACATCAAATTCAAATCCTTTTCAAATCCAAAACTTCTTTACCAGAGAGGTTGTTAACCATTGGCACAGGCTGCCCAGGGCAGTGGTGGAGTCACCATCCCTGGAAGTGTTCAAACAACACATGGATGTGGCACTCGGGACGTGGTTGAGTGGTGACCATGGTGGGGTTGGACATTATGATCTCACAAGTCTTTTCCATGGTTCTGATCAGCAATTCCATGATTCTGGTGATTGCCCAAGGTGTTGGTGACCCCTTTGCCAAGGGGAACCCGTTTTCCTCTCCCGGACCATAAAAACCCAAAGTGTTAACCCAAACCCTCCAGCTTCGAGATCCCTCCTCTCTTCCTATTTGCCTCCTGTGCTTTTATTTTAAGCTCTGCTGCCGCTGTTTCCCTCGTTTCTGTCCTCAAATGCTCCGGGGAGGAACTGCTTTCGCTCCCCCGCCGCCCGGACAATTCAGCACCTCCGCTTTTGCCTTTTCTTGGCAAGGAGAAACCCAACAATTGCCACGAGTTTGGAGCTGACGTCACACGGCCCGTGTCTGCGGCATTTATAGCACATATAGGTCACCACGGGAAGTTGGTCCTCCCGGGGCTTGGAGCTCCAACCCAGTGTTTTCCAGCCTGGGCCGTGGGTCATTGGGGTTTTATTTTAGCCCGTCGTGCCCGTTGTCCTGCCCTCAGAGGCAGCGGTTTCACCGGCCCCTCCCTGAGCTGTTTGTTGTTTGTAGTAGCAAATACATTGTGAGCCGTGTCCTCCACGGTGTCACAGTTCATAAATGACTAATCTGAGCAGCACCCAGCTCCCTGGCAGTGCTTCCTTAAACCTGCCTGGGGCTGGATTTCACCTGGAAGAGACCATTTTAAGGGATGTTGGGACGGCAGCAGTGGCAGGAGGCAGCGAGGTCGGGCTGTGCTGGGGCTGGTGCCCTGTGGCTGCTGAGCTTTCGTGCAAGCTGAGCCTTTGCCTCAGCAAAGGAGTTTGGGCTCTGCAGGGCAGGGGGATGAACCCAAGGTAACACATGTCCTGGGGCAGCACGGGAGCAGCACTTCCATCTGTGGGTAATGTGGAGAGTGTTCAACCATCTCACTCCACATCCCTGGTGTGGGGTGTCAGGATTGGGTCCTACTGGAAGAGGAGCCCGGGGGTCTTCTGCTCACAGACAACAGATAAAACCTCTGCTAAAAAATAGGGGGTTTTTTGGTTTTTTGCCTTTTAAGCAAGCTAATTCACCACTAAATGCCTTTTTCTTCTTGCTTTGTGCCAAAGCGAGCTCCTTGGCTTGGGCTCTCTGGTGGATTTGGGGGAAGAGTCCCCTCCTGGCCTGTGCCGTGATTCCCACCCCCAAAATTTGTTGTGTCCCTTCTTGCTCGTGAGCTGAGGCTCCTCGTGGGGGAATTGCTTTGATCGGGGGAAGTTCATCACGTACATTTGAAGCTGGCTGAGCAGGGAGTTTTTCAAAGAGTTACAAGCTGGTGCATGTAACAAATTTTAAGTTATAGTCTAGTGAACAAAGCAAATGGATTCTCCCCGGAGGGAGGCGAGTCCGGATCCCCTTTGAAACCCGCTTTAAACAACGCTCGAACCTGGATACCTGTGGCAACAGCACTGAAAGTCATAAATTCTATGAAAGCTGGGGTTGTCTCTTTAATTGGTGCTGTGGGGGAGCTGTTTGAAGGTTTAATTAGTTACTGTGTGCAGGCAGCCCTGTGTCAGGAAGCCCCGAGTGGGCCGGGCAGGATCTGGTGCCCGTGGTGGGAGCAGGATGGTGCTGGGCTCCACTCTGCTCGTGGGGCTGGGGGGGTTGGCAGTGAAACCATGGAAGCTGGGGCTGGGAAGAGCCAAGCACAGCGTTTTCCTGTTGCCCTGCTGTCGAGTCTCAGGCTGCAGAAACCCATTTGCAACTGTTTTCCATAGTGAGGAAAGCGGGAGCTTTTATTAGAAAGGCTGTATCACGTTTTCCTACAAACTGCCTCGAGTTCCCACATGTTTTGCTTGTGCTGAAGTGGGAGTGCTGGGCTCCACTTGCTATTTTGATGGATGATGAAAGGCAGACGTGAGGTGTGCAATATGGGACTTGGTGTTTTGAGCTGGCACTTGCCATGAAAGTCCAGGCTCCGGGCTGTGTGTTTGCGGGGTGTGTGTGACCCTCAAACTGTCACCAAACACAAAAGCCACCACAACAAAAAGGGCAAAGCAGGAAAATTCGCTTGCCAGCCCGTTGGTGTGACCATTTGTTTCAAAGTAAATGTTGCTGTTTAGCCATTATCAAAGGAAATCAAAGGAGAGCTGGGGCTGTTCAGACAGGAGTAGAGAAGGATCCAGGGAGGCCTGAGAGCCTCTTCCAGTGCCTGAAGGGGCTCCAGGAGAGCTGGAGAGGGACTTTGGACAAGGGATGGAGGGACAGGACAGGGGGGAATGGCTTTAAGCTGAAGGAGGGCAAGGTTAAGGTGGGATATTGGGAAGGAATTGTTGGCTGTGAGGGTGGGGAGGCCCTGGCACAGGTTTCCCGGAGAAGCTGTGGCTGCCCCATCCCTGGAAGTGTCCAAGGCCAGGTTGGACGGGGCTTGGAGCAACCTGGGCTGGTGGAAGGTGTCCCTGCCCATGGCAGGGGGTGGCACTGGGTGGGCTTTAAGGTCCCTTCCAACCCAAACCATTCCATGATCCTATGGAGAAGCCTTGCCATGGACAGGTCAAGCTTGCAAAGCTGTGAGGTCTCATTAGCCTGGAGGGAGACAGATCCTGCAGCCCCCACTGCTCTCCACAACTCTGGAGCATTTCCATTCCTGCTGCTGGCAGAGTCCACTCCTGGGGTGTAGGAAGATGCTGCCAGGCATGGCAGGGGTACCCTCAGGATGCTGCAGTCCCAACTTCTCCAGTATCAAAGCCTGGAGGACTTTCACTGAGGTTCATCTCCCTAGTCAAACTTTCTGCTTTGTTTTTGTCTTTGCCTTTGGGAAGCTCCTGCTCTTCTCCCTCTCCCTTTTCTGCTCCCTGTTTCTCCCATGGGGTGCATCCCATTCACCAGGATCCAGAAAGCAGGAGTCTGGAAGAAAAGACTTGGAGGGCCCAAAAACTGGGGCAGGGAGTGCAGGTCTGCAGGAAATAGCGAGGGGGAAGAAATGGCAGGGGAAGATCTTCACACCTGTGTCCCTTAATCCAGCGCCACATCCCAGTCTCATCTCTGATCCTGGTGTCCTGGGCTGCTTGTTCCTGCTCCCAGGGCTGCCCCACCTGGGCAGAAGGTTCCCTGTGCCTTTGCAATGAGTTTGAAACAGAATCCCAGACTGGTTTGGGTTGGAAGGGGCCTTAAAGCTCATCTCGTTCCACCCCGTGCCATGGGCAGGGACACCTTCCACTAGCCCAGGTTGCTCCAAGCCCCAAGTCTTGAAATAAGAAGGTCTCTCTCTTCCCCACAATCAATTTTTCCCCTTTGAATTTTATTGCAACACTGCGAGTGAGGGTGTCCTGTCCTGCCAGAGACATGAGGTGTCCTGTCCTCTAATGGACATGGGAGGAGTGAGATGGGGAAGAGAAGGACCAGGGTGACCATGCTGTGAGGGTGCCCTGGCAGCAGCTCAGTGCTCCTCTGGCAGCTGGGGAGAGGCAAATATAACCCAGTCCCTTGTCTTGGTGCGTGTTTGACTTCGGAGGTTAAGGGGTGCCTGTTTTCAGGGGAAGGTGGTTTTGGGGGTTCTTTTGGGTTTTTTCATTCATCTCTCGCCCTGGAGAAGAGTCCTTCTGACTGGATTTGGGATTTTGAACTAGGAAAGAGCCCAGAGAATGCTGGGGGTGCCAGAGCTGTACTGAGATAAGCGACAGCTTTTGTTTAGAAACTGCCAATTTGCCACAGACCTTGTTTAAGCACAGTTTTAGCTATGCCAGGATTGCTGAAGCAGTGCAGTGCTCTCTCTTCCTGGCAGAGCTCTTTCCTTCCTCTGATGAGGCAATTCCTACCAGTGGAGCTGTGCCTGCTGGGGGGCTGTGATGGGATCAGGATCTTATGTAAAAATCACGTGCCTGGGCTGAAGCTGAGGTGAGGCTGGGCTTGGTGTGTGCACCTTCTGTGTGTCCAAAGAACAGGTACAAGCTCCAGCACCTGCTTGTCTTTTAGTGAGAGGAGCTGTTGGGTAGTAACCAGTGAGTAAAGAAAGTAGGTTTATGTTAGATACTGGGAAGGAATTGTTGGCTGTGAGGGTGGGGAGGCCCTGGCACAGATTGGGCAGAGCAGCTGTGGCTGCCCCATCCCTGGAAGTGTCCAAGGCCAGGTTGGACAGGGCTTGGATCAACCTGGGCTAGTGGAAGGTGTCCCTGCCCATGGCAGGGGGTGGGATGAAATGAGCTCTAAGGTCCCTCCCAACCCAAACCAGTCTGGGATTCTGTGCATTTCCTGCTGTCACTGCCCTGTTCGTCCTGCTCTCTTCTCCATTGCCAGGGTCTCAGTATGGATGTTCTCCAGGAGGCAGGACACTGGGATTTGGTGCTGGATGCAGCAGCTCTGCCTCAGCCCACCCCGGATCCCGGGCTCCCGGCGCTGCCCGAGCGGCACGTGTTGGCTCAGCACCCCCGGCTCGAGGCCGCCACGCTTGTTGTGCCCTTTCCAAAGGAGAGAGATGGCTTTGGAAGGGGCCCAGCAGGTCTGGCAGGCGCTTCTGCTGGACCTCACTGCTGCTAATTTCAAATCCTGCATGCCCTGTGGGGTGCCCTGCTCCAGCACGTGGCCCGCGTGTGACCAGTTCCTCGGCCTGTTGCCTCTCCCTGGTTCGTGTTTGTGTGCAGGGAGA
>NW_020897983.1:385962-395923 GCF_003984885.1 Neopelma chrysocephalum | reverse complement strand
GCGTTTGGACAACGCTCTGAGGGACAGGGTGGGATTGTTGGGGTGTCCTGGGCAGGGCAGGAGTTGGACTGGATGATCCCTGTGGGTCCCTTCCCACTCAGACTATCCCAGGATTCTATGGTTCTGTTAATGTCTGGCTCCTGTTTTCAGCCTCCTGCTGCAGTTGATTCACTGTGGCACAGGGCACACAGGGCTCCTGCCCTCCCAGGCCTCCTCCCTCCCTGCCATCCCAGGACAGGGTCCTGGCCAGCAGAGCCCCCCACCAGCACAGCCCCAGTGGGCAGGAGCAGGACTGTGGTGTTTGCCCTTTTTGGGAATGCTGTAAGAAGGTGGTGACTCACTTTCCATGGAGCTGATAGTTACCCTGCTCCTGTCTTGGATTTGTGTTGTGTAGCCAGCAGGATTATTTATAACTTAGCCAGCATCCCGAGCCTATTGTTTCTGCAAAGAGCAGGAATGACTAGATGACTTCCTGAGATTTTTTTTTTTTTGCCACCCCCTCATTTTTTATTTTTTTAAAAATCTGCTTTTCCTTCCAAGTATTATATTCGCCAGTTGGATGCTTTCCCCCCACATCTTCCCCTCCTGATTGTGCATTTGTGCTGCTGACAATCCCACTACCGGTGTCGCTTTTAACTCTAAAATCTCTCCCAGGAAAACCTGGGGGCTGTGCCCCAGGAGGGCTGGGGCACCTTCCCATGGCACCAGTGGCTCTCTGGCCTTTTGCAGGTGCTTTGGGCTGAGGCACGAGGCTCCAGCAGTGCCATTAATGGGAGGACACACATCTGCACTTGGCAGGAGGTGCCTTTCCCAGGGGATGCTTTGGGGCTTCTCTGCATCCCAGGAGCAGAGTTAGTCCCTTCGAGGGTTGCACCATCGAGCTCCAGGTCAACCTTGTTGTTGCTGCCCCTCTGAAGGTGCCACTTGGGGCAATGAAAAGGCCTCCCCTGACCCCAGGGCTCTGCAGGGCAAAAGTCATTTCCATCCTGGTGCATCCAGCCCTGGGGATGTGGCAGTGGTGGGCGTGGAAATGGAAGAAGTGAGTCCTGAGCTGCAGCCCTTGGATGTGCAGCCACTCACCCGGTGGCAGTGGTCCCATCTGGGCAGGGTTTGCCCTAAATCCTGAAGCTTTCTGGGATTTTGTCTTCCCTGGCCTGAGGAGCACAGGCTGTGTAAAGTGGGAGCTGCCCCTCAGCCTGTGCCATTGGGAGATGCTCAGACACAAGGACATGGATCTCAGGGAAAGGTTCTTCCCCCAGAGGGTGCTGGGGCACTGCCCAGGCTCCCCAGGGCAGTGGGCACAGCCCCAAGGCTGCCAGAGCTCCAGGAGCGTTTGGACAACGCTCTGAGGGACAGGGTGGGATTGTTGGGGTGTCTGTGCAGGGCCAGGAGTTGGACTGGATGATCCCTGTGGGTCCTTCCCAGCTCAGGATATTCTGTGATTCTGTTCCTCTGTTCTCTTTGTCCATCCACCTGCAGTTCATTCACTGTTGATCCCACAAGGCCCAGCTTTAATTAAGCACTTCCCTGGAAGTCAGTGGGTAGTGACAGTGCAGAAAGGAGGGAAGGGGCAGGGTGGGTTTGGCCAACTCAGCCCATCTGAACCTTTGGGAGGGACCTGCAGGTTGGGCTTCCTTGGGGAGCACCACCCAGAGCCCCAACAGCTGCTGTCCACAGCTTCTCCTCCCCCAAACAGCCCTGCCTTGGGTCTCCTCACTGGACACTTGTCCCTGAGACTCCCACTTTGGGTTTGGTTGAGGCAGGTTCTCCATGTGGCCGAGTGGATGCTCCGAGGTGGAGCCTCGTTGGTGCCCATCCCAGCTGTGCTCCCTTCCTGAGCTGCTGCTGGGCTGGGAGGGAACGAGCAGCCTCGGAGCTCCCAGTGGCTGCAGAAGCCACGGGGGCGAAACAGCTGAAGGGGAAGGAGCCTGGGCTGCCTTGTGGGCAGTAGAGACCCTGCTCAATCCTCTCGGTTTCCATCGGTTCAGAACTCAAAACTCAGCACTCGTTTATTTTTAAGCTGCCGTTTCCAGCCGAGGGCCAAAGGCCTCTGCTCCTCCTCTCCCCATCAGGGGCTAAAAGCTGCCCCTCCAGCTCCCAAGCTGCCCTTTCCCAAGCTGCAGGGAAGCTGCAGGGAAGATGGGCTGGCCCATCTCTGGTTCTCCCCCTTCCCAGGGCTCGTGCCACTGTCCCTGTGCTGGCTTTCCAGGAACCGCCTGGCTCCGCAGGGAAGCGTGAAGTTGATCCAAGTGGAGTTCTGTCGTGCTGGAAACACCACTCGGGTGTGAGCAGCTTGGAGTGGAAAATGAGTCCTGAATACTGTCCTGTGGGGGTTTTACATGCTCTTCAAAGAAGAGTCATAGAATCAAGGAATGGTTTGGGTTGGAAGGGACCTTAAGGATCATCTCATTCCACTCCCTTGTCATGGGCAGGGACACCCTCCACTAGCCCGGGTTGCTCCAAGCCCCATCCAACCTGGCCTTGGACACTTCCAGGGATGGGGCAGCCACAGCTGCTCTGGGCAACCTGTGCCAGGGCCTCCCCACCCTCACAGCCAAGAATTCCTTCCAATATTCCCTCTAACCCTGCCTTCCTTCAGCCATTTCCCCATGTCTATCAGTCCATGCCCTCCTCATAGCCTTCTATCTTTCCTGTGGTGCAGAGCACCAGGTGTGGGCAGAAACTGGAGGAATGTGTGTCACATGAGATACCAGGCTTGAGGCCGAGATGATGCTCCGAGAAGGGCTCGGGAATTGAGGCATCTCAGGGAAGTGATGTCTGGAGTCATGAGCTCACAGCAAACTTTGGGGTTGGCTCTCGATTGCTTGGTGCAGAAAAAATTGGAGGTTCTTTGGGCCAGGCCCTTCATTTGCTTCCTGAGAGAGCTGATCCCAACCCCTTCTGAGGTTTGTGCATCCCAGAGGGTGCCTGTGCCGGCTACTGGGCTGCTTCCTTCTCCTGCTGGTCCTCGTTCCTGTGGGGTTTTCCAGCTGCTGTTCCCCGTGCCAGGGCACCCTTGTGCTGCCTCTGTCCCATCCCAGACCCTCAGGTACTTTGGTTTCCTCCCCCAGCTGGAGCCCACAGGCAGTGAGTGATCTCCCCAGTAAAGCACTGGTACGGTTCCATCCCACCCTGGAGTGGTGGGAAAAGCTGTGCTGGATGGCACTGAATTCCCCCTCCCTGCTGGTCCTCAGGTTCCTTTAAACTGGAATGCATGGAAAATCAAGCTGAGTGAAAAGATGGGGAGCTACAACACTCCCCACAGTGAAACCACGGGAGCTTGGGACAGCAGGACCCGAGAGCCAGGCAGGAGAGTCTCCCCCAGCTCCTGCCTCTGCCAACCCTCCTGGGTCAGCTCAGGAATAGAGAACAGCCCTTCTCCCCCTGCTTGCTTTGTATTTTTAAAATCATTGTGGTTTTTTGTTCTGTTTTCTTTAAATAATTTTCTAAAAAGTTGAAACTGTAGAACTGGGTTTTTTTTTTTACCCGAAGTAGAAAACTGAAAGATGAGTGAGACGTTGTGGTTTGGAGCACCAGTTGTAAATAGAGGTTTTTCTGGGTGCTCCAGCATGCCAGGCTTTCCCACCTGGAGAGCACAACTGCTTCTTCCAGAGGTGGGTTAAGAGCTGGAGTTGTGTTTGTCCACATGGGTATTTCAGGGATAATCTGTGTCGCTGTGTATTGTGCTGATATATATATATATATGTAAATGTGCTGAGATATATATATATATAAGATATATAAAACTCAGCTGGCTCAGCTCTGGGCTCTGCCACATCCCCAGCTCTGCCCTCATTTTTGGGCAAGTCTCTCCATCTGTACAATAGCAGAAAGAGTTTTGTTCCCTGGAGAGGCTTTGAGGTTTAACATTTATAAAATGCTTTGAGATCTGCAGATAAGGAAAGCCAGACAATAACCAGTGCTCAGGGCCGTGCCACGGGAGCCCCCGGGATCACCACGGCAGAGCCAGGGTTGGGTGGAGGTGGCTTTTGGGAGAGGGCAAACAACTGCTCCAGCTGCAGCCCTGGTTGGGAGCCCGGCGAGCAGGAGGGGTGCTGAGCCGGCCTGTTAAGGAGATAACACAATGGAATCACAGGGTGGTTTGGAAGGGATCCTAAAGCTCATCTCATCCCACCCCCTGCCATGGGCAGGGACACCTTCCACCAGCCCAGGTTGCTCCAAGCCCCATCCAACCTGGCCTTGGACACTTCCAGGGATGGGGCAGCCACAGCTGCTCTGGGAAACCTGTGCCAGGGCCTCCCCACCCTCATCTGTGACTCGGAGCACGATTGAAGCACTTGGATGAGTTTTTCCAGGGCTCCCTGGGAGCGATCCTGATCTGGAAGAGCCGCTGCCCGGCCGCTCTTTGCTGTCCTAAAATCCCCCGGGTGAACCTGACCCACTCCATCAACTTCATTAACTTTCCTTGCGCTGCCTCTGCCCGTCCTCCCCGCGAACCCCCGGCGGTCCCCAGACAAAGGCAGGCAGTGCTGGGTGGGCAGGACGAGGAACCGGGAGCTGCTCCTCCCCGAGCTCCGGACGGGTGGGAGGAGCGCGCCGGGCTGGGAGCGCTCGGCACGGGGTGCTGAGCTCCCGGGCTGCTCCCTGTGGACATGGCATCCCAGAAGAAGCTGTTCGGGGGTAGGTTTTTCCTGCCAGGCATCTGGCGGTGCCGGGGTTTTTTGGAGGAGGGAGGGAGGGTGGAGTGCGAAGGGGTGATTTGCAGTGGATCGGTTGGGAATTGCGATCTCGGTTGGGAATTGTGCTCTCCAGGGATTTGTAGGGCTGGAAGTCTGCAGGGATCCTCCTCCCCGTGCTCTGAGTACCTGCTTTTGGGCAGGAACGGGGAGAGTTAGAGCTGCTTGAGGAGACACGACCCTGTTTTGGGAGCAAGATCAGCTCAGCTTTGTCTGCTCTGTCGCTGCCATAGAGTGTGCCCAGGTCCCCTAAAACCTGTCCCAGCTGTGGTGAGGGCAGGGCAGAGGAGGACAAGGGGATGTAGGTGGACCCCTGGCTGGCTCCAGCACACCACGAGGGTCTTTGCCAGCTGAGGGTGCCCTGGGTGGGGGTGTCCTGTGGTGCCCATGCAGGGAGCCAGGCACTGGCACAGGTCCTGTGTGCGGGGTGGTGACACGGCCTGGGGGGGGGTTTCCTTGCCCTACAAGGGTCTCGTGGAGTGGAACCAGTGCACAGCTCTCTGGAGATGGTGTGGCTTTGATTCGAGTGACTTGTGTGGGTTGGGTTTGAACTCAAGAGAAATCAGTTTGTCAGAATTACTGCAAACGGTGCCTGCTTGGAACTGGGGTGGGTACAGGGGGGAAACCTGCACCTCTGGGGTTTGAATAAACATGGGCTTGTGTTTAGGTGAGGGGGCATCCTGTGTGCAGACTGGGTTCCCTCTGGGATGCCAGGGGGCAGCTGAGGCTTTGGGATGCTGCGAGATAAGAGGGAATGTGCAGGATGGACAAAATATTGCAAGCCCAGAAGCAGGTTCCCATCTGCACCCTGTTCTAGTGGGAGGTGTCCCTGCCCATGCAGGGGGTGGAACGAGATGGGCTTTACGGTCCCTCCCGACCCAAACCATTCTGGGATTCTGTGAGAGAGTTAAAGCTCCGTGCCTGAGGTTACCAGAGGTCAGAGTGTGCTCCTCATCCTGCCCAGAGCAGTGTGGGCAGGAGCTGGGGGGACAATCCCTCGAGTGCGGCGGATCCTGGGCACCGCAGAGATTTACAGCAGCTTGTTTCCCCTTGATTCTGTGGGGGGGTCTGGTGGAGCAGCTGGGGCAGCTTCCACAGAGGTGGGATCCCCCCCAGCCTGTGCCCTGCTCCCTGTGCCCTGATGGCAGCAGTGATGGGGCTCTGAGGGGCAGGAGGTGTGGAGCTGCGGTTTTGCAAACCAGCTGCTGGCTGAGGTCTTCCTCTTCCCGTCCATCTTGGCCTGCCCCAGCCTGGGGGCTTCTGGGGCACATTGTGCTCCGAATGGGGAACTGATTTTCTTTGGGTTTCCTGCTGTCTTACATGATCAGCAGCCCCTGGAAAGTCCAGCGAGCCCCAGGACTCACTCAAGATAAATGTAGGGTGAGAAGGGGCCTTTCCTTCCAGAGCTGCCATGCTTTGAGCCACCTCACTAACCCAGTGCAGTGAGGATCCAGGAGGAGTGAGGATCCAGAGGGAGCTTGATCCACAGCCAGGATAACCCTGGGTCTCCCTGGAGCAGAGGTGGGAGCTGCCAGCAAAGCTCGTGCACTGGAGTCAGTCCAGTCATTTAGGGATGACTTTGGTCCTTCTCATTTTCCTTGCTGCACTAGGCTAAGAGTGGCTTTATTTTTTCCCCCCTCTTCATTTTTATATATAAATATAGATATATATTCTTTTCAAAGTTGCATTTGAAAATTCAGCCACTTTTCTTCAGGACAGCAGCTTCTCATCCAGAAGAAGGTTGAGCTCGGCTCTCACCATCCCAGCAAACTGCAGCTCCAGCTTTTTAACTGATGCAGCTCCTTTTGTTCATAGAGGAAAACATTCCTTTGAGCTTCTCATAGTTAAAAGAAAGCAACCTTTGAGCAAAATATCAGAGAAGCTTGTTAATGGTCCATTTTCCTAGACAGTTATATTGGGATTCCTGATAAGAAGTGTTAGTGCTTGGCTTGACAAAAGCACCAGAAATCGAACCATCATGTAGAGGAGACACAGACAAGATAACCTAATAGGTCTCTTTTTGTCTGCAGCTTGTTGCTGTGAGCAGCACAGCCCTGGTGTGTGAGGGCTGGGGTGTGGGTGTGAGGCAAGGCTGGATCCTGCCCTGGGTTTGCCTCACTGGCTGTGGAGCAGGGAGGGAAAATCCCCTCCCACCTTCCCAGCATCACCCAGCAATGGTCAGTGCATGCCCAAGGTAACGTGGAAGATCTCAAAAATAATAAAACTCGTTTTCCTGAGACTTCCATGGGGCTTCTGAGGGACTGTGCAGTGGGTTTTTTTCAAGGCTCTTGAGGGAGGGATCAGACCAAGGAGCACCAGCTCCTGCCAGCTGCTGCTAAGTGATGCCAAATTTGCACCCAGGAAATGGTTTGAAGCAGTGCAGGCAGGAAAAAAGCGTTGCTTAGTCCTGGAAAAGAGAGGGGCTGTGAGGGAGGATCCGTGCTACACATTGAGTGCCATCTACTGGCACCTCACCCGTGCCATCCACGTTATCCGGGGACAGGGAGGGACCAGGGGTGCCCAGCCCCAAGGGATGATGGTGACCCCTCAGTGATGTCCTCCTTGCCCTTCCTTGTAGTCCCAGGGGGTGCAGGAGCAGCCCAGCAGTACCTGCTGAGGGTGGCACGTCCCAACCTGAGCCGGGACCCCCGTGACTGATTTCCCACGGGAGGCCTCCACGCTGCCCTTGGCAGAGGCTGTGCCACCCTTCATCCTGTCCTCTGCCTGGAGCCTCCCCAGGCACTTCTCTACACCCCAAACCAGACCAGGTGACACATCCAGATTTATAAAAACCCACCCTCCCCACCAGCTCAGCCCCTCAATCCCCAACCAGCCTTTGGGCTGAGGAGCCAGGGGTGTGATCTGGTTTTAGGGACAAGGGAAACCAGGGCACCAGGGGTTGGAGCAACTTTCTGGTGTCCCCTGACCAATGTGTGATTAGAACCAGAGTCTCAGGGGCTGATTGGCAGCCTGAACCCACGGTGTGAAGCATCATTGATTCCTACCAAGGCCAAGAGTCTGAGCCCTGACCCTGCACTGTGCACACCAGAAACCTCTGCAGCCTCAAAGCTGGTGGGTTTGGGTGGTTTTGTTTC
Source organism: Neopelma chrysocephalum (assembly GCF_003984885.1). Taxonomy (NCBI): domain Eukaryota; kingdom Metazoa; phylum Chordata; class Aves; order Passeriformes; family Pipridae; genus Neopelma; species Neopelma chrysocephalum. The sequence goes on along the minus strand of NW_020897983.1, from coordinate 388,131 downwards.
AGGTGAGCTCTTCCTGTGACTTGTCCTTTTGGCTTTAGGGTTACAAGAGGAATTTGGAACACGGGCTATGTTACACAAAGATGTGGATTCTTTCAGGGGAAGGGACAGATGAACATCTTGAAATGTTTATGTGTAAAGAAGGGGGGGGAAAGAGTTGTGGTCTGTGAACATGGTGCTCTGTAGTAGCAAGTGGATTGAATTCAGCCCTTTTTAATGCAGTTTGAATTATCAATGGTCTATTCAATTACAGAAATATTTGGCAGAGCTCTAAATAGGTCACATCTGTCTTTAAATTGTTCTTCAGGTAGATATCTCACTGTGTGGTGTCACATTGACCAGTTCTGTAAGAGCTGGTGTCTGGGAGGGAAAACTCTTTGGCTGTACAAGCAGTTAACCCCCAAAACTCTGCACCTGGTATACTCTGACCCTTGGGTTTGCTTTAGGGGTGCCTTAGTAAGCCTGGCTTGTGTATTTGGGCATATCCAGCTACTGAAGTTTGCACCCCTGAGATTACTGTCTGTAACTGGGCATGGCCAGAGGCTTTGTTGGCATCCCCTGTGTTCCTCTTAGGGGCCAGGGTGGCATCTTGATCCCACTGTGCCCCCAGAGATGTTCACCTTGGGAAAGGAGAGAACAAAAAGACCCAACTTTTGTTGTGGTGACCAGAGTCTGGAGGTTACTTGCGAGCAGAAGCTGGGGCTGAGGCAGGGAGGCAGGTGGTGGTGAGAACACTTTGTTTGGGAAAGTTTTCCTCATTGTGTCCAGCAATTCTTCTTAGATGATCCTTCCTGTGGGCTGAATCATCGTCTCGGCAAACACGTTGGCTCCCGAGCCGGCCCCGCGGCCGCATCCTGTGCCGGGGCATCCCAGCTGAGCCCGAGGGTGCTGGGCTGCCCAGCACCCCACAGGATTGCAGAATAGCCACTCCTGGGTGTCTTTCTCTGCCCTTTGGGCTTGATTTTTTCCCAAGGAAGTTTGCAGGGATGGTGCAGGCATCATCAAGTCGTTAACCACCATCCCTCACCCCGCTGAGAGGAGACTCACAAACAAACTCCCAAGGCCGCTGTGGTGGTGTCTACGTGTGTTTGGCCATTTCCCCGTGGAATTTCCACATTTTTTGGAAGCAGTCCTTAATTTTGTCTAATTTTTAACAGCCCCTGGCCTCCCTCCCTGCAGGTCTGTGGCAGTGGAGGGCTGGGGAGGGCTCACGTAGGCACGGCTGGCACCGCGCTCTGCCACCAGAGATCAAGCCCAGCTCTTCGATCCCAAACGCCCCTCTGGCAAACTTTTGGGGGGTTTTTTTTGTCAGTTATGAGTAAACGTGCTTTTGTCCCCAGTTTTGTCACTTGGTGAGTAATGGAAAAACCAAGTGGGAAAAGATTTCTGCTCCCCAGAAGAAAAGCCGCCGTCCCAGTCGCGTCTCCGCGGCCGTAATTCGATTTTACATTGCAAATTAAACAATACTTGGAAAGATGCAAATCAGGGCGGAAATAGAGGGAGATGCTACTAAGTGAAGGAGTGGGGGGGGGGGGTGTTGCACCTACTGGGTGCATCTGCGTGGGTGTGCAAAATACACCACGGCCCAAGGGACGTGAGAGGTCACTGAGGGTGTCCCGGGGGACCCACCGTGTCTCATTGCTCGCTGCCTTCAGGCTGCTGAGTTCACTCAGTCACTCAGCAAAATGAATTCTCTCTCTCTCTCTCTGGGCAGCAATCCGTGTGTGAGTGTGGAGTGTCTGCAGCTTTCATGAGTGTGCAACTTTGTGGTAAAATAAATGAGCTGGAAAAACCAGGATGTGGATTTAGTCGTGCTCTTCTCCCTAAAGCTTTCTGTTTAATGGGATATAACCCCTGGCTTCGTGAATAACCCTGGATCTACTGAATTTAAATTGTTTTGCGGTGGCAAATGTGTTGATGTTGCTGAATGCATGTGAGGCAGAACATGAGTGAAGGTTCTCTGCAGGGCTGTCTGAGCATTTCAGTTCCCTTGTGGGAGAACGGACTGAGAGCAGCCCTGAGGAGAAGGACCCTGGGGGTGTGGGTGGATGAGAAGCTCCACGTGTGCTGGCACCCAGAAACCCCCCTGCCCTGGGCTGGTCCCACAGCGTGGGCAGCAGGAGAGGGGGGAATTCTGACCCTCTGCCCCCTCAGGTGAGACCCCCCTGCAGA